>NW_028270139.1:16478451-16822201 GCF_037043375.1 Chiloscyllium plagiosum | reverse complement strand
TTAATATCCCCTTGCAACTTTCTTTAGTCATGGAAAGGTTTATCGTATCTTATTTTAGTATTGCAAGCAAATTTGAACACCAGCCCCTCTCGCCTTTTAGCTAACTCAAAGATCTGCACCACAATAAAAAGAAATAAATGCACACATATTGTGTTTTCAGAACCAAAACACTTTATAGTCAATTAATTACTTTTTGAAATACAGCTATTGCTATGACTCAGGAACAGCGGGAGCCAATTTATGCTCTAACCAGCAATAATTTGGTAATGATCAGATAATCTATGTTTCAATAATGTTAATTGAGGATAAATATTAACAAGGACACTGGGGATAACTCCCCTGTTGTTCTCCCAAATGACACTGCGGTGTCTTTGGTTTAACATTTCATCCAAAAGATAAAATAATTGACAATGCTGAAGTAGAACATTAATATAGTCTTTTGTGCTCAGGTTTCTGGAGTGGGACTGAAATCCAAAGGTTTATGATTGAGATTGTGACCAATGGATTCAAACAGAGGTGAATTTAATGGGATAACATCAACTTCCAGCCACCCTGAGAAACTTAACTCCTACTCTATGTCATCACTTTTAACTACATTCTGATCCAATTTGCTATCTTTCTGTTAACGCAATATCCTTTTCTTATTTCAAATAGTCTTCTGTGTAGCACTTTGCAAATGGTTTTCTAAGCATCTGTTACATTTTCCCCAACTATCATATATGACTCCTCAGGGAACTCTCTCAGGTCAAGTTTGATTGTTCGTTATTAAGTCTGTTGGCAATTTCTAATTGCTTGCTCTTTATCTAACTATTTGTTGATTTCATAATTAATTAATAATACAAGTTTTCTAAACCACAGATAATAAATTATCATGCCTGTAATTATGCAGATTATCTGAGGCTTCCTTTAGAAAATGAACCACTGTCCAATCCGTCAGGACAAATCTACACTCAAACAAATGCAGAGTATGGTTTTTAGAACCCGATTATTTCCTTCCCATTTCCCTGTTGATCCTTTGACTCTATCAGATCCCAGCATTCTGCATATATTTTTGAAGTTTCTATTAGCTTGAATGATGCATTCTTTCTCAGACAATCCACCATTCAACTACTTATTTGAAATAGAGGAGGGATTAATGTTGGTCAATTAGTGGAAACACTCAATCTACAATGTGGAGACAGAACAAATCTTTAAATTATTGCTATTAAAGTATTGATAATGACGCAAAACTGAAATTATTGGTGTTTGACTTATACCGGGGTGTCTTGCAATATCATCTGTGGAAAGTATCCAGGATTACATCAGAATTTTGTTTACTCCTGAAACTAATTCCTGACTGGAGTATTCAACTGAAGCTGTATAAAATAGAATACCCTAAGCAGAAGATGGAGGATTGAAAGACAAAGCAAATGAGGCTCTGGGGACAATGGCTGGAGAATCTGGAGAAGTTTCTCTCTGGAAATCCTCTCCTGAACAAATCGCACCATCCACATTCCACGTCTGCCTCTTAACAACTGTCTATCGTAACGTAGCTCAGAGAAACATCTTTTGAAATCTTTTAGTCTCTCACATCATCCTTCAGTCTACTACAAAAAAAACTTAACACTCTTCAATGTAAAAGCCATTTTTCACCAGGTATAATCTTCAGCCGATGCATTTGTTGCACCGTCATTTAATTGTGACTGTCATTGTGGAACCGATTGAATTGTTTACAGTGGAACAGTGACTGTCTTTGCTGAAGAAGTTAGTCCGTCATCCCAGTGTCAGCCTTTTACTGAGACAGGCCAAAACAAACCCACAGTCCCACTGTGCCCGTCATCTTGTATCTTCATCTGCATCAAATATTTTTATCGATCCTTCCCTCAGAGCTTATGAAGGATGTCAGGTCTTCAAGAAGGTGCAGGAAAGATTTACTAAACTCGTACCAGGAATGAAGGACATAACCGAGTTATCTGGAGAGACTGGAAAAATTAGATTATTCCGGCAGCAAAGAGAGTTAAGAGTAGATTAGATAGAGGTGCTCAAAATGATGAACTTTTTCGCCCAGAGCAATGGAGGAACTATTTCTCATGATGGAAAGATCCATAACTGGAAGGTACAGATTTGAGGTGTTTAGCAAAAGAAGCAGAGGCAAAGTGTGAATTTGTTTGTTCACAACATATTGTTGTGCAATAGAATGTGTTGCTGGTGATGTGGCAGAACAGATTCAGTGTTCATTGGATAAATAAATGAAAAGAAACAAAATGTACAGACTGTGATGAAAGAGCAGATATGCAATATTAATTAGATAGCCCTTTCAAATAGTCAGGCAGGATTTCCAATTCATCTAATGAAATTGCTTATACTTCTAAAACCCCTATTAATTCTCCTATCCTTTTCTGCCCTCTAGGAAATATCCCCAATATCTCAAATCTCTTCTTATAATGATAGCTTTAGGTATTTCTGATCAAAATGTCAGAACATCGTAGGTTTCACCATTGGCAATGTTATATGAATTTCCCTTTCATGACATGCTCAGGAGAAATGTTTATTTGCAAAGGTTTTTCAACAAATTGTTTCATTAAATATGTTAACTTACAGAAGTAATCTACATAGTACTTTTGAATATGCAGCAATGTAAACAAATTTATGTGCTCTATTAAATTTCCTGCACAAGTGAAGATAATGAATAGAGATTGTAATTTTGGGATCATGTATGCCTTTATTTACTCTGATTAATTGCATGTAATGTGATACTAACCTGATGTACCATACACAGTTTTTAGTTCTACCTTATTCATGATCCATTGTTTCTCTTTTACATATCAGAACCCTGTTACTAAGGGAAATAAATGATGTCAAAAAAATGCTGCTGCCTTCCTGGAGTATGTGATGGTGTTGAGGTAATGTTAATGAAATCATAATCCATGTGGCCCTGAGGCAAGCATTCTAGGTTCAAACCCTACTGTGGCATATGCTGAAATTTGAACTTAATAAAAGCGTTTGCTTAATCTTGCTTGTTGCAAAAATCCATCTGGTTTGTTAATGTTCTCTCAGGAAGGAAATCTGTCCTCCTTACCTGGTCTGATCTACGTGCCACCCAGCACCACAGCAATCTCTCCTAATTTCCCTTTGGATAATCAGGGATGGACTACAAATGCTGGCCTTGCTCACAGCACCACATCCCATGAATAAATTTAAAAAGGGTTGCTTTTATTTTCTGAAAAAGATGGTACAATGGTAAAAAGCACTGTTCTAGTAATCCAGAACTCCCAGACTAATGTTCTGGGTGCATGGGTTTAAATCCCACCATGGCAGGTCATGAAATTTGAATTCAATTATTTTCAAAAAGAGGGTTAGCTCTCCCCCGGTTCTGGATGTTAATTAGGAAGGGTAGAAGCAAATCAATATTTGTATTGAATTGACATATTAATTCCTGCTTAACTCCTGCTTCACTACATGAACAATTAGTAACTTGGTAACCAAAAGCACCTTAAATATTGTGCATTGTAGCAACAATGTACTTTTATTTGAGAGATCATGTGTGCTCACCTTAAGGCCCAAATGTGAAGTTGGAAGAAATAGAATATATGGAAATCCTATGAGATTGATCTGAATTTCCTCACCTATCTGCTAACTTCATCATCCCCAGTCCCAGACATAAAGCGTTGCTTGTAGTGAAAGAAACCAGAAAACAAAAAAAAAAATTGATATATATGCAACCTTCCATCTAGGCTATGTGGAAATGGGCAATAAATAATGACCAACTTTCCTTGGCTCTAGTGTGCTCCAGCACCAGACATTATGTAGAAGAGACCCAGCAGGTTCTGAGGACTCTAGTAACGTTTCTATGGTTGACAAGGTCTTTGACCATGTTCACCCTATTGCCCATATTTCTGGCACTAGTTCGCCTACCTTCTGCAGTGATTGGAATCAAGTGGATCTTATTGACTACAAGATCCTTGATTGGGTTGTTAACCTGAGCCAATCAGGGAGCCCTGGCTGAACAATGTAAACAGGGGATTCAGAATCTCCTCACTCCAGGAACTGATTCTGAGCTGGTTGGCCACAGCCAGTGTACTGTACACATATAAATAATGGGTGACTTGTTGGTGGGATACTGGCCTCAGTGCACTTATTTCACTTCCTAAATGATGAGAGTGTTTCCCTTGTTCTTATCTTCCAAAACAATTGCCTCCATATTTATTGGATCATTTACTGCTATTTCTTTTGCCTCTAATTTTAGCTTCACCTCTGCTACCACTGAAAATATCTTCCTTGATACGTGTAGCATTTCATAGAGGTTGTTTCCTCCTCAGGATCTTGGTCTGCTCCTCAACTACCCATTCCCCTTCACATAAAACCTTTCTATGCAAGTGCAAGAGATACAAAGTTTGCCCTTTTATGTCCTCTTTCCTCATTGTCCAATGTTCCAAGTGTTCCCTTTAAGCAATTTACAGGTAAATCTTATATTGCATTCCCCGCTCACAATATGGTCTGCTCGACACAGAATGGGTGTCTGCTCTATTTAATCTGCAAGCGTGATGGTCAGCTTCCAGTCACCATCATTGAAATTCTCTGCCTTACTCTCTCACTGATTTCTCTGCCTCCTGTGGTCTCCTGCACAAGCTCAGCATAAGTCTGAGGGAAAGTATCTCACCTTTTGATTAAATACTTAACAGCATTACAGATTCTCAATTAAGGTTGAAAAATTCAGACCACAACTTTGGCCTCCATTTTGTTTCATTTTCTTTACAAGTTCTACTCTTGTTTATCTCTTGCTTTCACTTTTGAATAACAGCTGTTCAGTGTCCTGCTATCAATCCCTCTTCCAGATGCACGCTTTGTTTTTATTTTTATTAGATTACCATTCCTTTTGGTCTGGCCCAACTTATCCCCTTCTGTATTTAATCTCTCCTGTCTTCCATCCCAAAGTAGATCATCCCTCATGTTCTTTTCCTGCCCCTCTCTCTATGTACTACATTCTGAATGCTCCCAGTTCTGAAGACAGCCCATTGAAATGTTAATTAATCAAAATTATTGTGTGATCGTACTGGAAGGAAAATTATTATGAAGTATAGGTTGCTAGCTTTAGACGACAATAAATAATTTGGAAAATGAGCTCATCTACTAATGCTTGTTTTTTTTTCATTTCTTGTAAACATCTGCTCTTCAAGGCAACCATTTTCTAATCTGAGCCCCGTTGTCCAGATTGTGAGCAATGCTCTAGTATAACCTGCTATCGGGTTATTGCTCTGAACAATTTGCAGTCACATTACTAGCTAAAAGTGTCAAATACACTTCGCTTTCAGATTGACATTTTGCTTACACTTTGAGCCTTCCTGGTCACTGATCACTTTCCCTTGGAGTTGACCTGAGATACGTTTAAAATCTGTGGATCTCTAATAATTGGGTTGGCACTTGCAGTGTGGAAGCTCTGTATAAGGTCCTGCAAAGGGCCCCCTACAATGTGTGGCAAATGGAGGTTTACACACACCTCATGGGTTGGACATGCCAATAGTCCTGCTGTCACTGCTTGGCATTGTGAAACAAGAATTAAGACTAGTGCAATCAGAACTAACAAAATACCTAGCTGAAAGGAACAAGGAAAGCAAGACTGGAAGGCATTCTCATGAGCCAACATATAATCAATGGATGGAAACTTAGACAACACTATTGTCATTCTCTAATGTTTGTTTTCCAATGGGCAATAGGTATTGAACTATGAGACAGTGGTTCCTTAAATTAAAAGTTAACAAAGTTTGGGTTACAGTGCATTTACTGTTAGAATTAGGGAGAAATAATCAGCAAAAGTGAGGATTTACATGAAGAAAGAGAAACAGGCGACAGGAGATGGCTACAGATCGGCATGTATGTTGAGAGGTTTCCAGGGGATCTATCTAATCAGGAGACATCTTTACCATGACAGCTAAAAAGGGTAACAAATGCAATCCCTGCTAAAATTCATGTTCCCAGCAAAGGTACACCCCCAGCATGGCTGCACAACTGCAAGTCTCTCATCTGGGGAGAGAAGAGCATACTGGAGGATCTCAGTGACTCTATGATCATGGCTATACTCAAGAAGGGAGACAAATCTGATTGTGATAATTACAAAGGAGTTTCCCTGTCATCTGACACTGGAAGATCACTGCAAGGATCTGGGCAGTTAGGGATGGGCAATAAATGCCAACATTGCGTGAACACACTCATCCCATCAATGAATTTAAAAAAAGGAAATACAAGGTCTCCTTAACTGCTTCCACACAATATTGGAAGAGATTGGTCCAGTGTTGTTATGAAGTTGGCATCCATTGGAAGGCACAAAGGGCACAATCTTCACTGCGTAGAAATATCAAGAGAAAAGCAAGGAATGTTATCAACTATTGGATATGGCCTTTTTTTGACTCTTTCAATCATGAAGGTTGATGGAGTATCCTCTTCAAATTTGTCTGCCCTCAGACATCTTCCAATTACTCCGGGATGACATGCAAGCAATAATCTTCAATAATGGAACCATCACATACTCCATCTAAATGACAACTGGAGCTACAAACAAGGTTGGGCTATTGCATTGACCAGCTTCTCCATTTTCCTTAATGCAATACTGTGTTTCGTCTTCATTAAATTACCCAAGGCCGTGCACATAATCAACAAAACAGACAAGGAACTGTTCAAGATTTGATTTTGTCCAGACTACACCTCCTCCCATCCCTGCTTCTGTAAAAATGCTATCCCGTATTCCCAATTCCTCCAACTCTGCTGTATCTGCTCCCAGGAGGAGCAATTCCACTCCAGGACATCCCAAAGGGCCTCCTATTTCAAGGATCGCAATTTTCCCTCCCACGTGATCAACAATGATCCCCAGTGCATCGCCTCCATTTCCCACACCTCCATCCTTAAACCTCACCCCTCCAACTGCAATAAGGATAGAACCCCCTTGGTTCTTCCGCCCCACTAATCTCCAGATACAGCGCATTATCCTTCACCATCTCCATCACCTACAATCAGACGCCACCACCAGATATATATTTCCCTCTCCTCCCCATCAGCATTCTGCAGAGACCATTCCCTCTATGACTTCCTTGTTAGATCCATGCCCCCACCAACGCACCCTCCATACCCAGCACCTTCTTTTGCCACTGCAAGAGGTGCAAAACCTCTGCCCACAACACCCCCTTCACTTCCGTCCAAGGCCCCAAAGGATGCTTCCATATCTAGCAGAGATTTTCCTACACAACGAAACACTTCATGTCCATTGATCTAGATGTGATCTTCTCTACTTTGGGGAGACAGGACACAAATTTGTGGAACATTTCAGAGGACATCTCTGGGACACCCGCACAAAAAAGTCCCATCGCCTTGTGGCCAACCATTTCAACTTCCCCTCCCAGTTCACCAAGAACATGCAAGTCCTGGGTCTCCTCTACTACCAAATCTAAGCCACCTGAGCCTGGAGGAAGAACGTCCCATTTTCTACCTTGGGACCTTCAACCACACAACATCATTGTTGAATTCACCAGTTTCCGCATCTTCCCTCCCCCCACCTCATCCCAGATCCATCTTCCAACCTGGCATCGCTCTCTTGAACTGTCCCACCTGTCCATCTTCCTTCACACCTACCTGTTCCACTTTCCCCTCCAAACTATCACCATCACACCCCCACCTCAATCTACCTGTCTCCTTCCCAGCTACCTACACCAGCCCCACCCCACTCTCTTATTTATCCCTCAACTCCCATCCCTCCACCCCAAACATTCCTGATGAAGGGATTATGCCCCAAACGTCGATTCTCCTACTCCTCGTTTTGACTCTGTTCTGCTAACCTGATGCACTCTGTATCTGGAAAAGTGCATCAAGTTCGCAGAACAACAATTTTCACTGTATCTTGGTATATGTGACAACAATAAATCAATCAATTCATGTGTCCTCCAATCGAGGTTTACTCAGGAAAGCACTGAATATGGGAATATGCAGAGGTGAAGCCAAGAGAAGGCACAACCTGCAATCACCTTTTGTGCCTAACACTTCAAGCACTACTCATCCCAGAAATGGCAGAGTGTGCAGATTTGTTAATAGTTTTGTTCTGCTATTTGAATATCTGTTTTGACAACTTGTAGCCTGTTCTGGATTGGGGAAAGTATCAATGAGTATGTTCTGGGCTTCATCCTTCAATAGATTTCTGTATAATTCTTTTATCTATACTATAGCACATTCTGCACTTCTGGGTAAGTAACATACTAGTTTTGCTCTCTTCTCAGTTTTGAAGTGTTGCTAAAGTCGCTGTGACATCATCTCATACATTGCTGTTTGATTACTCCATAAAGGTCACTTATCAACCATGTCGGAGCCCATCAGATTGCAACAAATTATCCTTGATCCTGAAAGGACTGGCTTGGAAAATCTATCCAAAATGGCAGCATATATCTTAAACCTGCTACTCGGTTCTCGGAAGTCTGAAAAACAGAATCTGCTGAAAATACCAGACAAACAGCATCAGGGAGAGAAAACAAAGTTAATGTGTTGAGTTAACAATGTAAATCAGTTAGAGATTTAATAGCTTTTAAGGAAATACTGATACAGAAAGTGGGGGATGTTAGGAAGATAAGAGAGATCAAATAAAAAAGGGTTGATCATGAGTTTTTCATCAGGATGAAGGGCTCTTGCTTGAAACATTGATTCTCCTGCTCCTTGGATGCTGCCTGATCTGCTGTATCTTTTCAGCAATACACTCTCAACTCTGATCTCCAGCATCTGCAGTCCTCACTTTCTCCTAAAGGTTTGATCATGCAAGGGCCAACACCATCTGAATGGGAAAGTGAAGAAACAAAAGGTAGATTGAGAGGAGATAGGAAGGGCAAAAGTTGGAACTTCACCAGCAGCTGATGCCTGGGAGCAGTAGCTATACATTGAAATTATTGAACTCAACTTTGAGCCTGGAAAGTTGTGAAGAGCTTGATCAAAATATGTGGCTCCTGTTCCCTGTGCATCCACTGAGTTTCAAATTTACAGGCAGCTGAATGCATGGGCAAGCCTGGAATGGAGAACAGTCACCAAAAACACTGGAACCCATTGCTTGCTATTTGTGAGTTCTCGTTAAAGCATGTCCCGTTAGTGATTATTGGAATGTATTTTTAGGAATATTCAATGTGGCTAAGATCAGATGACCCATAAAACATTGAGTTGAACAAAAATCTTCATTTTAATCGGATAAAGCAGTTATGCTTCTTAAGAAATGGAAATGACAGATGTGATCAATTGATTGCATTTCATTCCTAAATAGCCACTGGGTTACAACTGTAATGATTCCAATTCACCTCTATGTTTTTGCAAACTCTTCAATATAGAGATCCAGTAGGCATTCACAACAAATGAGATGCAGCACAAATCACCAAGTCTCAATATGGCAGAATTTTCTGGGCCATCGTAATAATCTTCTCAGCATGTCTTAATTTTCATGAGGTTATTCTGCTTGCAAAATAGTGCAGCCATTTGCAAAAGACCCTTCTGATTTATGTGGAATGATTAGTATTAAAAAAAAAGATAATGTGGTATGGATCTTTTATGGAAAAGATCTTGAGACAGGCTCAAATTCTTCATTGTGATGGTATGAATCATCTTGCACTTTATAGATGCACACTTATTATCTGTATTATTCAACTGTCAGAGATCTCCTAAGTAAGATGAGCTGTGAAGTGAATAAATAATATGCAGCCTAAGGGAGATTATTAGAAGAAGTCAGGCTGAATTCAGTTTAACCAGATGTGACATTTTCAGTTCTGTTTCACTAGTAAATGCAAAGCACAGGAATACCCTCCAAACTGACATAGTTGCCATGATGGTATTCATGATATCATAACGTTCCAATTGTGTGACCATTAGGTAGGAGGCTTCCATTAAATTTATTACAGTTGCAAGGTGCACATACATCTTAAAATACTTGTAGAAAGACTTCTCCTTGTCGGTATTTCTAAAGAAATCTCATTGTAAGAACATTTGCAATTTCAATAGAAACAGCAGCTGGAGGAAACGTTTTCCATGGGTTTGTGGTTTGAGAGTGAGAGGTTCAGAAAGACGTTCTACAATCACCTTGGCAGTCACTTTTATCTGTTGTGAACTTCAAATGCCACAGCTGTTGGTTAGATGGTTTGCTTGCCCTGTAGTTTGTATAACATGTCAGAAAGTAATATTCAACTATTAGCTGGGCTGTAATGTGACAGGATGGATCACCCATTTCTTTACCAATGTTCATTCCATTGAGTTTAAGCCACAGATTTTATGAAGAAAAGATCATCTTTCTTAACGCATTAGCACCCAAAGGGCAAGATTGCAAGTAACTGGCCTAGAGTCATCTGCGTTAAATCATGTTGAGGGACACCTTTATCAATTGTCCCAGCTTCCTCCACTTCCACTTGTCTGATCTCCTGACAAGGCTACAGATCTGTACGAGAATATGCTGCTGAACAGCAATATGATTGTTGAAATGTCAAATCCTGATTGAGTTTCAGCAGAGAACTCCCAGATGAGAGAACCCTCACCTTTGTCACATTATTTGTCTTCAAAGCTTGGGCAGACATTATACTACTTATAAAACAATATGAAGGCTGAAATGGCAGAGACCTCTTGAAGTAATTGGCTCTTTCCCTATTTCATTGACAGCTTCCCTGGTCTACTGCCAAAATTACAACATGAGGATGCTTGAAACCCCTGGGATTTCAGAGGTTACATTTAGCAAGATTAATAGCTGTGTGCCAGGGCTGCGAGACATGTATCATAATGAGTAACTTCACAACCTGTGCTATTTTCTATTGACCATTTGATTAAACTAATGTTAAGTCATTATTTTCGTGTTGAGTGTCATCTTCCATCAAATAGAAGGGCAATGCACTCAGAGAGTAATATTACAATCTGCAAGGATGCTGGAGGCTAGTACCATACAACCAATTAGTGAGTGTCATGTGGCAGGAGAGATATAAAAATTTGCCATTGATTAGTTCATGCCACTGACTCCATTTTAAATCATGCTTAGGGACACTGATGAGGTAGGTGGAGGGCACATGCAGATGCCCCTGAGATGTTGGTACTGGATGCCCAATATGAAGGTGCAGGGGAACAAGTGGCAAAATCAAGTCGCTTGGTACATGCTCAAACTTTCATGTCAGCAATTCTTGACATCTCGCTTTGATTTGGCAGGTGGGAGAATAAAAGCTTGCATAGCAATGAGGTAATATTAGAAAATAATGAGTGAGAGTCTCTTCTCAACATCTGTGGCATTTGTGGAAAATGTGACTTTTTGATCTTGACATCAAGAAGGGCCTTGTTTGACATCTCACCTGATTTTCCTAAATTTTTTGTCATAGCTCACATGGTTTGGGATCTGGGAATATTCTGTCCTTAGATACCATTGAGGTTATCGCCTCTAAAATGTTTCAACAATACCTCATCTCCAAAGAGTTCATTCACTGCTCATAGGGCCTGGGGAAAACCAGAAATGGGCGACTTAGAGTCATTTCTTCTGGCATCACATTCCATAGACACACTACCCTCTGCATGAAAAAATTGCCTCTTAGGTCCCTTTTAAATTTTTCCCCTCTCGCCCTAAACCTATGCCCTCTGGTTGAATGGAGTTGGCTTCTGTTTGAGACACACCACTTTTTATTTCCTTATTTACCCATTCAATCCTTTTTATAGGCTGAAAATTGCCCATGTGAGATTAAAAGGGGTGGAGGTACAAAGGTATCAAGGTAGAATGGTGGTGGCATGTAATAGTTCATACAGTCAAAGAGTCAAAGCAGTCTACAGCACAGGAGAAATGCCTGATAGCCCACCTACTCTGTGTCCGTTAAAAACAACAAACTAACTTCACCCGAGTCCAGATTGCTGTGGCAACATATAGTTTTACATGCATGTTGTATGCTGGAGCCACGCATCATGATGATAAAGACTCCAAAATTCTTTCAATGGCTGGTCAGGAAAACTTTAAGTACAGATCTTCTGGCCCAGATACAGGGATGCTACCCATTGCACCAGAAGACCTGCCCTCAGATTAAGGGAGCAGGTTCACAATCCAATGAAGTAGGAAGCCATGTTGACAGAGCAATTAAGTGTACAAACAATGCAGTGGATTTAATTTCTGGAAGTATTTTTATGATGGAATTAGATATAGTTCTTGGGACTAAAGGGTCAAATGGTATTGGGAGATATTGGGAACAGAATGGATATATCCAATGACAGAGTAGCCTCGAACGGCCGAATGCCCTGAGCCTACTCCTATTCTCTATGAATAGAATTGAAAAGTAGAAAAAAAAAGTCTCCATATTATTAAAAGGATTTCATGATCATGCTCATTCACACATTAGAAGCAAGGAACACTGCAGAGGCAATTTTATGTGTGAAACAAAAACTTTAGAAAAAAGAATCATTCATTCCTAATTTTTTATTCATAAACTTTTCATTTAAAAATAAAACTCCTATTCAAGACAGGGCAACAAATGTGTCAACTATCCAGATGTTTTAATGTTTCAGTTCTTGAAACCGCAAGTCACTTGAAACCACTTAACCATGCTGAAACCGATATTGCGAATTGGAGGAAGAAAAGAAGACAGCCACAGCTGTTAATCTAGCAGGGGTTTAGGAATTGTAGTTCTCTAATGGTTGTCTTGGCTCTTAGCTTAGCGTCCATCTATTTGTGTCTGAGACCCCAGGCAAGCCAACACTAACAACTAAGGTTGCTTTCTTAAAACCTTCTTGGTTTCAAATTGCTTCTTTGGGTTGATTGCTTCTTTGCAATTTTTAACCGGTAAATAGGCATGGGAGTCCCACATCATCATGAGAGATCACTGGAATTTTTGAGGATGCATAGCTTCTCAAGGGGCGCATGAGGGACCAAGGTGGCTGAATTCAAGGCATGTGTTGGCATGGGGGTGTTTGGGGGTGGCATAACTTTGCACATGGGGCAAAAGGAAGAGCTTTTCAATTCGCATTTTAAAAGGTTCCCTAGTGCAGACTATGGATCCGAAGACCTCTGAGGTACCATGTACCATGAGACTTTTAAAACATGGCTGGCTTCTGTGAAAACTATGGAAGAGTGGGTCCTGTCTACCTCAACAATGGAGTCAGCCAGGATGGGAGTGCTGGATACAAGTTCATGACCTGCAGAAGCCTGCGCCACTAAAGGTCCCTGGTGAAAATCGGAATGTCCAAAAATGGAATTGTGAATCCCAGAATTAGTTGCCATATTTACTCGAGTCATCCTGACTTGGTGAAAATCTGAACCAATCTTTTCACTTGTTGGAGTCCAAAGGTAATGGCCCTCAAAACAGGCTAATGACCACTAAATGCAAGAAAGAATTCAGGAGGAATGTATTACTCTGTGTGGTGAACATGTTGAATGGAAGTTGTATATCAAGGAAGAATTGAAAGATATGGTAACATATTTCAGTGATGATCATTAAGTTAGAAGTTTGACAGAGCAGATTAAACTACAGAATGAAATAGTTGGATCAAAGTGGACTGTTCATGTGTTTTAAATTCTATTAAACAATATCTTGAGTGGCATTAGCAACAACTAAAAAAGATAATTGGCACTACATCACAAATATTCACTCCTTCACATAAACAATACTCAATAGCAGAAGTGTGCACCATCTGAAAAATGTATTACAGGAATTCACTAAGGATCCTTCGAAACCCACATCAACTGCCATGCAGCAGCTACATGGAAACACAATCACCTGCAAGTTCATCTTCAAGCCACACACCATCATGACTTGGAAATATATCACTGTTCTTTATTTGTTAAAGTCCTGGAACTTCCTCCTAAAATCGTTAAAGGATGGACTATACCAAATGGACTACAATGATTCAAAATAGACAAACGGGAGACTAGAAGAACACAGTAAGCCAAGCAGCATCAGGAGGCGGAGAAGTCAACGTTTCACGTATAATTCTTGTTCTGGACTAGTCCTGAGGAATGGTTATATCAGAAATGTTGATTTCTCCACCTCCTGATGCTGCCTGGCTTGTTGTGTTCTTCCAGCCTCCTGCTTGTCTACTTTGGATTCCTGCATCTGCATTTTTTTTTGTCTTTGCGGTGATTCAAAAAGACATCTCACTACCACCTTCTCATATTGGATTGAATAAAGATAAACACATGCATTGTGATGTCATGTTTAGGATCTCATTTCCAGTGCGAGCAGCAGCGAAGGTAAGACCGTTTGGTTTTAAAAGTGCTTACCGGTAGCGGGCAGCGGTGTTTTTTTTCTCTCTCTTCACAGAAAGAGCGGGAGCACCAGGGGGAAGTGACGACGACCAGAGGGGCAGCCGGGAAGGAAAGCGGTGAGTATTTATACTCACCCTTCGAAGCCGTCGGTCATTTCCAGTGCGAGCAGCAGCGAAGGTAAGACCGTTTGGTTTTAAAAGTGCTTACCGGTAGCGGGCAGCAGTGTTTTTTTTCTCTCTCTTCACAGAAAGAGCGGGAGCACCAGGGGGAAGTGACGACGACCAGAGGGGCAGCCGGGAAGGAAAGCGGTGAGTATTTATACTCACCCTTCGAAGCCGTCGGTCATTTCCAGTGCGAGCAGCAGCGAAGGTAAGACCGTTTGGTTTTAAAAGTGCTTACCGGTAGCGGGCAGCGGTGTTTTTTTTCTCTCTCTTCACAGAAAGAGCGGGAGCACCAGGGGGAAGTGACGACGACCAGAGGGGCAGCCGAGACCCGGAAGCAGTTAGTGTAAGCTTACCTGGGTAGGTTTTTTCCCCCTTTAAAAGCGCGAAGGAGAGGAACCCGAGGCACTACACGGGTAGTGCCTCCCACCCGCCCTCCTCCTCTAACCTAATAATAACATCTGTTGTGGTAAGTAGGTAAGTGCTGAATTTTGCTTGTTGTATTCTTTAGACCCAGTTTTTTTTAAAATAAAAGTTAGCTTTAGAGGGATGGCAGTGAAGGCAGTGCAATGTTCCTCCTGCAACATGTATGAGGTGAGGGATGCCATCGACGTCCCTTCCGATTACACTTGCAGGAAGTGCACCCATCTCCAGCTCCTCCAAGACCGTGTTAGGGAACTGGAGCTGGAGTTGGATGAACTTCGGATCATTCGGGAGGCAGAGGGGGTCATAGATCAGAGTTATAGGGAAGTAGTAACTCCAAAGATGGCAGATAGATGGGTGACAGTGAGGGGGACTGGGAGGAAGCAGCCAGTGCAGGGACCCCCTGCGGCCATTCCCCTCAAGAACAAGTATACCGTTTTGGATACTTGTGGGGGGGATGACTTACCAGGGGTAAGTAACGGGGCTCAGGTCTCTGGCACGGAGCCTGTCCCCGTTACTCAGAAGAGAAGGGTGAAGAAGAGCAGAGCAGTAGTAATTGGGGACTCGATAGTTAGGGGCACAGATAGGCGGTTTTGTGGGAACGAGAGAGACTCACGATTGGTATGTTGCCTCCCAGGTGCAAGGGTACGTGATGTCTCTGATCGTGTTTTCCGGGTCCTGGAGGGGGAGGGGGAGCAGCCCGAAGTCGTGGTCCATATTGGCACCAAAGACATAGGTAGGAGGAGTGCCGAGGATGTTAGACAGGCTTTCAGGGAGCTAGGTTGGAAGCTCAGAGTTAGAACGAACAGAGTTGTTGTCTCTGGTTTGTTACCCGTGCCACGTGATAGAGATTCGAGGAATAGGGAAAGAGAACACTTAAATGCGTGGCTACAGGGATGGTGCAGGAGGGAGGGATTCCGGTTTTTGGATAACTGGGGTTCTTTCTGGGGACGGTGGGACCTCTATAAACAGGATGGTCTACACCTGAACCTGAGGGGCACCAGTATCCTTGGGGGGAGGTTTGCTAGTGCTCTTGGGGGGGGTTTAAACTAACTCTGCAGGGGCATGGGAACCCAGATTGTAGCTTCAGGGTGCAGGGCCTGGAGTGTAGGGAGGTTAGGAACATGGCATCAATTTCCAAGGAGGGTGTCTGTAAACAGGAAAGTGGCTTGAAGTGTGTATACTTCAATGCAAGAAGTATACGAAATAAGGTAGGTGAACTTGCAGCGTGGGTTGGTACCTGGGACTTCGATGTTGTGGCTATTACGGAGACATGGCTAGAACAGGGACAGGATTGGCTGTTGCAGGTTCCAGGATTTAAATGTTTTAGTAGGGTCAGAAGTGGGGGTAAAAGAGGGGGAGGTGTGGCATTGCTTGTCAAAGATAGTATTACAGTGGTGGAAAGGACGATGGATGAGGACTTGCCATCTGAGGTAGTTTGGGCTGAGGTTCGGAATAGGAAAGGTGAGGTCACCCTGTTAGGAGTCTTTTACAGGCCTCCCAATAGTCCTAGAAACGTAGAAGAAAGGATAGGGAAGGTGATTCAGGAGATGAGTGACAGTAATAGGGTGGTGGTTATGGGGGACTTTAACTTTCCTGATATTGATTGGGAAAGCTATAGCTCAAGTTCGTTAGATGGGTCAGTGTTTGTTCAATGTGTGCAGGAGAGTTTCCTGACACAATATGTAGACAGGCCAACAAGAGGTGAGGCCATACTGGATTTGGTTCTGGGCAACGAACCAGGCCAGGTGTTAGAATTAGAGGTAGGTGAGCACTTTGGGGATAGTGACCATAATTCGGTGATTTTTACTCTCGTGATGGAGAGGGATAAGTGTGTACTACAAGGCAAGAGTTATAGCTGGGGTCAGGGAAATTATGATGCGGTGAGGCATGACTTAGGATGTGTGGCTTGGAAAAGTAGACTCCAAGGCAAGAGTGTAAATGATATGTGGAGCTTGTTCAAGGAGCAACTATTGAGTGTCCTTGATAATTATGTACCTGTCAGGCAGGGAGGAAAGGGTCATGCGAGGGAGCCGTGGTTTAATAAGGAATTGGAATCCCTTGTAAAATGGAAGAGGGCGGCCTATCTCAAGATGAGACGTGAAGGTTCAATTGGGGCGATTGAGAGTTATAGGGTAGCCAGGAAGGACCTGAAGAGAGAGCTAAGAGCAGCAAGGAGGGGACATGAAAGGTCCTTAGTCGGTAGGATTAGGGAAAACCCTAAGGCTTTCTATAGGTATGTTAGGAATAAAAGAATGACTAGGGTAGGAATAGGTCCAGTCAAGGATAGTAGTGGGAAGTTGTGTGTGGAGGCGGAAGAGATTGGGGAGACACTGAATGAATACTTTTCTTCAGTATTTACTCAGGAACAGGGCATTGTCGTCGATGTGAATACTGAGTCACAAATAAGTAGAATGGATGGCTTTGAGGTATGTAGAGAAGAGGTGTTGGAAATCCTGGAAAAGGTGAAAATAGATAAGTCCCCTGGGCCTGATGGCATTTATCCTAGGATTCTCTGGGAAGCAAGGGAGGAGATTGCAGAGCCATTGGCCTTGATTTTTATGTCCTCTTTGTCTACAGGAGTAGGGCCAGAAGACTGGAGGATAGCAAATGTGGTTCCCTTGTTCAAAAAGGGGAGTAGGGATAACCCTAGTAACTATAGGCCGGTGAGTCTCACTTCTGTTGTGGGCAAAGTCTTAGAGAGAATTGTAAGGGATAGGATTTATGCACATCTGGATAGGAATAATGTGATCAAGGATAGTCAGCATGGTTTTGTGAAGGGCAGGTCGTGCCTCACAAACCTTATTGAATTCTTTGAAAAGGTGACGAAGGAGGTTGATGAGGGGAAAGCGGTAGATGTGGTATATATGGATTTTAGTAAGGCGTTTGATAAGGTTCCCCATGGTAGGCTACTGCAGAAAATACGGAGATATGGCATTGAGGGTGAGTTGGAGGTTTGGATTAGGAATTGGCTGGATGGAAGAAGACAGAGGGTAGTAGTTGATGGCAAAGTTTCTTCATGGAGTGCCGTCACTAGCGGTGTTCCGCAAGGATCTGTTTTGGGACCATTGCTGTTTGTCATTTTTATAAATGACCTGGAAGAGGGGTTAGAAGGTTGGGTGAGCAAGTTTGCGGATGATACGAAAGTCGGAGGAGTTGTTGACAGTGAGGAAGGATGTGGCAGGTTACAGCAGGATATAGAGAAGCTGCAGAGCTGGGCAGAAAGGTGGCAAATGGAATTCAATGTAGCTAAATGTGAGGTGATTCACTTTGGGAAGAATAACAAAAAGATGGGGTACTGGGCTAATGGTCGGATACTTGGTAGTGTGGATGAGCAGAGGGATCTTGGTGTCCATGTACACAGATCTCTGAAAGTTGCCACCCAGGTAAATAGTGCGGTGAGGAAGGCATATGGCGTACTGGCTTTTATTGGTAGAGGAATTGAGTTCCGGAGTCCTGAGGTCATGATGCAGTTGTATAAAACTCTGGTGCGGCCGCATCTGGAATATTGTGTGCAGTTTTGGTCGCCATACTATAGGAAGGATGTGGAGGCACTGGAACGGGTGCAGAGGAGGTTTACCAGGATGTTGCCTGGTATGGAAGGAAGATCGTATGAGGATAGACTGAGACACTTGGGGCTGTTTTCATTAGAGAAAAGAAGGTTTAGGGGTGACTTGATTGAGGTGTACAAGATGATTAGGGGGTTAGATAGGGTTGACAGTGTGAACCTTTTCCCGCGTATGGAGTCGGGTATTACAAGGGGGCATAGCTTTAAATTAAGGGGGGGTAGATATAGGACTGAAGTTAGGGGTAGGTTCTTCACTCAGCGAGTCGTACGTTCATGGAATGCCCTGCCAGCAGCAGTGGTGGACTCTCCCTCTTTATGGGCATTTAAGCGGGCATTGGATAGGTATATGGAGGATAGTGGGTTAGTATAGGTTAGGTGGGCTTGGATCGGCGCAACATTGAGGGCCAAAGGGCCTGTACTGCGCTGTATTCTTCTATGTTCTATGTTCTATGTTCTATGTACATGATTAGATTACTTACAGTGTGGAAACATGCCCTTCGGCCCAACAAGTCCACACCGACCCTCCGAAGAGCAACCCACCCAGACCCATTCCCCTACATTTACCCCTTCTCTTAACACTATGGGCAATTTAGCATGGCCAATTCACCTAACCTGCACATCTTTGGACTGTGGGAGGAAACCAGAGCACCCGGAGGAAACCCACGCAGACACGGGGAGAACATGCAAACTCCACACAGACAGTTGCCCAAGGTGAGAATTGAACCCAGGTCACTGGCGCTGTGAGGCATCAGTACTAACCATTGTGCCACCCAAAGTACATCTGTAACTGTTGATTGTGGACAATTCTTTGGCTTTACCAATCCACTCATTGCATTTACAAGGGAAAAATACCCACAGCAACAAGCCAGCAGTTACCAAAGTAGTACTGCATATAGAATCTAAGAGATTTTTCTTGTTGTAATATGTTGGTATATTGCTACTTAAATACTGAAGCTTTCATGCCTACAAGTTTTCATTAATTCTCATTAATAAACACCTATTCCCATTAAAAAAAAAGCCATCATTCAAGAATGTCTACATTCTGATTTAGGTGGTTGCACTTATATGAAACAATAATGTGCGAAACAAAAATGAACAAATAATGCAGGTTTATTAAAAATAAATAATTGTTGACAAGAAGTAGATAACAAGGTTAGTTTTAATTACTGTCTTCAGTTTAACACACCAGGAAGTTATTAAATCAGTATGGCTACAACATAGCCTGGCATCTCAGTTTATTTCTGCCATATAACGATATTATTAGATTACTGAGAACATGAAAGAAGATTGTTACATTTATCATCCTGTCCTTTTAAATTCTTAAACGGTTTCATGAAAGCTCAGATTTTCAGGTTTGCATTATTTTCTAAGCGTGTGGGCAGAATACCAAGATTGAATAATCCATTGTCATTACTTTTGAAAAATATGAGAATTATTGCAAAATGCATGCATTTTAATGGTTTACACCAGTCAGACAAAAACCCCAAAGAACTAAGAGGTCAATTGCCTAGAAGTCCCATTCCCAAATTAATCCTATTGCTAATTAACATGACACTCCAGTTAAACAATACCACTTGAAATGTTAGCTTGCTCTCTATCCATGGATGCTGCCTGACCCACTGTGATCTTCAGCATTTGTTTTTAGCCTTAATTTTGAAATTATTTTTGCTTTTAAATTCACTCCTTGCTATTTCTCTCGCCACCACCAGGACGAAAACTATTTTGAGATCCAAGTGTTTTTCTAATTCTGGTTTCTAGAACAATCCCTAAACCAATCTATCACCTTTTGCAGATGATGATGTGATGTTGTTCACTACGTGTTAACCCACGCAACATATGACCAAGAGAATCTGACGCTTATTGAGGTTGATATCTGGACGTTTACTAACAATTGACAATATACACTAATATGACACTTCAGACATACCTATACTGTCTGTGATATGGATATTTTCTCAACAACCTGTTCAGAGATGTTATTACGCACCTCTGGAGTATATGGACTCAAACCAATGCTTCCTGGCTCAGACATAGGGACATTACCATTGCACACAAGAGCTCTGCCCCTTTTTGGGTCTCATACGTTTTTCAGGTGTAAGCTTATCTTTGGTCAATTTGCTCAAACATATGTTTGGAATAAGTGGGACTTGAACCTGGTTCTTCTGGCTGAGAGTTAAGGACCATTGCCACTGCATCACAAGAGCCTCTCAAGTTGATTATATGCTTACTTATATGACTTAGACGTTGTTGACTGATTGATCAGCAGACTGACTAACTGGCTGCCTATCTGACAAAGCTGACTAATCGGTTGGCTACCCATCCAAGTGACTGGCTGCTTGATTAACTGCACAGTAAGATGGAGATGCTCTACGTTAGAATATCACATATCATGATGTCATCTGGCTGCCTGAAAGGTAATATGCTGTTCTGAGATTTGTGCAATTACACAACAGCCATGTTATGAAATATCAATCATGATTTGGAGATGTCAGTGTTGGACTGGGGTGTACAAAGTTAAAAATCACACAACACCAGGTTATAGTCCAACAGGTTTAATTGGAAGCACACTAGCTTTCGGAGCGACGCTCCTTCATCAGGTGATTGTGGAGGGCTCGATCGTAACACAGAATTTATAGCAAAAATTTGCAGTGTGATGTAACTGAAATTATACATTGAAAAATTGATTGTCTGTTAAGCCTTTCATCTGTTAGAATACTCCATACAACCCTGTCACGGTGGGCGCTGCAAGACGTGTCAGATTGTGGACATAGATAACACTATTACGCGTGGAAACACCTCCCACCTTGTACACGGCAGGTACTCATGTGACTCAGCCAACGTTGTCTATCTTATACGTTGCAGGCAAGGATGCCCAGAGGCATGGTACATTGGGGAAACCGAGCAAAGGCTACGACAACGGATGAATGGGCACCGCACAACAATCAACAGACAGGAGGGTTCCCTCCCAGTTGGGGAACACTTCAGTGGTCCAGGACATTCAGCCTTGGACCTTCGGGTGACCATCCTCCAAGGTGGACTTCGGGACAGGCAGCAGAGGAAAGTGGTAAAAACAATGACTGCAGATGCTGGAAACCAGATTCTGGATCAGTGGTGCTGGAAGAGCACAGCAATTCAGGCAGCATCCGAGGACAGGCAAAATCGACGTTTCGGGCAAAAGCCCTTCATCAGGAATAAAGGCAGAGAGCCTGAAGCATGGAGAGATAAGCTAGAGGAGGGTGGGGGTGGGAGAGAGTGGCATAGAGTACAATAGGTCAGTGGGGAAGGAGATGAAGGTGATAGGTCAGGGAGGAGAGGGTGGAGTGGATAGGTGGAAAAGGAGCTGGGCAGGTCGGACAAGTCCGGACAGGTCAGGGGATCGAGTTTCTGGAGGTTAGAAGCTAGGATGAGGTGGGGGAAGGGGAAATGAGGAAACTGTTAAAATCCACATTGATGCCCTGGGGTTGAAGTGTTCCGAGGCGGAAGATGAGGCGTTCTTCCTCCAGGCGTCTGGTGGTGAGGGAGCGGCGGTGGAGGAGGCCCAGCACCTCCATATCCTCGGCAGAGTGGGAGGGGGAGTTGAAATGTTGAGCCACTGGGCGATGTGGTTGATTGGTGCGGGTGTCTCGGAGATGTTCCCTAAAGCGCTCTGCTAGGAGGCGTCCAGTCTCCCCAATGTAGAGGAGACCGCATCGGGAGCAACGGATACAATAGATGATATTAGTGGATGTGCAGGTAAAACTTTGATGGATGTGGAAAGCTCCTTTGGGGCCTTGGATGGAGGTGAGGGAGGAGGTGTGGGCGCAGGTTTTACAGTTCCTGCGGTGGCAGGGGAAAGTGCCAGGATGGGAGGGTGGGTCGTAGGGGGGCGTGGACCTGACCAGGTAGTCACGGAGGGAACGGTCTTTGCGGAAGGCGGAGAGGGGTGGGGAGGGAAATATATCCCTGGTGGTGGGGTCTGTTTGGAGGTGGCGGAAATGTCGGCGGATGATTTGGTTTATGCGAAGGTTGGTAGGGTGGAAGGTGAGCACCAGGGGCGTTCTGTCCTTGTTGCGGTTGGAGGGGTTGGGTCTGAGGGCGGAGGTGCGGGATGTGGATGAGATGCGTTGGAGGGCATCTTTAACCACGTGGGAAGGGAAATTGCGGTCTCTAAAGAAGGAGGCCATCTGGTGTGTTCTATGGTGGAACCGCTCCTCCTGGGAGCAGATACGGCGGAGGCGGAGGAATTGGGAATACGGGATGGCATTTTTGCAAGAGGTAGGGTGGGAAGAGGTGTAATCCAGGTAGCTGTGGGAGTCGGTGGGTTTGTAGAAGATGTCAGTGTCAAGTCGGTCGTCACTGATGGAGATGGAGAGGTCCAGGAAGGGGAGGGAGGTGTCAGAGATGGTCCAGGTAAATTTAAGGTCAGGGTGGAATGTGTTGGTGAAGTTGATGAATTGCTCAACCTCCTCGCGGGAGCACGAGGTGGCGCCAATGCAGTCATCAATGTAGCGGAGGAAGAGGTGGGGAGTGGTGCCGGTGTAATTACGGAAGATCAACTGCTCTACGTAGCCAACAAAGAGACAGGCATAGCTGGGGCCCATACGTGTGCCCATGGCTACCCCTTTGGTCTGGAGGAAGTGGGAGGATTCAAAGGAGAAATTGTTAAGGGTGAGGACCAGTTCGGCCAAACGAATGAGAGTGTCGGTGGAGGGGTACTGTTGGGAACGTCTGGAGAGGAAAAAACGGAGGGCTTGGAGGCCCTGGTCATGGCGGATGGAGGTGTAGAGGGATTGGATATCCATGGTGAAGACACCTCATCAAATTTACCTGGACCATCTCTGACACCTCCCTCCCCTTCCTGGACCTCTCCATCTCCATCAGTGACGACCGACTTGACACTGACATCTTCTACAAACCCACCGACTCCCACAGCTACCTGGATTACACCTCTTCCCACCCTACCTCTTGCAAAAATGCCATCCCGTATTCCCAATTCCTCCGCCTCCGCCGTATCTGCTCCCAGGAGGAGCGGTTCCACCATAGAACACACCAGATGGCCTCCTTCTTTAGAGACCGCAATTTCCCTTCCCACGTGGTTAAAGATGCCCTCCAACGCATCTCATCCACATCCCGCACCTCCGCCCTCAGACCCAACCCCTCCAACCGCAACAAGGACAGAACGCCCCTGGTGCTCACCTTCCACCCTACCAACCTTCGCATAAACCAAATCATCCGCCGACATTTCCGCCACCTCCAAACAGACCCCACCACCAGGGATATATTTCCCTCCCCACCCCTCTCCGCCTTCCGCAAAGACCGTTCCCTCCGTGACTACCTGGTCAGGTCCACGCCCCCCTACGACCCACCCTCCCATCCTGGCACTTTCCCCTGCCACCGCAGGAACTGTAAAACCTGCGCCCACACCTCCTCCCTCACCTCCATCCAAGGCCCCAAAGGAGCTTTCCACATCCATCAAAGTTTTACCTGCACATCCACTAATATCATCTATTGTATCCGTTGCTCCCGATGCGGTCTCCTCTACATTGGGGAGACTGGACGCCTCCTAGCAGAGCGCTTTAGGGAACATCTCCGAGACACCCGCACCAATCAACCACATCGCCCAGTGGCTCAACATTTCAACTCCCCCTCCCACTCTGCCGAGGATATGGAGGTGCTGGGCCTCCTCCACCGCCGCTCCCTCACCACCAGACGCCTGGAGGAAGAACGCCTCATCTTCCGCCTCGGAACACTTCAACCCCAGGGCATCAATGTGGATTTTAACAGTTTCCTCATTTCCCCTTCCCCCACCTCATCCTAGCTTCTAACCTCCAGAAACTCGATCCCCTGACCTGTCCGGACTTGTCCGACCTGCCCAGCTCCTTTTCCACCTATCCACTCCACCCTCTCCTCCCTGACCTATCACCTTCATCTCCTTCCCCACTGACCTATTGTACTCTATGCCACTCTCTCCCACCCCCACCCTCCTCTAGCTTATCTCTCCATGCTTCAGGCTCTCTGCCTTTATTCCTGATGAAGGGCTTTTGCCCGAAACGTCGATTTTGCCTGTCCTCGGATGCTGCCTGAATTGCTGTGCTCTTCCAGCACCACTGATCCAGAAGCAGAGGAAAGTGGCCGAGCAGAGGCTGATAGCTAAGTTCGGTACCCATGGGGAGGGCCTCAACCGGGACCTTGGGTTCATGTCACATTACAGGTGATCACCACACAGATATTCCTACACACACACACACTCACATACACACAGACACAGGTACACACAGACGCGCACACAGGCACCCACACACACCTTTATAGATGCACACACTCGCACACTCACACATGCACCTCCTCACAGACTTAAGACACTCTGCACTCACTACACACACACACACACTTTCTCACACTCACAATCCCCACCCCAGACAGACACACACACACATAGACAGACAAAGACCCACATGCACACATATATTTTGTGTGGTGAATTTGAATTTGCAGAGTTACATTGCACTTTGCTCAAAAACTGCATATATTCATGTAGAACTCTGAGCTCAAAAACTGCATGAATTTATGTAAAACTCTGTTATCTCACTTTTTAGATTAGAATCATTCTAAACATCAGGTCATAGACAGAGAACACAGGGGGCTAACACCTTCAACATATTGTCTAGCTATCACCATTGTTAACAGCTAACCCGAGAATGCAACTTTAAAAAAAACGTTTTGTGATTTACACATGAAAGAAGTGAAACTATCACTGTATTCTAACAGATGAAAGGCTTAACAGACAATCAATTTTTCAATGTATAATTTCTTAGTGGACTTATACACTTAATGGTAACGTCCTAGGGGGGTAATGTCCTTGGGAGTGTTGTTGAACAGAGTGACCTTGGAGTGCAGGTGTATAGCTCCTTGAAAGTAGAGTCACAGGTGGATAGGATAGTGAATAAGGTGTTTGGTATGCTTTCCTTTATTGGTCAGAGTATTGAGTACAGGAGTTGGGAGGTCATGTTGCAGCTCTACGGGACATTGGTTAGGCCACTTCTGGAATATTGCGTGCAATTTTGGTCTCCTTCCTATCAAAAGGATGTTGTGAAACTTGAAAGGATTTAGAAAAGACTTATAAAGATGTTGCCAGGGTTGGAGGATTTGAGCTATAGGGAGAGGCTGAATAGACTAGGGTTGTTTTCCCTGGAGTGTCCAAGGCTGAAGGGTGACCTTATAAATGTTTATAAAATCATGAGTGGCATGGATAGGATAAACAGACAATACCTTTTCCCTGGGGTGGGGGAGCCCAGAACTAGAAAGCATAGATATAGGGTGAGAGGGAAAGATATGAAAGGGACCTAAGGGGCAACGTTTTCACGCAAAGTGTGGTGTGTGTATGGAATAAGCTGCTAGAGGAAGTGGTGGAGACTGATACAATTACAACTTTTAAAAAGCATCTGGATGGGTATATGAGCAGGAAGGGTTTAGAGGGATATGGGCCAAGTGCTGGCAAATGGGACTCGATTAGGTTAGGATATCTGGTCAGCATGGACGAGTTGGACCGAAGGGTCTGATTCCGTGCTGTACAGCTCTATGACTCTAAGGCCAGGTTATCGTCCAACAGGTTTATTTGGAAGTACTAGATTTTAGAGTGCTGCTCCTTCATCAGGTAACTAATGGGGCAGGATCATAAAAAACTGAAAACAGTGTCATTATACCATACAAGCATAATGCTACAAAGAAACAACTGTTGTAATTAGCCTTCCCCCAAATTTCACTTGAGGGCCAGTCATACCCTTATCCATAACTATCTTAAAACTTACAGAATTATGATCGCAGCTCCTCAAATGTTTCCGCACTGAAACCTCAATCACTTGACGAGGCACATCCTCCAGTGTGAGGTCTAACATGTCTCCTTCCTCAACATTAATTCAAGATTAATTCAGTTTTTCTTTCCACAGATACTGTCAGATCTCCAATGTTACTCCAGCACTTTCTGTTTTTATTTGAGATCTCTCAGATCCACAGTACTTTCTTGTTGACAGGCACATTGCCTCTCTCTACTCCTTAGAAGTGTTAGATCTTTCTTGTGAATTTTACAGTTTTCAGGTTGAGGAGGGTCAGAGAACAGGAGAATTTTTATTTTGGTTACAAAGTCCAGATTTTACATGTTGTGTGTGACATTTACTTCAGTCCATGTAATTTTCTTTAGTCGCCTGCACCCAGCTGAAATAATATACACAGGTATAAGAAAATATGTTTCTGTAAATATCCTGCTATGAATTTTCTTTCACTTTGGCTGCTTTTGAGCAAACTAGAGCTGCAGAGATAAGTATATAGGTGGGTTTTTTTTTCAGATATTTTTTAATCAACTTGTCAAAACATGTCATGACGCATCTCTGAGGCAGATGGGACTTTAACCCAGGCCTTATCGTGCTGTAGTTGTGCCCTATGGAACCCATTGATGCTGTACTACCCAAAAAGGGCTTTTTTTGTGACAATCCATGCTAGTATTCTGTGAAAGGCATCAGCAGTCATTGATAACTATCCACTGAATTCCTAATAAAGTACACAAATAACAGTTGATAAAATTGATCCCATGGATCTTAAAACCTTGAGAGTGGGATAAATTTGTATAAGGCTTTGTAGGCTGAGTAAAGGAAGCTGTTCTCTGTGACCATTATAATTAGACTTAAATTGCACTTGCACAAGGAAAACTAGTTGTTATATAAGCTAACCTGTAATTCAAATAAGTGAAGACAGTTATTTATTCTTTTAAAAATGGAAACTATTTAATTAAGGTAGGCAGTCGTATTTGAATTTATACTTAAGCTACTTTATTTATTAATTAGTGCGCATTCAAAATTGTCAGTCATCGAAATTTAATGGAAATAAAGGTACTTAGAAACAAATTGATGTGATATCTACAAGAGTATCCAACTATACGTTTATAATGTATTTCATATAATATGGACCTCAAAGCATTTTAGTAGAACAGATTAGATTAAATTAGATTAGATTCCCTACAGTGTAGAGGGTCTGAGCACCAATCAAGAATAAAAAGAATGGGGAAGGGTTTGAAAGCATTATATAAGCACTAGACTTTTGAGATGCTTTTGAGTGAGTGGGCGGTAAGGTAATTTCAACGGAGTTTTCTAAAGTGTGGCTATGTAATATATAATATTCATATTAAGGAGCAGAATCCAATCAATAATCCAGTTTTAGAGACTTCATCCTGAGCTATATAGAATGCCCCTCTCACTCCTCCCTCAAGGTGGGGCATCATGAATTTGGGTGAGAATCTTAATGTCATGGTGCCCACTGCAGTCATGTGAACAGTGGTCAGGGCGTAAAATCAAAAGTTCAAATGTGTTCCAAAAATGAGCAAATAGCTGCGAAATTAAGCAACTCAAAGTAGAAATTGTACATGGCTTTTGCAACTTTACTACATGTGTTTGGGCCAAATTGGACAGGGGAGTGGAGAGGAGATCTTAGCACACAACTATATGAGAATAGAAGGGAACTCAGCCTGTGAAGGTAAAGGCAGCCCTGGGTCTGTTTCTAAATCATAGAATCATAGAATCGTTGAGGTGATGGTTGAATTTTAACTCTCGGGACAATTTTCCAAGCTGTTACATTGTGAAGGAGGATTTAGAAGGGAATCACAGAACAGGAGGTCTGGAAACACTGATGTACCTCAAAAGGAAAGGATCAAACCTGGACATAAAGTTCACTGTCCTCAGAGATTGTGCACACTAGAGGAGGCTGTTCCAGTGAAGATGAGGAGAGCAGAAGAAGGAGGAAGAGGAGGGCAGTAATCTGGTGAAAAATATGCCCCAGTGACCTAATACATGAGTAGCCTGATATTGTTGAAGGAGCAGAAAGCAGGGATCATCCATGACTTACCCTGTGGGAAACATGTACAGACAGAGCTGAGACTATTTGTGACTATTAGAGAGGCAGTGTCTTTCCCAGCTTGTTTCTCCAGGCAGACTGTAACATCTCTGCGTAAGGTAGAGCAGGTTCAAGTTACAATGGCAGCCATCTGTTGAGTTCAGTCAGAGACAGCCAGAGGGTTTGGTGCCATTACATGATTTCTCAAAATTCAATGAGTCATCAATTGCATACCTGTGTCCATCAGAGCTCTCGTGGACCATCCAGGGGCTTCATGAACCCCCAGGAGGTTTCACTCTCTAACTGTACACTGGGTGGAAGAACCAGAGTTTTGTGCAGGATTGTAATTGGTACTTGGGAACAGATATAACAGATATTCTGAGGCACTCCCAAATTCCAGCTATTCTCCCTAACAATGCTATTACAGGGGTGATACTTGTCAACAAGGGTATCTTTATTCCCTAGGAAAAAGTGAGGACTGCAGATGCTGAAGACCAGAGTTGAAAAGTGTGGTGCTGGAAAAGCACAGCAGGCCAGGCAGCATCCAAGGAGCAGGATAATCAACGTTTCGGGCATAAGCCCTTCTTCAGGAATGAGGTTGGAGTACCAAGCAGGCTGAGATAAAAGGTGAGGGGGGGGGAGTTTGGGAGAGGGGTGCTGGGAATATGATACCACCTATCGTATTCACAGCGCCCCTCCCCCAAACCCCCCACCTTTTATCTCAGCCCGCTTGGCATGCCAGCCTCATTCCTGAAGAAGGGCTTATGCCCGAAATGTCGATTCTCCTGCTCCTCAGATGCTGCCTGACCTATCTATATTCCCTATCCTTAGTTGCACTTGTGAATGTGATGGTATTAGCTTTTCTCAACCCCTGCAGTCCATTTAGTGTAAGTAGGCACCCAATACAGTTAGGGAATCCTAGAATTTTCAATCTGTAGCAATGAAGAAATGGCAATATAATTCCAAATCAAGATAGAAAAGGGAAACAAGTGGGTGGTAGGATTATTATGCTGTCCTTTATAGGAAATACACATTTCTGTTACTGAGCATCAGTGATGGAGGAAATAAAAGTTTGTGGATGTGGTGCCAATCAAGTGGGCTGCTTTGTTCTGGATGGTGTCAAGCTTCTTGAGTGTTGTTGGGGCTAGACTTATCCACGAAAGTTTGGAGTCTTTCATCATACTCCTGACTTACACCTTGGGGAGTCAGGAGGTGAGTTATATCCTGTAATGTTCCTACACTCTGACCTACACTTGTAGCCACACTATATATATGGTACCCATGTCCCATGAGTGAATAGAAAAAAGGGCCAGTTCTTGTACTGATCAATGGTAATTGCCAGAACTTTGTTGGAGGAGGATTCAGTGTTGTTATTGCCATTTAATGCTAAGGGACGATGGTTAGATTGTCTCTTGTTGCGGATGGTCGTTGCTCATCATTTGTGCTATAAATGATATCTGCCACTCGTGAGCCCAAATCTGGATATTGTCCAGGTCTTGCTTCATCTGGACATGGATTGTTTCAGTGTCTGAGGAGTCATGAATGGTACTGAATATTGTGCAATCAGCATCAAACATTCCCAGGCCCTGACCTTATGACGTAGGGGAGGTTATTAATTAAACAGCAGAAGATCATTAGGATGACACGATCCTAAGAAAGTCCTGCAAAGCTGTCCTGGAGCTGAGATGATTGATCTCCAACAACTACAGCAATCTTTTTATGTGCCATGTATGACTCCAACTAACAGTTTGCTCCTGAAACTCATTGCATCCAGTTTTGCTCGGGTTCCTTGATGTCACACTCAGTTGTAGCCATGATGTCAAGGGCAGTCACTATCACCTCACCTCTGGAGTCAGACCTTTTATCCATATTTGGACAGGATTCCTTTGAAGTTAGGAGCTGAGTCGCCTGGTGGATCGCAAACTGGGTGTCAGCAGCACATTGTTGCTAAGTGCTGCTTAATAGCATTGCTGATGATGGTTTCTGTCCCTTTATTGATAAAGGAAACTGGACAGAGTAGGTGGTAATTGGCAAAATTCGATTTGTCCTGCTTCTTACATACAGGACATTCCTGGTAAATCTTTCACATTCTTGGTCAGATATCAGTTATGTAGCTGCACTGGAATAAATTGGTTAGGGGTGCATCATGTTCCAAACCTCAAACCTGCAGTGCTATTGCTGGAATCTTGTTACAGCCCAAAGCCTTTGAAGTATCCAGTGCCTTCAGCCGTTTCCTGATACCATATGGAGTGATTCAAATTGGTTGAAGACTGGCATTTGTGATGCTGGGGACCTCCAGAGCAGGCCATGTCAGATCACCCACTTGGTATTTTTGGCTGAAGGCTACTGCAAGTGCTTCAACCTTATCTGTTCACTGATGTGCTAGTCTTGCCCATCAGTGAGGATTGGAATGTTTGTGGATTTTATATTGTGCTAGAACACCATCTTCCTGCTGTTGATGGCCCACAGTGCCTCATGCATCCAGTCTTGAGTTGCTAGATCTGTTTGAAATCTGTCCCATTTTGCACAGTGATAGTGCCACACAACATAATGGATGGTATTCTCAGTGTGAAGACAGGACTTTATCTCCACAAGGACTGAGAGGTGGTCACTTCTACCAATACTGTCATGGACTGATCCATATGCTGCAGACAAATTGCTGGGGAATGAGGTCAAACATACTTGTTCCCTTCACCACCTGCCATAAAGACATTCTAGCAGCTGTTTCCTATCGATCTCAACCATCATTGTCAGTACTGATGCTGCTGAACCACTCTTTGTAATGGACAATCAAATCCCTTACCCAGAGTATGTTCTGTGTTCTTGCCTTCCTCATGGTATGTCCACCTGATGTTCCATGGAGGAGTATTGATTCATTGACTGAATGGGGAGTTGGAGAGTCTCTTGTTTATGTTTGAAACTGATGCCATGAAGCTGTATGAAATCTAGAATCAATGTTGAGGGCTCTTACTGCATCCGCTGCAGCCGGTGTGGCCCCCTCTATATTGGGGAGACAGGCCGCCTACTTGCGGAGCGATTCAGAGAGCACCTCTGGGCCACCCGGACGAACCAACCCAACCAACCTGTAGCACAGCATTTCAACTCCCCCTCCCACTCCACCGAGGATATGCAGGTCATTGGACTCATCCACCGCCAAACCACAACAACCCGACGGTCGGAGGAGGAGCGTCTTATCTTCCGACTGGGAACCCTCCAACCGCAGGGGATGAACTTGGACTTCACCAGTTTCTTCATCCCCCTCCCCCCACCTTGTCTCAGCCGGATCCCTCCAGCCCGGCACCGCCTTCCTGACCTGCAGTCTTCTTCTTGACCTCTCCGCCTCCACCTATCACCCTCACCTTGACCTCTTTCCACCTATCACATTTCCAACACCCCTCCTCCAAGTCCCTCCTCCCTACCTTTTATCTTCTCCTGCTGAACACTCTCTGCTCATTCCTGAAGAAGGGCCTGTGCCCGAAACGTCAAATCTCCTGTTCCCTGGATGCTGCCTGACCTGCTGTGCTGTTCCAGCAATAAAGTTTCAACTTTGATCTCCAGCATCTGCAGACCTCACTTTCTGCTCTTAGATAATCCTTTCTTCTGACCATATACCACTGAGTCGCACCCCTGCTGCGTCTGTCCAGCTAGTGGGACAACATATTCCCGGAAATGACCATGGTGTTGACTAGGACATGATGTGGGAGTTGAATTTCCACACTTAAGCATATGTTAGACAGCTCCTCCAAATCTTGCACTCACCCCCAGATGATGGTAAGAAGATCTTTGCAAGGTTGACAGAGCTAAGTTTTCTGTTATCGTTTCCCATGCCGAGGTCAGTGTCAAGTCATTCATCTAGTTTTGAACATTTTTTTAAGCAGTTCAATGCAACTGACTAGCTTGATCAGTCTTTTCAGAGAGCAATTAAGAATCAATCACTTTACTATAGGTTTGAGGCACATTTGGCTAGAATAGATAATAACAACAGACTTCCTGCCCTAAATGGCATTTGTGAACTAGATGGATTTTTAAAACAATTGGCAATGGCTTCATAGTCATCATTAGGCTTTTAATTCCAGATTTGATGTTTTGAAATTCAAACGCAAACCTGGGTTTCCAGTGCATTACTTCATGCCTGTGACAATATTGCAACACCATGACCACCCCTGGCTGAACAGAATGCAATCTGCACTCTCAGGTGATGAATCAGTAGTGGTTCAGAAGCAGATCCACAGCATTTCTTCAATCTATCTGTGGGCTAACTGTAATTGGGGAGGGGGGAGAAAGATTTGAGAGTCTCTATTCGTGAGGACCATTCCTTCAGGCTGTGGCAGCTATTCTACACTAAGACCAGTGCTCCACAAACTTCTGCTCTGCCACTGCATATGACTATTTCAAACAACAGCTTCAAACTCAGCATTGCCTATTCTATCATCAACCTATGATAGTCTTCTAGTCTTCTACCTGTGAAGATCCTCACTGTCATAGCCATTACCAACAGCCATGGGCTAGATGTGCTTAATGCTACCGCAAGAACCCTCAGAGCAATGACAGATACATTTTTGATCACAACTGTTCAACAAAGATTCCAAAGACAATTTCTCATGCCCAATTCCTAATAAAAGGACTACCCATTGAGACTCATGTCTATCCATTGTGATTGTGCAATTCCGTTTCATCACAAGTTGCTCTGGAGATAGTCCGCTTGCCTGAGGTAGCCTCGGTGGATGTCTCATTGGCCATGCATGGTTGCATTGGCATAAGGGACTCCTGAAAAGTGATAACAGCTTCCTCCTCCACCATGGCACCCCGAGGTGCTGGGTCGACTAGTGGAGTGGCAGAAGAGTCACTTTCATCATCAAGAGAACCCTCCAAGGAGCTCTCAGGTGCAGGAAGTTCTGGTTGATCCTCCTGTTTCCAGCTGATGCTATGGTCACTCTGTTCGAGTGGCATTCCCCGAATAAGGATTTGTTACTTCTAAATTACATAGCTTCCACTGGAGTAACCAAAGTCTTTCCTGGATCTGCCATCTCTTCATTACCTCATGTTTAATCCTGGGCATCACACTATAGGATGCATCCAAAGAGGTTGGAGAAAGCATGCAGGAGATTAAGCAGATTGAAATCTTTGCCCAGAAATGTTAAGAAGCCACTTGCAATCATATCCAAAATTATGAAAAGTTTTGATAGATCAAGTAAGTGCTGTGTATTACACTGATATGAAGGTTGGTAATTAGATGATCCTGATTTAAGTGCATTGTCAAAGGAACCAAAATAGAGATGAGAATGTTGCTTTATGCAGTAAGTTGTTATGATTTAAAATGCATTGCCTGAAGGGTGTTGGAGTCAACCATAATATTCAAGAGGGAATTGTATGTAAAATTGTCTGTGTGGTCAAGTATCAAAACGTGTGGCGCTGGAAAAGCACAGCGTCAGGCAGCATCAGAGGAGCAGGAGAATCGACATTTCAAGCATAAGCTCTTCATCAGACATTCCTGATGAAGTGCTTATGCCCAAAACGTCGGTTCTCCTGCTCCTCGATGCTGCCTGACCGGATGTGCTTTTCCAGCTCCACACGTTTTGACTCTGATCTCCGGCATCTGCAGTCCTCACTTTCTCCCTGTGTGAACAAGTGACCCATTACCTCCTGGTCTGTTGCGGAAGTATTGACATGTTTTCATGAGCATGGATTAAAATAAACTTGAAACGTGGAAGTCAAAGTAAAACCTAACTGCACTCTGCAATTTGCAACAAAAACAAAAATGTTTGGAAAAGCTCAGCAGGTCTGGCAACATTTGTGAACAGAAATCACAGTTAACGTTTCTGCTTCTGTCTGAAGAAGAGTCATTGGATCCGAAACGTTAACTCTGATTTCTCTCCACAGATGCTGCCAGACCTGCTGAGCTTTTGCAGCAATTTCTGTTCTTGCTTCTGATTTCCAGCATCTCCAGTTCTTTTGGTCTTATTATGTGCAATTTGCAAACTGCAGAGTTGAAATAGACAGTATTCATGCAACCAAGCCTTGGCCAATCAAATTCCCATCAAAACCAGACAGGCCTGAAACTACCTGTAAATACATTTAAGATTTTCTTTGCACTTATTACACAGAGGAAACTTTAACAATACCTGTTATATAAACACATCAGATTTCACATGTTGCCTATTATTTAGGCTAAATGCAATCAATTACAGTTTCACACCCATCCCAATTGATATTCAGATTGGACCTAAATCCTGCAATTTTGCACCTCTCTCTACATGTAAAATAAGCCAAGTGACACATGGCCCATGCTAAAACCCTGATTGATGTACTGGCTATATAACATTGATACAGTTGAGGGCATTTGCTACAATACATGTCAAACTCTTCTCCTTTCCTGCCACATATAGGATGATGTTACAATCGTCAAATGACCCTTAACTGATATGGCATGTCAGAATAGATTACCTCACATGACAATTTTTACAATGGTCTATTCCAGAGCCTTCAGAACACAGCAGCAAATCTGTAACGTCTGAATTATTCCACCAACAAAAGACAACCATGCACTGATTGGGCCTGTTTTAAAATCAGTAATGCAATCACAGGTAATATGATTGAAATATTTGGGATTTGCTGTAACTGTTTATGACATTATTAAAATCCTGCAGTCTTGTTATAGCCTCATAAAATATCACAGCTGACTGTTATTTTATATGATTCATGGTTTGAATTAGTAAATCAAGATATGACTGATACCCTCCCAATGCAGAGCCATGGTGAGTACATATCTTGCTGCTCACCATTCTGCTTCCATTTATTTCAATAGGTGTTAAATTACAGAGGGTGCAACCATAATCTCCTGACATGATGATGATGCTTTAGGCTCAGTACTGGAGTTTGCTGGAATAAAAGTGGCATTGTCAAGATTGGCAAGGAATGTAGCAGTTTTGGAAATGTTTTAAAGGTAACATGTTGTAAGGAGAGGATGAACAGAATTGAAAATAGCATTGTTTAAATCGCATAAATTTGTCCAGGTTGAAATAAACAATTGAAAAATCGTAAACACTACTGCTAAGAACTCCAAGTATAATTAAAGCCTCAGTGAATGCGAATTCATTGTAATGTGATTGATGAATTAGGGATGGTGTGTCTAAAGCGCGGACGTTTAAAACATGTTTTGACTGTAACACGATTACATCACAAATGTTTTAAGCGCTGTTTCTAAAGCATGATTTTTCTATAATGCAGAGTTGCACAAGAACACAACCATCACATTATAGAAGAGCTACCTGTATATTTATTGCATTAAAATCTTAAACTGAGTAAATTTAGACTTGTGTTGGAAAATAACCTCCATAAAACAAGATATGTTTCCTTTATCTGTTTCATTCTTTGATTAAAAACAAACTAACATGCTTGGAGTATAAACAGATAAAACAGATTAAACATTTAACAATGTTTTTCATTAAACATTCTCTTAACTGCATAAACATGAAGAAATGATGTGTCTTTGGCATTGGTCTTTGGCAAATATCTTCAAATTTATCTTCAGATTGGTATTATCATCTGCATTTTTAATGAATTCATGGGGTATGGGCATTGTTGTCAAGGCCAGCATTTAATGCCTTACCTGAGTTGTCCTTGAGAAGGTGATGGAGAAGTGCTTTCTTGCTACACACAGAAGTGCGGTTAGGAAGAGAGTTCCAGGATTTTGAACCAACAACAGTGAAGAAACATCAATATATTTCTGTCTCAGGATGGTGTGAGACTTGGAAGGAAATTTGCAAGTGTTAATGTCCCTGCACGCCTGCTGCTGTTGTCTTTCTAGATGATAGGGTTTGGAAGTTTGAAACGTTCTGCTGAATGGAGACTTGGGAGTTGCTGTGATGGGCTTCTTGTAGACTATACTGGTTACTGCTATAAAGAGTCAATGATGGAGGGAGTGAATGTTTAACCTTGTGGGGGGTACTGATCAATCGGGCTGCTTTCTACATGATGGTGTCATGTTCAAGAGTGTTGTTGGTGCTACATACATCCAGGCAAGTCAGAAGAATTTCATCATACTCCTAACCTTGCCTTAAGGTGAGAACAAGCTTTTAGCAATCAGGAAGTGAGCTATTCATTGCAGATTTGCTAACCTCTGACCAGTTCTTGTAGTCCCATTATTTATGTTAATGATTAATTAATTAAAGTTTCTAATCAATGGTGTTATGTCCAGATGAGGAATAAGATTCCAGTCCTCACTTGTTAAACTCCCTTCTTGATCTGTCACAACATGTACATTTTTATTTGTTCTCAGTTAACAAGCAGCTATATCAAATATCAATAACAGACGTGGTTTGTGGATGAAAATGAAGGAGCTGATGACAAGGCTTTTTTTGTGTTGGAGAAAAAAGAGTTTTATACTGTACTAACCCTGAGAAAAATAAGAAAAAATCACCATCAACCCTACACAATAGGTAACACATTTATTGGCAGAGTGCCTGTTACAGACATGAAAGAAAAAGTCTATTCAGTTTAAAATCTTTGAGTTTTTTTTGAGTTTAAGACTACAGGTTTTTTTAACTGTTGACTGGTATCCTCAGCAACGGTGAAATCTATAGATATCTTTCAGTTCTTACTGAATGGTTCTTCTCCTTATTTATCTATCTATCTATCTATCTATCTATCTATCTATCTATCTATCTATCTATCTATCTATCTATCTATCTATCTATCTATCTATCTATCTATCTATCTATCTATCTATCTATCTGTCTTTCTCTTTCTTTCTGTCTTTCTCCCTCTTTTCTTCCTATCTCTCCTCCTTTCTAATTTCCTCCCTCTTTTTCTTTCTTTTTTCTGTCTCTTTCTTTCTCACTCTCTTCCTCTCTCTCTCTTTCTCTCTCACTCTCCCTATCTCTCGCTCACCCTTTCCCCTCTGCTACACAAAAGGAGGTGTTGAAATATAATTTAGTGTTTATTCCTGAGTCTGGCTCCACTGATTTTCTAAGCTAGCTAACAGGTGGGTGAGCCAATCATTTTTTAATTTCTGAAATTATCATACAATTGTGAATTAAAACAGTGGATGCAAATGTCTTGATGTCGACTCAGTTCTTCAATATCTTTAGAAACAGCTTGATGAGAAAATGTTAATTCTGGGGCACAGGTCTTCAGCACCACAGCTGAGGTATTGCCATGGTCCATAAGCTTTATTGTATCGAATGCACTCACCTGTATATTGATATCACTTGTATGTTTTTTGTTTGCAATCAGTTTTTTTCTCTGATCTCTAAGTTTGAATTACTCCCAGATCTCTGGTTCTGAACACTGGACTTATTCATGGAATGATTTGATTTGATTAGATTTGTTTTATTGTAGTCACATGTCCACAAGTATAGTGAAATGTTTTGTTTTACGAGCTGTGCAGACAGATCATCGCAAACAAGGACACACAGATCATCAATGGAGCTGAGGTTAACAGCATCAAGTTTCTAGGAGTGGCAATAACTGACGATCAGTCCTGGAATTCCCACTTAGATCCGATGGTCAAGAAGGCAAAACAAAGACTCTTCTTCCTCAGGTGGCTGAGGAAATTTGACATGCTCATAAGGACCCTCACCAACTTCTACAGATGCACCATAGAAAGCACACTGTCTGGGTGCATAACAGCCTGGTATGGCAATTGCTCTGCCCAGGACTATAAGAAACTACAGAAGGGTGTGTGCATAGCCATGGTTATCACAGAAGCCAACCTCCCATCCATGGACTCTATTTACATTTCTTGTTGTCACAGAAGGGCTGCCAACATCATTAAAGACCCCTCCCACCCAGGTAATACTCTTCTGCAACCTTTTCCATCAGGCAGAAGATACAGACGCTTGAATACATGTGCCAAGAGTTTCAAGAACACCTTATCCCTGCTGGTATTAGATTGATGAATGGACTCTCTAACTTTAAATAATGTTGACCTTGTTAAAGTTGATCTTGCCTCGGGCACCTCCTATGCAGTGTAACCTGTGTGCCTCACCCTATGATCTGTATGTCCTTGCTTACTATGATCTGCCTGTACTGCTTGCAAACAAAGCCTTTCACTGTACTTTGGTATATGTAACCAGAATAAATCAGATCAAATAGGGTGCTTAGACAGAGCATGGCGTGTAAAGTTGCAGCTGCACAGGAACTGCTCTTGGCAGGATGAACATTATTTGAAGTTAGAGAGGTCCATTCAGCGGTCTAATAATTGCAGGGAAGAAGCTATTCGTGAATGTGCTGGTATGTGTATTCAAGTTTCTGTATCTTCTGCCTGACGGAAGAGGCTGAGGCAGAGCATTACCGGGGTCAGAAGGTCATTTAATGATGTTGGCGGCCTTTCCATGGCAACAAAAAGTGTAAATGGAGTCCATGGATGGGAGGTTGGCTCCCGTCTTGATGGTCGGAGCTGTGCACACAACCTTCCCCCCCCGCCTCCACCACCCCCACCCCCTCACACCCCCGTGGTTTCTTATGATCCTGGACAGAGCAATGATCCTGGCAATGTTTTTCTACAACCTCGACCATTGTAGAGAAGGTACAGAAGCCTGAACACACGCACCAGCTGGTTTCGAAACAGTTTCTACCCTACTGTTGTTAGAATACTGAATGGACTCACAAACTCTTAACATTTGCCTGTACCTGTGTTTTGGTTTTTGTTGCTGTTTATCTATTATTTACTTATCTATGCTACTTAACTCTGTGATCTGCCTGCATTGCTCGCAAAACAAAGCTTGTCACTGTGCCTCGGTAAACATGACAATAAATTCAATTCAATTCAATTCAATCCTACAACGCACAGAGAAAACAGCAGTGTTTCATTTCAGACTTTTTAATCAGAATTCCTACTCTTGCTGTCCCAATGCACTGTGACCACCCACCTTCCCTTCCTTGCTAGCTATGTCAGAACTTTGGGTTCTCAGGAGGTTAAGCTCACCACCAAGAAATATATTTTGAAGTGTGCCTGGCTGTTCCTATTTGCCATACCTGGACCCTGGGTGAAGGCTTCAGGCTGAGTGGGTTTTCCAGTTTGGGTTGAGTCCACTGATGTGGTAAGTGTATTGGATGTATCAGGAAAGTGCCTGGCTTTCTTTGCTTTCTGCTGGATTTGCGAGCCCGCTTTTCAGGTCAGGTTGTGCCTGAGGACTTGTGGTGTATGGTCAAGTTGGTTGTCTCTCAGGGTTGTCGGTTTTTAGTTCTGCTAGTCATGGTCGGTTGCTGAGGTTCTTGCCTTCGGTTCCTTTGGTTCGGAACAGACCCATGTCTGGACTTGTTTGGGTAGCATCATTGGCTCCCCCTCTTGAACATCTTTTGTTCCGATGATGCCATTGGTTTGGTTTCCCTGTTCTCGGCTCTGACGCTACTGGTGGGGGAAGACTGTGGGGCAGCTGTTTATGCATAAGCTCGTGGTTGAAAAGGCCTTTCTCAAGTGAGATTGGGGCTGACAGCTATTCTGACTGTGGGCCCCATTGTCTCTGCTCAAAATCTGTAGTTTTCACTGAGCTCTTGATGTTCTCTTCTAAAATTAATTGGCTTTCTGATGGTGAGAGTTTGTATAAATGGGTTTTGATCATGGTTAAATGTCCAATATCTCTGTAGGCCCTTTACTGTGTGTGCTGTGCAGTCCGAGGTGTAAAAGCTGTCTCGGGCTAGGGTCTGTTGGTTTCAGTTAATTTTCTTTTAGACAGGAGGATTAATTTGGGATTCCAGGCTGAACAATAGTTCCAGGCAGCAATCTCCATTCCCAGACCTGCTGGCTGTGTATTTACTGCACACTCAATTCAGCTTTCATTTTTAGTTTTAAAAGTTTTGAAAGCCCAGGACTCTGTCCAAAAGTCAGAGTTTTATCCATGTTTTAATATTGGGGAAGTTTGCTCGATCTTACACACCGGAGTGAATCAAATTGGATGAAGGCTGGTATTTGCAATGTTGTGGGGCTAATGGTAGAAAACTTCTGTCTTGTTCTTTATATTGATATAGTATATGTTTCACTGTCATCGGGGAGGGAAATATGACTGGACTCCTGGTCCAATCAATTATTTACTTGTCCACCATCATTCATGATTGATTGTAACCAGAATGTAGTGTTTTACTCTTTTGATTGTGGAGAAATTTGACTATCAATAACATACAGCTTTTGATGTTTAATGCGCACATAGTCTTGCATTGGAAACTTCACAAGGTTGGTACCTTATTTTAAGAATGCTTAACATTGTCATGCCATGCTTTCCTGCACTCCATGTTGAAAGAGAGTTGGTCCCTTGGCTTTTTCAAAACAGTAATGTAAGCAATATACCAACCATGAGGTTACATAACATGCTGGAATGCAATTTTGTTGCTGCTGATGGTCAACAGCGCATTATGGATGTTTGGTTTTGATTTATTATATTTGATCTGAATCTATCTCATTTCACATGGGTACAGTGCCGCATCAAACAGTGGAGGGAGACCTGAAGGTTTGAACAGGTTGTCAATACCACAAGACCAGTACAGTGATCGCTCCTACAGAATGGACAATAACAAAATCAAATTGGTTTTCCTTCATGTTGGTTTTCTCACAACTGGCCAAAGGCCCAGTCTGGCAGATTTATCCTTTAGACTGTACCTCTCCTAAATGCTGTTATATGTGGAGGAATATGATAATTATCTGAGGGAAGGAGATAGATGGTTTCCTTGCCAATGTTTGGCCTGATGCTATAGAATTCCATGGAGTCCTGTTATAATGTTGAGTTCTTCCAAGGTAACTATTTCCTGATTGTCCACCACTCTACATCCACCTTTGGCAAGTCTATCCTGCCAACTATCCCCAGGGATAGGAATGGAAAAGTTTGGGACACGACCTGGAAGATATGATTGGTGAGCATGGCTGTATCAGAATGCCCCTTGACTTGTCTGTGGGACAATTGTTTTAACACAAGGTCTCAGGTCTTAGCAAGGAGCACTTTGCAGTGGGCTGTGTGTGCTTTTGTCATGCCTGACATTGAATGGTCCATCCTGTTTTATTGTTTCTTGATTTTCTGTTAGGGCTGGGAAAAGGTTCCAATTTCCAAAGGACATTTGGGAATGAAGATTGGGGGCCAGTATATTCTTGAGCCAGGCTAATTTCTGATTATACAATGCAACTCTTGACAAAATTAACGTGGGACCTTCTCAAACAGGAATGGATTTTTGTGACTATCAATTTATTTCCTATGATAATTCATGACAATATTATCTATAATAAAGCACCAGTGCTCATAACTAAATCTATTTTCTTATGATGTAATTTACTTAAATAACATGCATGTAGGAGTACCATTGGGTATAATTGAGAAAAAAGCTGCTTGATTTAAAGAGAAAGCTGCTGGGTCAAATCCTTCAATCAAACTGTCTATCTTCAATTATAGCTTCTGTACTCCCACATCCATTATTACTAGTCAGTTACATTTTTATTAAAAAATGTTGACAGTTTCATTGTTAAGAGCAATAAATAGGTTTCGGTTGAAGGTCAATGCAGTTGAAACTACTCAGAAGCAGTTAAAAAATGTCAGAGAACTGTTATTTAGCTGACACATGGGCAGGATTTAGAGGTCAGTGGTGAATGAACAGCACCATTATATTTACAGATGCCCACAAAACTTTTAATTGGCTTTTGTGCACCAATGCAGATAATTAGAGAGCCATTTCAGTGCATCATCCTTTACAGCACATCTGGGGCAGGTACAGATGCAAATGCAGGCAGGGTTACAATGCTGACATGATCCTGATCATTTCTGTATTTGAGTTGTGTACATGTATGAAACCTTTTGGAACAGGAGAGCCATCAAATATCATAAGCAAAGTGACAATTGATTGAAGATTTAACTGTGAATTCTTGTCTAGTTTAAGCAAGTGCATTGGTTTCCAGGCTGTCTGAAACTTGTCAGGATCAACAAGGTGCAAGTGTGGCAAGGCTTGGCAGCATTGTGAAATGGACAGATGAGAAAGCCCAGCCTTATTGTAACAGGGCAGCTCAGTCCTTATGTGGAAAGGATTTTGCTCAAGGGACTTGTTCTCTGTGTGTAATTTCCTGCATTGGAGTGATTTCCAACACTTTATAGGTCATTTCTGCCATCTTGAATGTTATTGACTTTGACTTGCACCTTCTAGCTGACAACCTTCACAACAGCAAGGGAGGAGATTATGTAGCTCTGTTTTGGAGCTCTACTGAAGGGGAATGCCAGCACCATGAATAGTAGGAGCAATATCGACAGCACAGTCTTCCCTTCAACCACCCATGGGACAGACAGATGGATCCAAAACTCCAACACAAAAGAAACAACCCTTGAAATATTCAACAATGCTGGCAGTGTCTGTGGGGAGAGAGGAGAAGTTGAGGTCTGTGACTGTTCTGAAAACAATGATTTGATGTTTGGCGATGGGATCAGGGTTCAGGTGAGGTGAAAGTGACTATTGGACAACAGGCTGTCAATCTCTGCCAGGTAAAGTTCAGTTTGCCAGATATCATTAGCAGCACCCTTGCCAGCACATTTGATAACATTGCCAAGGTTAGACCTGAAAATGTGTGGCTGGAAAAGCGCAGCAGGTCAGGCAGCATCAAAGGAGCAGGAGAATTGACGTTTATGCCCGAAACGTCGATTCTCCTGTTCCTTTGATGCTGCCTGACCTGCTGCGCTTTTCCAGCAACACATTTTTAAGCTCTGATCCCCAGCATCTGAAGTCCTCACTTTCTCCAAGGTTAGACCTGAGCAAGTTCAGAGGTAGACATTTGAAGTGAGTGAGGGAAAATCAAGATGGTTAATGCTACATGACTGTTCTCAAAAAAAAAATCAGGAGTGGGTAAGAGGCCAGAGAAAGTGGTCCGAGTGGAGGGAGAATGTTAAAGATCGATGAAACAACTGAAGGCAGAACTCCAGGTCAAATAAGTGAACATAGAAGTATCTCAACCAGAAACATTAACTTTGTTTCTTTCCAGAGATGCTGCTAGAGATGCTGAAAATTATCAGCCTTTTCTGTTTTCTTTATCAGATATATTCTCAGTGTGTTGTTTTTGTTTTTGTACTTGACTGGACTTGTTCTGAAGGCTAATCTCCACCCTTTGGGAAGTCCTTTCTTTTCTTACTGGTATGAGCAACACTTCCATGGTGTCAGGCTTCCTTGCAGAGCGGAAGCAGCCTCTGGAGCCCTACTCTCGGCTTCTAATGAAGAGCAAGAAGAATGGTGATGACATCAACAATGGCAGCTATTGTCATGCGTCTCTACAAAGGGGAGGGGATGGGCACAGAGCACTAACTGAAAGGAGGCAATACTCCCAGAAAAGGGTCAACAAACCAAGGACCAGCTTCCTTGACAATAGTACTTCACTTCTGACATCTATACCCTCCTGGGACAACATCTTTTTCCCAATGAACTAGGTGCTCATGCATCGCCAGTGACCTTAAATAGCATCACACAGCCCTGAATTTCTCCATTTCCAGCAAGTTCCTGGGATCTGATGGAAGCATCCACTGGATTTCACAAGCTGCAATGTGTGAGATCATCTCCGTGATGACAAATGTCATTTAACAGTAATGCCACTTAGATTCACATTGCTGCTGGTGAGGCCAGAATGAGAGTGCCCCTCAGATTAGCTGCAAAGGCTGGTACAGGTACAGATCAATGTTCCCTCTGATTGAACACGAATATTTTTCTGTCAGAAGGGATGCATTTGAAATGCATCAGCAAATTATTCATACACCTAGTTATGATAACTTAGAAGATGTCATGATTCCTTCCTTTGCAGGCCTGTCCCTGCACATGGTGTTTATGTAATAGCATTCCAATAATAGGAGCCAGAACAAAGAACAAAGAAAATTTACAGCCCAGGAACAGGCCCTTCGGCCCTTCATGCCTGAGCTAATCCAAACCTACTGTCTAAACCTGTTGTCAAATTCCTAAGCATCTGTATCCCTCTGCTCCCCACCTACTCATGCATCTGTCCAGACGCATCTGAAATGAATCTACCATGCCTGCCTCTACTACCTCTGCTGTCAACCCGTTCCAGATGCCCACCACCCTCTGTGTAAAGTCTTTGTCGTGTGTAACCCCCTTAAACTTTTCATATCTTACCTTGAAAGCGTGACCTCTTGTTATTCAATCCTTCACCATGGGAAAAAGCTTATCTCAGAATGCCCTGTCCTACTGCATGGTAGTGCAGGAGTACGCTGAATGAATGGGAGATGTGACAAAGTGAGGCACAGTGACTGGTGCAGGTCAGATTCCAATGTCTGTGGAGCCATTGCCCATGGAGTGTACTGTGATATATCAGTCCAAGGTGGTGGTCTGGAGGAGCAAGCCATGAGCTGGTGTTTCCCCAGGTAACTGCTCTGAATTTAATGTCGGAATTCTTGCAGCCTGCTTTCTATCTGTTGGGTGATAACATGGGAATCTGGACATGGATGGGGTGAGGTTAAGTAATAATAAGGATGATAATGAGTGATATCCCTGTATTGTCACTCACAAGCACGAAAGCCATTTCGCTATCTGGGACTTGGCTAGAAAATGCAACCCATCAACCTTGACGGCAAGAAAGGACTCATGTAACATGTCACAAGATTCTCCCAAATATCTCACCATGGCACACATTGTTCAGAGTTTGGCAGATTTTGCCCAGTAAGTTTTTGTTGTTATTTTAGAATAGATGAATTTGAGAAGAGAGGTGAAAGAAACAGAAAGTGGATTTTTTTGCTTCCAACAGCAGTTTGAATCTGAAGAACTCAGTGTCCACTTTTGTTTTAATTTTGACCACCAGAGATGTTGTTTATCCAAAACTCAGGATTAACACATTGTTAAAGGAAAATCGCTGACACTTGAGCACACAGGTCCTAAATTTTCCTAGCACGTTTAAGTGTAAACACCACAATTTCACGCTGTTTTCTAATTTAAATACAAATCTCTGTGAGGTAGAAATGTAGCAAAGGTTGTGGAGGAGCAGCAATACATTGGATAGCGATTTCCAGAATATAATATTTAATTAGAGATGCTGAAAGTTTCTCTTGGATTTATTCCTTAATAATAGTAATTGTTGTTAGCCTTATTCTAATTCCTCCCAAATGATTGGAACTATTAAAATACTGGTACAAAGTATTTCATTTCTTGGTTTACTTGTGGTGCCAACATACTGCAGCTTATGCCTACCAGACAGCAATGCCTGACATCTGTGTCCACTCTTCCCCTATTAGACTAAACTCCTGGAAAGGTGGTTGGTCTTCTGACTAGCTTCAACAGGGGCACAGTGGGCAATGATGTTGGGCTTGGTTATGTGGTAGGGCTGGAGCTTGGGGAAAACCAGGGTATTAATAGTTATTAAATATGTTGGGTGGAAATGTGGAAAGGATCAAAGCTGATCTGGTTGAAAAGGAGTGTTATTCAGAATTGAACATGACAGTTGTGGGGGAGACAACTAGGATAACAGGTGGAGCCTGCAACTCACTCTTAGGATTCTGACCTGAAAGTCTTCCTTCCCCAACCACATCTCCACTGTGGAATAAACATGGAAAGAATTGCCAGCATACCCAGAGGGGACAGAGAACGTTTGTTTTGCTTTGTCTATGGGGGTGAGGTCCATCCATAGGTGAGGTCAGTCCCTTTAAGAGGCAACTATATTAAACAGGCACTCATAGATTCAACATTACACTCTTCTGCCATTACAACAATCTGCATGTGCAGCTCATACTTTGACCAACAATGTAAATTAGAAATTATGCCCACAAGCAATCCCAAACATGCCATTGATCATGACAAATTAATCTGACTAATCTCTGTGAAGCAGAAATAATCACAAGCAACCTGTAAAATGTCAGCTGTGATTGATAATTCCCAAACACATTCCAAAAATCTCACAAAGGTATGGAATTACTTCCATCCATGTTGAGTTGTAAGTATGTCAGCACGTAGGCTTTTGTATGAAGTGGTGTTTCTTGGGTGATTTAGGGGTTGGGGGTGATGAAGTCTTATTAATCCTACATCACTTGTCATCTCTTAGTGTATTGTGCAATATGGCTTGTGATCCATTCATCTGCATAAGATTCAATCTGTCAAAGTCCTTTTTATTTACTCATGGGTTGTGGGCATTACTGGCTGACCAGTATTTATTGCCCATCCCTAGTTGCTCTTCAGAAGACGGTGGTAAGCTGCCATCTTGAAATGCTGCAGTCCATGTGCCATAAGTTGACTCCCTCCTGAGGGAGGGAATTCGAGGATTTTGACTCATCGACAGTGAAGGAATTGTTATAAATTTCCATGTCAGGATGGAGTCTGGATTGCACAGGAATTTGCATGTGGTTGTGTTTCCATGTATCTTCTGCTCTTGTCCTTCTAAATGGAAGTGGTCATGAATTTTGAAAGTGTTAGCTAAGGATCTTTGGTGAATTTCAGCATTGCATCTTGGACATACTGAACTACTGAGCATCATTGGTGTGTTGACTGAATATTTGTGGATGTGGTGCTAATCAAGAGAGCTGTTTTGTCCTGGATGATGTCAAACTTCTTCAGTGTTATTGTAGTCGCACTTAAGCAGGCAAGTGGGGGAGTTTCCATCACAGTCCTGACTTGTGCTTTATAGATGGTGAATTGGCTTTGGGGAGTCAGGAGGTGAGTTACTCTCTGCAGTATTCTTAACCTCTGACCTGCTTTTATTGCACTGCATTAAATGGCAAGTCCAATTCATTTGCTGGGTCATTAACAAACCCAAGGTTATTGACAGTGGAGGATTCAATTATGGTAACACCATCGAATGTCAAGGTGCAGTGGTTAGATTGTCTATTATTGGAGAAGATTAATGCCTAGCATTTTTATGGCATGAATATTACTTGCCACTTTTCATCCCAAACCTGGATTACATCCAGGTCTTGTTGAATTTGAACATGGATTGCTTTAGTATCTTAGAAGTCATGATAGTGCTCAACATTGTGCAGTCATCAGTGAGTATCCCCACTTCTGACCTTGTGCTGGAAGGAAGATCATTGTTGAAGCAGCTGAAGATATTTGGGTTTGCAACCTTACCCTGAGGAACTCCTGCAGAGGCGCCCTGGAGCTGAGATAACTGGCCTGACCTTTAGCAGCCACAACCATCTTCTATGTAGAGCCATCCCATGGACCTCTTTGTCAGACACCTCCATATCCTGCATATTGAATCCTTTGATAAAGTCTCATTTATGTCAGCTGTGACTGCAACAAGTTGCATCACTAAGAAGCTGTTTTGTATTGGACATTCCCCATAAGAGGAGGCGACAGCCTCATAGTAATATTATTATTAGTAGTGGTATTATTACAAAACTGTTAATCCAGAAGCTTAGCTAATGTTTTGGGGACCTGGGTTCACATGTCACCATAGCAGATGGTGGAATTTGAATTTAAAAGAAAAACCTGGAACTAAGAATCTATAGATGACCTTGCAACCATTGTTGATTGTTTGGAAAACTTATCTTGCTCTCTCTTGTCCTTCAATGAAGGAAATCTGCCAACCTCGCTAAGTCTCCAGAGTCATAGCAGCATGGCTGACTCTCAACTTCCCTCTGAAATGGTCGAGCAAGCCATTCAGTTGTATCAATCATTAAGAGAAGAATCATTAAGAAGAAAGAGTTTTAATGAAGAAATGGACCACTTGGCATCAACCTAGGCACCAGAAACAACAACAGCAACAATGGCAAATCCAGCCTTGTCTATGCTGCAAAGTCCTCCTTACCAAGATCTAGGACTGCTGTCTCACAGACTAGTCAAGCAACAGCTTGGAATCATACCATACATGCAACGTCCCAGACACCACCATCACCATCCCTGGCTAGGTCCTGTCTCACCAGAAGGACAGCCCCAACAGAGTTGGCGGCACAGTGGTATTCAGTCGAGAGGGAGTTGCCCTGGGAGACATCAACATTGACTTTGTACTCCATGAAATCTCATAGCTTCAGGTTAAATATGAGCAAGAAACCTCCTGCTGGTTATTACATATTTTCCTACCTTGGATGATGAATCAGTACTCCGCAACGTTGAGCACACTTGGAGGAAGCACTGAGGATAGCAAAATGTGCTATGGGTGGGGAATTTCAAAGTCCAGCACCAAGATTGGCTCGACAGCAGCACTACTAATTGAGCTGGTCGGGTCCTAAAGGACATAGCTGCTACACTGGGTCTGTGGCAAATAGTGAGGAACCAACAAGAGGAAAAAACATACTTGATCTCATCCTTACCAAACTGCTGGTTGCAGATGCCTCTGTCCATGACAGCATCAGTACGACTGACCACTGCACAGTCCTTGTGGAAATGAAGTCCCGCCTTCACATTGACAGTACTCTCCATTGTGGCACAATCACCGTGCTAAATGGGACAGATTTCGAACAGGTCTAGCAACTCAAGACTGGCCATCCATAAGTCGCTGTGGGCCATTACCATCAAGCCTGGTTCAATGGAGAGTGCAAGAGGGCATGCCAGGAGCAGCACCAGGTAACTTAGTGAAGCTACCAAACAGGAATACTTCCATGCCAAACAGGATAAGCAACAAGTGATAGAGAGAGGTAAACAATTCCAAAACCAATGGAAAAGACCTTAGTTCTGCAGTTCTGCCATATTCAGTTGTGAATAGAGGTGGACAATTAAACAGGTTACTGGAGGAGGCAGCTCCACAAATATCCCCATTCTCAATGATGGAAGAGTCTAGCACATCAGTGCAAAAGATAAGGTTGAAGCTTTTGCAGCAAGCTTCAGCCAGACATGCTGAGTGAATGATCCATCTCAGCCTCCTTCATTCGTCCCCAGCATCACAGATACCAGTCGTTAGCAAATTTGATTCAGTCCACGTGATATCAAGAAATGGTTGGAGACACTGGATACTGCAAAGGCTACGGGCCCTGACAAAATTCCGACAACAGTACTGAAGACTTGTGCTCCAGAACTTGCCAATTCCCTGGCCAAGCTGTTTCAGTATAGTTACAACACTGGCATTTACCCAACAATGTGGAAAATTGCCCAGGTATGTTCTATACTTAAAATACAGGACAAATCCAACCTGGCCAATTCCCGCGCCATCAGTCTACACCCAATCATCAGTAAAGTAAATGGAACATGCTATCAAGCAGCATCTGCTCATCAATAACCTGCTCAGTGACGCCCTGTTTGGGTTCTGACAGGGCCTGTCAGCTCCTGACCTCCTTGCAGCCTTGGTTCAAACATGGACAAAAGAGCTGAATTACAGGGTTGAGCAGAGAGTGACAGCCCTTGAAGTTTAGGCTGCAATCGACTAATTATGGCATGAAGGAGCCTGAGCAAAAGTGGAATCAATGGAAATCTGGGGGTAAACTCTTTGACTGGAGGCATCCCTGGCACATTGGAAAATGGTTGTGGCTAGAAACCATTCAGAACAAAGCAGCTCGCTTGATTGGCGCTCAATCCAAAAATATTTAGTTGAAGTACTGTCGATGCTCAGTAGCAGCTGTGTGTACCATCGGTAAGACGCACTGCAGAAATTCACTTGCCATTTAGAAGGACAAGGACAGCAGTTACATGATAAATACCACCCCCTGCAAGTCACTCACCATTCTGACTTGGAAATATATTTCTGCTCCTTCACTGTCACTGAGTTAAAATCCTACAACTCTCTCCCGAATGGCATTGTGGGTCAACCTACATGGACTGCAGCAATTCAAGAAGGCAGCCCATCACCACCTTTTCAAGGGCAACTAAGGACTGACAATAAGTACTGACCAGCCAGTGACACCCATGTGTTAAGTTCAATGAGTGGATAAAAAACCTTCATTGCAGCCGTACCCAATGGAGCTGGCAGCTTTAATAAACATTGTTTCATTGCGTAACAAAGGCAGAGAAAAGTTCAGCAGATCCAGGATAGGGTTGAACCTCCACTGGCTGCCAAGCTGCCTCCACATGAAGAGGTCACTGCAGAAGATCCCCTCAGTGTGCAGGGTAGTTCAGAAGGCCCAGAGTAAAGCATTCTTAATGTAAATACTCTCAGATCAGTGAAGCTCAGAGTCATCGCTGATTGTTAATGTCCTGGAACACTGAGTATGTGATTTGATGGAGTGAGACTGGTGATTGGAAGGAGTAGTTGACAATCCTATCTTAGTGGCTATCAGGTAATAGCAGTGCTAAACTCTGATGTGACTGGCTGCTTCCAAGGATTCATTGTGGACCTGAGTGATTCAACTACCAGCCTCGACCCCCAGTTAATGTACCAATGCAATTGGAGAGAGATTGTACTGCTTCATCTCCTTTCCTGCTGAAGAGGTCAGTGCTACAGCCGAGGCAGTCAGCTTTGCCAATATCGCTGACATCCCCCTGGTCAGGTAGGGCACTACAGACAATTGGTGTATTGTGTTGAATGTATCATCCCATAACAAGGATGATTTCATTAATAAGGAAGGGTTCCACTTGGTCAATGTGCAAGTTATTTGTGATCATTGCAGACCACATTTTCAAGGCTTGTGCCACGTATACTGACACAAATATCCTTGATAACTCTCAAACCCCTGCTTAATTTCCCATAACATTGCCATATATGCATGACTGCTTGAAGAGATGGCTCCCCGCTCCAATCATGACTCCGTCATGCAATCCTCTGACTGAGGCTGAGTGTTAATAAAATGCAGGCCTGTTCTTGTAGTGGGTTAATCATAGATCAGATGACAGGTCTCCACAGGCTGAGGTTCCAATGCTTAGTTTTATCAGGGGGTGGGGGGAGGTTCACTCCAGACAGAGTGAGCTGCATAATCCCAGCAAGTGGAAAAGAGAAAGAAAGGATGTGATGGATGCTGAAGAGTTGGAAAACCGGTAGCAGCAGTCTTCCAAGGAGAAAGCTGAGGACATTGAGGAGGCGAACCAACACCATCTACATGATAGAGCATCACAGTGTCAAGTGCAACAACCCAGGCAGGGCACAATTGACAGCCACTTTCAGTCGCTGTGAGCTGGATACATTGACCATTTATTGACTGTAAAGCTGTTGCTGCTCAAAAGGCAAACAGCTCCTGTTTTATCCCAAAACCAGATGCAGATTTTCTTTTTGTTTGTGCTTTCTTCACTTAGCCAGTTTTAATAAAAGTTAACAGCGCCATTATTTGACATCTTCACAGCATGTGATAGTCCCACATTCAAAAAACATAGCATGTAATAATCTGAAGGACAGTAGGGAGAAAAGTAGCACTCCCTGACACAGGGTTCTAAAAAATCACATGGATTTGAGGAGGGAAGGGTAGCTTCTCTTACTTGGATCTTGGTCCTACAGCTAAAATGACAATGAATCTGACAGGTGGTGCTATAAAGGAGAACTATATTAACACACAGGTCATTACTGCACATTTCGCTATAACACGATTGACGAATTTGGAACACTGTTTCTAAAGCACGACTTTTAAAACGCGAGTTGGCTGTAATACGATTACATTGCCAACACTTTAAGCGTTGTTCCTATAGTGCAATTTTTATATAATGTGGGGTTATACAAGAACATAACCATTGCATTATAGAAGAACTGACTGTGTGGGATATTACATTGACACATGCCACCTATGAATCATCAGAGATTTTCTTTCTCCTTCCCCTCCCAATGTGTCCGGGTGCAGTCCTGAGTTCGGTAGCCGAGGTGGAGGGTCACTGCCCTATTGTTTAACTTGCTGGCCTTGAAGGTTTGGGCAGATGACCCTGGGGGTGGTTATGACTACAAGGTCCAGGCATGCTGAGAGAACCTTGCCCAGATGCAGAAAACCCCTCCACCCAACCAGGGGTGGGAGGTGGAGGGACTGGCTCCTCTGGAGTGTCCTGAGAGGTGATGTCTGCGTGACCTAGATGTGGTTCCTCCTCTGTAGGAGGTGAGAGGAGGGCAGGGGCCTCATGGTCTCTTGTCACTCCGTCATTTTGGTGTTGAAGCTGAGGACTAATAGCTAAACAGACACAGTGTGGGTCTGTGTACATTTCCAGCAACTACTGACTAATCTTCTGGACCTAGCTTTTCATGACAGCCACTAACCTGCTCATGGGCAGCCAGATAAGTGGAGGAAATAATAACAATGACCTCCAACCTTCAGTTCAGAAAGGAAAGCATCTCTGACAAACCTACCTGCTGCACACGTGATTGTTTCTACAGTTGCATGGTTATTAATGGCTGACATCATGTGTTACTTTCTGAGTGGGACTGAGCTGGAGCCAGGTCTCTGGCAATCTTCTGAGTCCCTTGGGAGCATTCTGTGGCATTTGTCCATTGGCCAGTTGAAGAGACATGCCAGTGATGTGCTCACATTCCTGACTCTCATCTACATCAAGTATCAACTGAGGTGAGAGTATCAGAGCTGTAGTGGGTGCAGGAGACAGCTTTGGTGGTATATCCTCTGAGGCATCTGTGGTTTCTTCCTCGGAGACGGAGGAGGGACTGGTCCCTTGTAGTCAAAGGCTGGGTGTGGGTGCTGCTGGCACCTGCTTAAGGCAAGAGAGGAAGTGGGTTTGTGCAACAGAGATGGAAGCTGGAACATGTTCAGTTTACATTCACATTGGCAGTCAGGGAGGAGGAGCACAACAATAGACAATAGACAATAGGTGCAGGAGTAGGCCATTTTGCCCTTCGAGTCTGCACCACGATTCAATATGATCATGGCTGATCATCCTTAATCAGTATCCTGTTCCTGTCTTATCTCCATAACCCTTGATTCCACTATCCTTGAGAGCTCTATCCAACTCTTTCTTAAATGAATCCAGAGACTGGGCCTCCACTGCCCTCTGGGGCAGAGCATTCCACATAGCCACCACTCTCTGGGTGAAGAAGATTCTCCTCATCTCTGTTCTAAATGGTCTACCCCGTATTTTTAAGCTGTGTCCTCTGGTTCGGCACTCACCCATCAGCGGAAATATGTTTCCTGCCTCAAGAGTGTCCAATCCTTTAATAATCTTATAAGTCTCAATCAGATCCCCTCTCAGTCTTCTAAACTCAAGCCTATACAAGTCGCTCCAGTCTTTCAGCGTAAGGTAGTCCCGCCATTCCAGGAATTGACCTCGTGAACCTACGCTACACTCCCTCAATAGCCAGAATATCTTTCCACAAATTTGGAGACCAGAACTGCACACAGTACTCCAGGTGTGGTCTCACCAGGGCCCTGTACAGTTGCAGAAGAACTTCTTTGCTTCTATACTCAATCCCTCTTGTTATGAAGGCCAGCATGCTATTAGCCTTCTTCACTACCTGCTGTACCTGCATGCTTACCTTCATTGACTGGTGTACAAGAACACCCAGATCTCTTTGTACTACCCCTTTACCTAAATTGATTCCATTTAGGTAGTAATCTGCCTTCCTGTTCTTGCCACCAAAGTGGATAACCATACATTTATCCACATTAAACGACATCTGGCATGCATCTGACCACTCACCTAACATGTCCAGATCACCCTGTAATCTCCTAATATCCTCCTCACAATTCACCCTGCCACCCAGCTTAGTATCATCAGCAAATTTGCTAATGTTATTACTAATACCATATTCTATATCATTAATATAAATTGTAAAAAGCTGCGGTCCAAGCACTGATCCCTGCGGTACCCCACTGGTCACTGCCTGCCATTCCAAATTGGAGCCGTTTATCACTACTCACAGTTACAAGGAAACATCCCTGGCTGTCGGGACATGGAAGTTTTTGCATAATCAGATGAGTGGCTTGATTCCCTTTCCCTAAGCTCAAGGATTTTGTCCTTGTACTGGGTGAGGAGACAAATGGCAGCCAGTACCAATGATCGAGGCCGTTTTAGATCCATTGTGTACTGGCTTTCTCCTACAATGGGACAAAGACATAGGCACTGGAAACGGAGTGAGATGAATGAGATGAATCAGTGTTGGTACAGTGCAGGAAAAGGAATGGAGTGTCCGAAGTGAGTGAGTAGAAAGCATGCAGGTCAGGAAGACTCAGTAATTTGGGGGCAGGAGGTAAGTGAGTGCAGTTGATAAAGATGATGCATGCAATATTGGGAATGGTAGACCATGGGTGTTGGTGGGATGAGGGTGAATGGCAGAGTTATAGTCAGTGTGAGGGAGCAGAGAGAGAGGATAGTAGCATCCAGCCTTCTGGTGCTGAGGAGATCATTAACTTTCTTGTGACATTGTTGCGTAGTCCTCCAGTTGTGGACACTATTGACCTGATTGGCTTCTTCTGACCATGCTGACTGTGTCTGGTACTGTGGTGTCCTTTGTTGGTGATGGGGAAGGTGGACAGCCCTCCTATCCATCACCCCAGCCAGCTGGATCTCCACCTCCCTGTTAGGAAGAGAAGACCTAATTTCCCTCTCTCGGCCATGTCCTTTGTAGTTGAACAGCATCACACTAAGCGCAGTTTCTGACTTGCAGTGTATGAAATGGGATTTAAACACAGAGCCGGCTGTGGGAACAGCCGATGATCCAGGCACCAGTGAGCTCTTCCACCTCAGTTGAATACAAGAGTTCTGCCACAGAGACTGGATACATAGTGAATGAGGTCAGTGGCAGATAGGTGCATGAGAAGTCATCAAGCTTCACTGTGGGCCCACGACACTATGAAGCTCCCTGAAACTGACAACAAGTCAAAAACATCTGAGGTTACGTAGTTACAGAGCTGCCAAGAAAGAGGAGGTGACCTGCACACAAAAGAAAAGGGGGCTGCTTTCTCATGGAGAGCAAGCCGCGATGTGGAGGTGTCAGTGTTGGACTGGTGTGGACAAAGTCAGAAGTCACATGACACCAGGTTATAGTCCAACAGATCGATTTGAAATCACCAGCTGTTGGAGTGCTGCTCCTTTGTCAGAGGCAGCGAAATGGAGAGGGAGATCACTGCTGGCAGTTTTAAACTAAGCATCACCATGCTTCAGGCAAAGAGAGAGGTTGAGAGTCCTTCACAGTAACCTCAGAATTACATCATCCATATTATAGTTTCTAAGAACAATATTAAAAAGGAGTAGAATCAACATTTCTAAGTCTCTAAATTAGGTTAATCTTGTGGAGTAGCAATTCCATCCACTCAGCTTTTCAATGTGTCCTGCTACATTCTCCATATAGAAACATTATTACACATTGCCAGAGAATGCAGTGTGCTGCAGGATACTCAGGGGACATCATTAAATGAGCAGCTGAAATTGTGCACTCTTATGCAATCACAACCTAAATTGTCACTGTCTCCTGAAACATCTCAATCAAAGTAAAAAATAAAATCTTTGATCTTCCTCTTTGGACAGTGAGGAAATTTTGAGTCAGGGGATGTATTCTGGGAGAATTACAGACTCCTTTGAAAGGTATCTGCTGTCGTTCCAACAGTGTTGATCATTATTTTCAGCATTTCTCAGGCAGCATGTCTGGATTTTTCTGAAACAAGAGGCCAACTAATGCATGATTTATTTGAAGTAAATTATCAGTAAAAAGCAGGTTTAGGAGATACAAAGTATTATGTACACTGTGATCTCCGGAGAAAGCAGATCTGGTCATTTTGTTACTCCTTTTATCTTCTCATCTTGCATGGTGGGGTGAATGTCAGCTATTCATAACAAGAGGTATGAGTTAGATGCTGAAACTTACAAAAACAATCTCAAATCTAACACCATCCCAACTCTAACCTCCCATTTTTGGAAGATGGGACAAAGGTTGGAAATCCAACTCACACCGCAGTCACAGGGTAGTCTTTCTAATATTTTAATGGTATTGACGAGACCATAAGAACATAATGGACCAAGTAGCCTACTTCTGCCCTGAGTTAGCTTTGCCATTCAATAAAATCATGACTGATCTGATAATCCTCAACTTCATTTTCCTGTCTTTTCCCTATTATCTTGATTCCCTTACTGTTAAAAACTGTCTGTCTCAGCCTTAAATGTACTTAATGATCCAGCCTCAACAGCCCCCATGGTAAAAATCCGCAGGTATACCACCGTTGTTGTGGTTCTGTTCGCCGAGCTGGAAGTTTTTGTTGCAAACATTTCGTCCCCTGGCTAGGCGACATCATCAGTGCTTGGGAGCCTCCTGCGAAGCGCTTCTTTGATGTTTCCTCCGGTGTTCATAGTGGTCTGTCCCTGCCGCTTCCGGTTGTCAGTTTCAGCTGTCCGCTGTAGTGGTTGGTATATTGTGTCCAGGTCGATGTGTTTGTTGATGGAGTTTGTGGATGAATGCCATGCCTCTAGGAATTCCCTGGCTGTTTTCTGTCTGGCTTGCCCTATGATAGTGTTGTCCCAGTCGAATTCATGTTGCTTGTTGTCTGCTTGTGTGGCTACTAAGGATAGCTGGTCGTGTCGTTTCGTGGCTAGTTGATGTTCATGTATGCGGATTGTTAGATGTCTTCCTGTTTGTCCTATATAGTGTTTTGTGCAGTCCTTGCATGGTATTTTGTACACTATATTAGTTTTGCTCATGTTGGGTATCGGGTCCTTCGTTCTGGTGAGTTGTTGTCTGAGGGTGGCTGTTGGTTTGTGTGTCGTTATGAGTCCTAGGGGTCGCAGTAGTCTGGCTGTCAGTTCCGAGATGCTCCTGATGTATGGTAGTGCGGCTAGTCCTTTTGGTTGTGGTATGTCCTCGTTCCGTGGTCTTTCTCTTAGGCATCTGTTGATGAAGTTGCGCGGGTATCCGTTTTTGGCGAATACCTTGTATAGGTGTTCCTCTTCTTCTTTTTGCAGTTCTGGTGTACTGCAGTGTGTTGTGGCCCTTTTGAATAGTGTCCTGATGCAGCTTCGTTTGTGTGTGTTGAGGTGGTTACTTTCATAGTTTAGGACTTGGTCTGTGTGTGTGGCTTTCCTGTGTACCCTTGTAGTGAATTCACCGTTCGGTGTTCTCTGTACCATCACGTCTAGGAATGGGAGTTGGCTATCCTTTTCTTCTTCTCTCGTGAATCGGATTCCTGTGAGTGTGGCGTTGATGATCCGGTGTGTTTTTTCTATTTCCGGTTTTTTCTATTTCCAAAAAAACACACCGGATCATCAACGCCACACTCACAGGAATCCGATTCACGAGAGAAGAAGAAAAGGATAACCAACTCCCATTCCTAGACGTGATGGTACAGAGAACACCGAACGGAGAATTCACTACAAGAGTATACAGGAAAGCCACACACACAGAGCAAGTCCTAAACTATGAAAGTAACCACCCCAACACACACAAACGAAGCTGCATCAGGACACTATTCAAAAGGGCCACAACACACTGCAGTACACCAGAACTGCAAAAAGAAGAAGAGGAACACCTATACAAGGTATTCGCCAAAAACGGATACCCGCGCAACTTCATCAACAGATGCCTAAGAGAAAGACCACAGAACGAGGACATACCACAACCAAAAGTACTAGCCACACTACCATACATCAGGAGCATCTCGGAACTGACAGCCAGACTACTGCGACCCCTAGGACTCATAACGGCACACAAACCAACAGCCACCCTCAGACAACAACTCACCAGAACGAAGGACCCGATACCCAACATGAGCAAAACTAATGTAGTGTACAAAATACCATGCAAGGACTGCACAAAACACTACATAGGACAAACAGGAAGACAGCTAACAATCCGCATCCATGAACATCAACTAGCCACGAAACGACACGACCAGCTATCCTTAGTAGCCACACACGCAGACAACAAGCAACATGAATTCGACTGGGACAACACTACTATCATAGGGCAAGCCAGACAGAAAACAGCCAGGAAATTCCTAGAGGCATGGCATTCATCCACAAACTCCATCAACAAACACATCGACCTGGACCCAATATACCAACCACTACAGCGGACAGCTGAAACTGACAACCGGAAGCGGCAGGGAGAGAACACTATAAACACCGGAGGAAACATTATGGGCGGCACGGTGGCACAGTGGTTAGCACTGCTGCCTCGCAGCGCCAGAGACCCGGGTTCAATTCCCGCCTCAGGCGACTGACTGTGTGGAGTTTGCACGTTCTCCCCGTGTCTGCGTGGGTTTCCTCCGGGTGCTCCGGTTTCCTCCCACAGTCCAAAGATGTGCAGGTCAGGTGAATTGGCCATGCTAAATTGCCCGTAGTATTAGGTAAGGGGTAAATGCAGGGGTATGGGTGGGTTACGCTTCGGCGGGTCGGTGTGGACTTGTTGGGCCGAAGGGCCTGTTTCCACACTGTAAAGTAATCTAATCTAAAAAAAAAGCGCTTTGCAGGAGGCTCCCAAGCACTGATGATGTCGCCTAGTCAGGGGACGAAACGTTTGCAACAAAAACTTCCAGCTCGGCGAACAGAACCACAACAATGTGCACCCGAGCTACAAATCTTCGCACAAACTTTGAGGTATACCACCCTTTGGGAGAGGAATTTCCTCCTCATCTGTTTTGGTTGTGCAATTTCTTATTCTGGGATGATGCGCTCTGGTCCTAGACTCTGGCACAAAGTACTTTTACATTCCATTCCCTTTGAAATAAAGGCCAACATTCCATTTGCCTTCCTATTCCCCACTGAACTTGGAAGAAAGATTTTTTTTGTGATTCAGGGACAAGGACTCCTAAATCCCTCTGCAATCAGCTACAAATCAATCTTTCTCCATTTAAATAGTGGTCAGTTCCTCTATTCTTCCTGCCAAAAGTGTATAACCTCATGTTTTCCCACATTGTATTCTGTCTGGCAAGTATTTTCGCCCATTTAACCTCTCTATACACTTCTTCAAACTCTTTGTGTCACCCTCACCACTTGCCTTTCCACCTATTTTGTGTCATCCTCAACTTTCACAATAGTACCTTCACTTGCTGTATCCAAGTCATTATTATATATTGCAAATAATTGGGGCTCCAGCACTGAACCATGTGGCTCTCCACTAGTGAAAAGCTGCCATCCTGAAAGTGTACTTCCCCACACCCTGGTTATCCCAACTCTCTCTCCTATCCGTTAGCCAATCTCTAAAACCATTATCTTATTTAATTAGCATAACATGTCGCACCTTGTTTAGTGCCTTTTGAAAACCCAAATATAATGCAGCCACTGCTTCCTTTGGTAAATACCTATAGAATATTGTTAATAATCTAGGAGGCAGAGAAATATTTCCCCTCACCCATCTCTCACACACATCTATTTTCCTGAGATCTGATCTCTGCACTCAATTAAATCCCCTCCATATAAAAACCTCTCTGATTTGGAGAGGGAGGGAGTTTCAGACATTTGCATGATCAGGCTATCCCTGAATAAAGGATTTTAGCCCCAGAATCCTGTCCAACACCCCTTCCCCACCACCACACCCCATCCCAGTTAAAAATGCAAGTTCTATACCGAGGACTGTGGTCTGTTCTGGAGTACTCCCTGGAAGTCTGAAAGGTCTGACAACATCTGGGCTGGGTTCATGATGAAAACCGGGTAAAAACCTGGTGCAAGTAAAGTTTGCGCATTGGACAGGAAAGAGAACTTATAAGTTGCAAACTGCTCAAGTGGAGGAAAAGTATTGTATTGACACTACAATATGATTTAAATAGATTTCACTTTGCAATTGCATTAATGAGTCTGTTGAACAAATGTGAAGTGTCAGACAGCTGTTGAATAGAGAAAGATTAGTTTCTCACATAACCTGCCGAGAAGTTGCTCAAGTTTATAAAAGATTGGGGTGACTGAAAAGCTCAAACATTTTTAGCAGATCAGACAGCCAGCATAAATTTCTAAATATACGTCATGTCTGACAAATTAAATTTTTGGAAGAAGTGCCTGAGGAAGTGGACAGCTAGAGAAATTCTATGGATATTATTTATGTGGCCATCTCAAAACCATTTAAAATAGTTCATCATAAGACTCAGTTAGCTAAAGTTGAAGTACCAGGTAATAGAAGTAAATTATTGAACCGGTGAAGCAGTTGACTGAGTGGAAGGTGGAAGAGAGTCCAAGCAATGGATATTTAATCAAGTTGGCAGCTTATGGCTCATGATGTCCTGCAGTGATCATATTGAAGTTGCAATATTCAGTGTTTACTAATGGTTTAAGACAATGAGATAGAAAACCACAAAACCAAATTTGCCGGTAATACAAAACAAGTGTGGGATTGTGAGCATAATCAAAAGGACTCAAGGAATACTAGCATTTATGTTTAGCAAGGATTATTGGTTTTGGAGGAGAGTGCAGCATGGATTTACTAGAAAGAAAGTTGAGCTCCTTAGATACAGCTACAAGGAGAATTTAGCAAATAAAATGAATCGTATCCTGTGATAGTTGATCAAAGTCTTCAAGATAGTAAGTGGGCATATTGGGTAGATTGAGAGAAGTCATGTCCATTTGCTAGAAGAGAATAGGAGCATAGTCAAAAAAAGAGAATAAGGAGAGAAGTTAGAAAACATTTCTTCACGTAAAAGGCAGTGAATGTTTGGAAAACTCTGTAACAAACAGAACTTGATGCTATGTAAATTGTTTTCAAACTGATACTGCTGGATTTATCTGCCTGGGGTAGTAAGGTGTGAATATGGCATTAGCTTATAGATAGTGCAAGTATCAGGACCTCCACTAGTCATAGGCATTAGCTCATAGATAGTGCAAGTAGCTCCACGAGTGAAAAGCTGCCATCCTGAAAGTGTACTTCCCCACACCCTAGTTATCCCAACTCTCTCTCCTATCCGTTAGCCAATCTCTAAAACCATTATCTTATTTAATTAGCATAACATGTCGCACCTTATTTAGTGCCTTTTGAAAACCCAAATATAATGCAGCCACTGCTTCCTTTGGTAAATACCTATAGAATATTGTTAATGATCTAGGAGGCAGAGAAATATTCCCCCTCACCCGTCTCTCACACACACCTATTTTCCTGAGATCTGATCTCTGCACTCAATTAAATCCCCTCCATATAAAAACCTCTCTGATTTGGAGATTAGACTTCCCTTCTTTGGGGAAAGGGAGGGAGTTTCAGACATTTGCATGATCAGGCTATCCCTGAATAAAGGATTTTAGCCCCAGAATCCTGTCCAACACCCCTTCCCCATCACCACACCCCATCCCAGTTACAAATGCAAGTTCTATACCGAGGACTGTGGTCTGTTCTGGAGTACTCCCTGGAAGTCTGAAAGGTCTGACAACATCTGGGCTGGGATCCTGATGAAAACCGGGTAAAAACCTGGTGCAAGTAAAGTTTGCGCATTGGACAGGAAAGAGAACTTATAAGTTGCAAACTGCTCAAGTGGAGGAAAAGTATTGTATTGACACTACAATATGATTTAAAAAGATTTCACTTTGCAATTGCATTAATGAGTCTGTTGAACAAATGTGAAGTGTCAGACAGCTGTTTAATAGAGAAAGATTAGTTTCTCACATAACCTGCCGAGAAGTTGCTCAAGTTTATAAAAGATTGGGGTGACTGAAAAGCTCAAACATTTTTAGCAGATCAGGCAGCCAGCATAAATTTCTAAATATACGTCATGTCTAACAAATTAAATTTTTGGAAGAAGTGCCTGAGGAAGTGGACAGCTAGAGAAATTCTATGGATATTATTTATGTGGCCATCTCAAAACCATTTAAAATAGTTCATCATAAGACTCAGTTAGCTAAAGTTGAAGTACCAGGTAATAGAAGTAAATTATTGAACCGGTGAAGCAGTTGACTGAGTGGAAGGTGGAAGAGAGTCCAAGCAATGGATATTTAAACAAGTTGGCAGCTTATGGCTCATGATGTCCTGCAGTGATCATATTGGAGTTGCAATATTCAGTGTTTACTAATGGTTTAAGACAATGAGATAGAAAACCACAAAACCAAATTTGCCAGTAATGCAAAACAAGTGTGGGATTGTGAGCACAATCAAAAGGACTCAAGGAATACTAGCATTTATGTTTAGCAAGGATTATTGGTTTTGGAGGAGAGTGCAGCATGGATTTACTAGAAAGAAAGTTGAGCTCCTTAGATACAGCTACAAGGAGAATTTAGCAAATAAAATGAATCGTATCCTGTGATAGTTGATCAAAGTCTTCAAGATAGTAAGTGGGCATATTGGGTAGATTGAGAGAAGTCATGTCCATTTGCTAGAAGAGAATAGGAGCATAGTCAAAAAAAGAGAATCAGGAGAGAAGTTAGAAAACACTTCTTCACGTAAAAGGCAGTGAATGTTTGGAAAACTCTGCAACAAACAGAACTTGATGCTAGGTAAATTGTTTTCAAACTGATATTGCTGGATTTATCTGCCTGGGGTAGTAAGGTGTGAATATGGCATTAGCTCATAGATTAGCCATTATTTTAGTGCAAGTATCAGGACCTCAAAACCGGGAAGACACCCTAGGCTGAATATATCAAAAATTGACTAAGTGTTAATTTTAGGAAGTTTCATGGATGCTTTCTCTCTGTGCACTCTATTGAGTTGGCTTTCACAATTGCCATTGCTCTATTCATTATGTGTGCACTGCATTTCCATGACACCGCTCACATTATTGTGCACTCACCAGCAGCAAAAACACTGACCTCTGCAGGGTACTTTTGGGATTTCTGCTTTTGGTGTTTTATTGAAAACCCAGCTGTGCACCAGGTCAATCACTGTGACAAATAGCCCTTTGCAGTGCACATATAGGGAGGGAAAATTGAAAAAAAAAATCTTCTGAGAACATATTGGTAATGCAGGAGACACTTCATTGGAAATAGAATCACTCATCTGTAAATGCATTTCTCCTTCACATCAGACCTGTCTGATTAACCATCATTACACTGCAGCTACATGAATCAAGCCATACAGGCTACTTGCCCTTAGTGCTATCCCATGTTAGAATCCTGTCCTTTCATCATGCACAGTGTAGCATGAGATGTTGTCATTGTTCCAATGTGTGAGTATCGCACGCTGGATTGCTTTCAGATAGCTGACAATGTTAGGTTTTATTGAACAACGGAAAAGGCTAAGCAAAATACAAACGTAAAGAGCTGTACTTGGTTTTGGGGACAATCGGGCTACTTGATCTTTGAGTAACAACAAATATACAATCAATGAGTGATCACTACACCCAGCTTGTATTTGTTGGAACCAGGTGTCAACTAAGTCCTGTCTGGATTGTGATGCCCAAGGCTGCACTGCTCCAGTATGCTGAAGGTGATGACTCTCCGGCTCAATATCCTCATTGTCCTCACCAGAGAACTCTCCCAGCTCCTCAGCATCCATCACAACCCTTTCCTCCTGCTCCAGCTGTGCAGGGCCCACTATGTGACATTATGTGTAATGTAAGGCTACCCCCACTCTCAGACTGATTCAAGGATCAAAATTTCATTTTTATGAGACCCTGATGAAGGAATGGGCTGCATTATCTTGTCACTCAGACTCAGAAGGGAATGCTTAATTGACTCATCAACTGCTCAATAGAGTAATCAGCCATGGTTACACAGTAATTGGCCAGGATGAACACTGTGAAGAGCATGGCAGAGGAATGTGCTGTTGTTCCCATGAGGGCCATGGTAACATCAATGAAAACTGTTTCCAGGATGAATTAAATGGGCATGAACTTTGTTTAGTGGTTTAACATTCTGATGATGATCAGACAGTAGCTCTTTCTTAGAACATGTGGACCTTGTTATTTTTCTGTGCTCATTGACTTTATGTTGCTAAACAAATGTCTCACTATCCATCTGATCTGTTTAATACCTTCAGCTGATCCCAGTTTCAAGTATTTAAACATTAGTTATCCTCATGACAATTAGAGGAAATTAACAGTGAGATGGTGAACTAACAACTAATGGTAAAAGGATGAGGTGGGTTTTAAACCATCAACTCATTATAGGCAAAATTTTGAGAGCAATTTTGAGGAATTTCCATTTCCATTTCCACTTTTGACCACTCCACCTCAGCTCCATTGATGTAGATAGAGACGTACTCTCTTCCTTGTTTCCTGAAGTTAATGGTCAGCTCTTTAGTTTTGCTGACTTTGAGGGAGAGATTGTTATCTTTACCACCAAACACTCTCCCTTTCCTGTATTCCGTCTCGTCATTGTTTGATATCCGGCCTACAAGGATGGTGTCATCAGTGAACTTGTAGATGGAGTTTGGAGGAGATTTGGTCACGCAGTCCTGGGTGTACAAGGAGTACAGTAAGCGGCTGAGTACGCAGCCTTACAGGGCCCTGGTGTTAAAGATTGTTGTGGAGGAGGTATTTTCACCTATCCTCACTGATTGCGGTCTGTGGGTCAGGAAATCGAAGATCCAATTGTGGAGGGCAGATCGGAGACTCAGGTCTCAGAGTTCTGTAGGCAAAAGTGAGGACTGCAGATGCTGGAAACCAGAGTCGAGATTAGCGTGGTGGTGGAAAAGCACAGCAGATCAGGCAGCATCCAAGGAACAGGAAAATCGATGTTTCGGGCAAAAGCCCTCCATCAGGAATGGACTCTCAGAGTTCTGTGCCTAACTGTAGAATATTCTCTTTGTATGGAACTAAGTGATCAGTTAAAGTGTGTCTGCTTTAGCACAAGGAATGTCAGAAATAGTGATGAACTTAGAGCATGGTTCAGTACTTGGGACTATGATGTTTGGCCATTACGGAGATGTGGATTTCACAGGGGCAAGAATGGTTGCTAGATGTTCCAGGATTTAGAACATTTAAAAAGATCAGGGAGGGGGGAGAAAGAGCAGGGGGTGTAGCAGTGCTAATCAGAGAGTGCACCACAGCTACAGAATGAAGGTTGTTGAGGAAGGTTTGTCTACTGAGTCAGTATGGGTGGAAGTTAGGAACAGCAAGGGAACAGCCACCGCATTGGGGTTTTTCAACAGACCCCCAATGAATCAAAGAACTTATAGGCCAGCAGATTTTGGGAAACTGCAGAAATAGCAGGGTTGTTGTTATGGGTGACTTCAACCTTCCCAATTCTGACTGGAGCCTCCTTAATGCAGATAGTTTGGATAGAGCTGTTTTTTTCAGGTATGTTTAGGAGGGTTTCCTTCCTCAGTATGTAGACAGGCCGATGAGGGGAGAGGCCATTTTGGATTTGGTACTCGGCAATGGCAGGACAGGTGTCAGATCTCGCGGTGGGAGAACACCTTGGTGACAGTGACCATACTGCCTCACATTTACCATAGCCATGGAGAGGGAAAGGAGCAGTTCCCATGGGAAGATATTTAATTGGGGAAAAGAAAATTATGAAGCTATCGGACAGGAAAATACAGATTGGGAGCAACTGCTTCATAGAAAGGGCACAATAGATATGTGGAGACTGTTTAAGGAGCAGTTATTGTGAGTGATGCATAAATTTGTTCCTCTGAGACATGTAAGAAGGGGTAAGATTAAGGAACCTTGGATGACGAGAACAGAGGAGCTTCTCATCAAAAGGAAGAAGGCAGCTTACGGAAGGTGGAGGAAGCAAGGATCTAGCACAGCTTTAGAGGATTACAGGCTTGAAGGAGCTCAAAAATGGACTGAGGAGAGCCAGGAGGGGGCACAAAAAGGCTTGGCAGGAAGGATTAGGGAGAACCCAAAGACATATAACTCATACATGAGGAATAAGAGAATGATCAGCGAGAAGGTAGGGCCAGTCAGAGATAGCATAGGGAACTTGTGCGTGGAGTCTGAGCAGATAGGGGAAGCCCTAAATGAGTTTTTTCCCTCGGTTTTCACTAAGGAAAGGGACCTTGTTGTGAATGAGAACTTTGAGGAGCTGGGATACAAGTTTGACCAGATCAAGATTGAGGAAGTTGATGTGCTGGACGTTTTGGCAAGCATTAAGTTTGATAAGTCCTCAGAGCCAGAACAGATTTATCCTAGGTTGCTCTGTGAAGCAAGAAAGGAGGCTGCTAAGCCACTGAAGAAAATTTTTGCTTCCTCAACTCTCCACGGGAGTCATACTGGAGGATTGGAAAGAAGGGAATGTTGTTCCTTTTTTCAAGAAGGAGAATAGGGAAATCCCTGGCAATTACAGACCAGTCAGTCTTACATTTGGTCAGCAAGGTTTTGGAAAGTATTCTAAGGGGTCGGATTTATGATTATTTGGAAAAACATAGCATGATTAAAGGCAGTCTGCATGTCTTTGTGAGGGGCAGGTCATGCCTCACAAATCTTATTGAGTTCTTTGAGGAGGTGACGAAACAGGTTGATAAAGGTCGAGCAGTGGATGCGGCGTACATGGACTTCAGCGAGGCATTTGAAAAGGTTCCCCATGGTAGGCTCATTCATAAAGTCAGGAGGTATGGGATACAGGGGGATTTGGCTATCTGGTTTAGAATTGGTTGACTGACAAAAGGCAGAGAGTGGTTGTAGATGGAAAGTATTCTGCCTGGACGTCAGTGTTGAGTGGGGTCCCGCATGGCTCTGTTCTTGGGTTTCTAGTAGTAGTTTTTGTAGTTTTTATAAATGACTTGGATGAGGAGGTTGAGGGGTGGGTTAGTAAATTTGCCGATGACACAAAGGTTGGAAGTGCCGTCGATGGTATCGAGGGCTATTGTAGGCTGCAGCACAACATAGACAGGATGCAGTGTTGAGCTAAGAAATGGCAGATGGAATTCAATCGGGATAAATGCGAAGTGATGCAATTTGGAAGGTTGAACTCGAATGCTGAATATAGGATTAAAGACTGGATTCTTGTCAGTGTGGAGGAACAGTGTGATCTTGGTGTTCAAGTGCATAGATCCCTCAGAGTTGCCACCCAAGTGGATAGGGTTGTTAAGAAAGCACATGGTGTTTTGGCTTTCATTAACAAGGGAATCGAGTTTAAGAGCTGCGAGGTTTTGCTGTCACTCTACAAAACCTGATAAGACCACACTTGGATTATTGTGTCCAGTTCTGATTGCCCTTTTATAGGAAAGATGTGGAGGCTTTGGAGAGGGTACAAAGGAGGTTTACCAGGATGCTGCCTGGGCTGGAGGACTTGTCTTACGAGGAGAGGTTGACTGAGCTTGGACTTTTCTCTATGGAGAGAAGGAGGAAGAGAGATGACTTGATTGAGGTGTACAAGGTAATGAGAGGCATGGATAGAGTCGATAGTCAGAGACCTTTCTCCAGGGCAGGAGTGACAACCACGAGGTGTCATAGTTTTATGGTGTTAGGAAGAAGGTATAGAGAGATGTCAGAGGTAGGTTCTTTCTGCAGAGAATTGAGAGTGCATGGAATGTATTGCCAGCGATAGTGGTGGAAACAGAGTCATTAGGGACATTTAAGTGATTCATCTTCCGGCTAGGAACCCTCCAACCACAAGGGATGAACTCGGATTTCACCAGTTTCCTCATTTCCCCTCCCCCCAGCCTGTCTCAGTCAAATCCATCAAATTCAGCACCGCCTTCCTAACCTGCAATCTTCTTCCCGACCTCTCCGCCCCCACCCCAGTCTGACCTATCACCCTCACCTTGACCTCTTTCCACCTATCACATTTCCGACACCCCTCCCCCAAGTCCCTCCTCCCTATCTTTTATCTTAGCCTGCTGGACCAACTTTCCTCATTCCTGAAGAAGGGCTAATGCCCGAAACGTCGATTCTCCTGTTCCCTAGATGCTGCCTGACCTGCTGCGCTTTTCAAGCAACACATTTCCACATTTAAGTGATTGCTGGACATGCACATGGATAGCAGTGAATTGAGGGGAGTGCAGGTTAAGTTATTTTATTTTAGATTAGGATTAATCCTTGGCACAACATCGTGGGCTGAAGGGCCTGTACCGTACTGTACTTTTATATGTTCTATGTTCTATGGATCCTCAATAGTGTAGTTCAGCAAAAGACAAGACTGAAATGTTTGCATCCACCTTCAGCCAGAAGGTCTTATTGAATGATCAATTTCTGTTCAATCCTAAATTTCTATAATCTCAGATTCCAGTTTTCAACCTGATTTGCTCCATGTGATTTGAAGAAACAGCTGAAAACACTGGATACTTCCAAAGACAGTAGGCCCTGCTAACATTCTGGTGATAGAATTGAAGACATGTGCTCTAGAACTAGTCGTGCCCCTAGTCTAGCTGTTCCAGTTTTAATTGTGATTCTAATCAACAATGTGGGAAAACTGTGCAGATATGTCTTGTCCATGGAAAAACAGGACATATCCAATACAATCAATTACCAGCCTGTCAGTCTACTTTCAATGGTTAACAACGTGGTGGAAGGATTCATCAAAAGTGCTATCAAGTCACACTTACAAAGGACAAACCTTCTTACTGTTCAGTTTGGTTCCACCAGGGATACTGATATCAGGACCTCACTACAGCCATGTACAAACGAGATAAACTCCAATGGTAATGTGAGATTGATGGCCCTTGATGTCAAGGCAATATTTGACTGAGCTTAGCACTATGTAGTCACAAAGCAAGAGTGAATCAGAGCTAGGGGAAATCTCTCCGGGAGTTGTAGTCATACCTTGCACAAAGGAAAATGGTTATGGTTGTTAAAAGTCAATTACTCAGTTCCAGGACATCCCTGCAGACGTTTCTCAGGATAGTGTCCTCAGTTCAGTCATCTTCAGCTGCATCATCAATGAGCTTCCTCCAACCTAAGAGCAGAAGTGGTGATGGTCACTGATTATCGATAAATATTCAGCTTCATTCGTGACTCCTCAGGTACTGAAGCAGCCCATGTTTGAATGTAACAACATCTGAAGTGGCAAGTAACATCTGTGCCTCACAATTGCAAGAGATAATGACCATTTCCAAAAAGAAAGAATCTAACCATTGGCTCTTAATGCTCAATTGCATTAGCATTACTTAAATCTCTCATGTCTTGAGGGTTACTATTGACCAGAAACTGATAAGAACAACCAATCTAAATAAAGTGGTGACATGTGCAAGTCAGAAACCAGGAATCCTGCTGCAAGTAACTCACCTTCTGATTCCTAAAGCCTGTCTATGAGGCAGAAGTTAAGAGTGTGATGGAATACTCCCCACTTGCCTGGATGAATATAGCTCCAACAGCACTCAACAACTTCAACATCATCCAGGACAAAGAAGCCCACTTGAGTGGCACTTCATTGACCATCTTCAACATTCACCAGCAATGCACAATGGCTGTGGCATATACCATCAATAAGATGCACCACAATAGTTTACGCAGGCTTCTTAGTGAGCACTTTCCAAACTTGTAGCCTCTACCACCTTTAAGGACAAGGCCAGCAGAGGGATATTAACACCACCACATGCAAGTTCTTTCCAAGTCAATCATCCTGCCCTGGAACTAAGTTGGTGTTCCACCATGTCATAATGCCAAAGTCCTCAAACTTCCTTCCTAATAGCACTGCGGATGTTCCCGCAGCTCAAGACCTGCAGAAATTTGAGAAAGTAGCTTCTTTCCTTGTTCTCAAGTGTAATTAGGAATAGATAATAAGATCTGCCCTATCCTGTGACACCCACATCCCATGAACAAAAAGAAAAAAGGCCATAGAGAGTTGGTGAGTGGCATAATTGAATGGGTGGCATTTGAAGCAGCCATTCAAAAGCTTCCACCATCAAGACTATGATTCATGACACTTGAGGTGTCATCAGCCATGAGTCCATTAAAAGCTGACCCAAATCCGAGAAAACTGTGAAGTTCTAGGACATACTTATCCCCAATGGTGGAAAATCAGAAAATCCAGAAATGGGGCAAGGATTGCGGGAATAGGATCTTGGCCATTTCCACACTTCCGTAGGTCTCCCCATGTCCACAAAAACCATCCTATTAACCTCTTGTGTTTTGGGATCAACTTTTTATTACGTTCTATAATATACCTTGCATCTTTTTAGTGTTCAAGACATTATGTAAAAGTAAGTTGTTGCACAATTGCATGTTATATTACCTACCTTTCCATTGCAGTAACTGAGTAATACCTCCTTCTAGTTTAAAAAATCAGGAGGGGGTGCTGGTGTTCCAAATGGAAAATTGTAATCTCAGCAGTGCCAACAGAAGATACACATCAAGGAACCATTGAGGTCCCAATGCCGCTGATTCCATGGAAATTATCGAGGAAGTTGAAACTTCCAAAGTGTCAATACCTAACATCTTATACTCTTTGAAAACATCCCAAACTCTGAGTTAGGGTCAGAGACATTCAAGGATTCTGGCTAACTCAGTAATAGTTACTGAAGAAAGGTTAGAGGTATTAAAACATGCGTTAACTCCTGGTTATCTAATAAAAGAAAGTGTCAGTTCACTGCTGCCCCATCTACTTTAAACACCCAATAGACTCCTGAAATCCCATACAGACCAAAGTGAAACATATAGGCTCTGCTGAACATTTTGTGGTTTGTCAGTTTGACATTAAGTATACATTAAATTTTGATTTCATTTGTGCAGCCTGACATTTGCAGACACTACAGATCGCAAATGTGCATATCTGTTCTTGCTTCAGGACCAGAACAGTACTTGACATATGTCCCATTCTTTCTGCCTCCACTATCTATTTATAATCTTAATATCTTTGGTTCTGAAAGTTTCTCAGTTAAGATCATGGGCATTAGACTCTCCTTACCTTTTCTAATTCTGCTGAAGTACACATTAAATAAACCTGATGTGCCAATTCATATCAGGCAGTGGTACTAAACAAGCAAATAGGAACCAACAATCTGTTTGATGACAGCATAAACAAATACTTAACTGAATATCAAGTAGGCTGTGAAATTACATTGCCCCTTTTGCATTGCTGCCCAAGGGGGGCATTGCTTTAGTTTATGTCCTGGTCGGCTCACATTGTCCTGCAGTGATGAGATTAGCAGTGGATAACATTAATTTTGCTTTGCATATAGTCAACTCATTCCAAGACCTCTTTTGAGGGAAGTAAATATATTCCACATGAAGGGTAGCAGGGCCCATATTTATAAGCAAATGGGAAGGGAGCAGTGGGGAGGGGGAGCAAGTATGGGATTGCTAGCGTTCCTATTGAATTTAAAGGTGCACCGGATTTAAATTTCTGTACTTTGCTTCCCAGCTAGATTTAGACATGACTCTTGGGTGCAGTGGTAGTGTCCCTACCTCTGATCCAAGGCACCAGGTTCAAGTCTCACCTGCTCCAGAGGTGTGTAACAACATCGCTGAGCCGTCTTTTTTAGAAATATATCTCCCAGCTAGATTTGGACAGGGGTCTTGTGGTAATGCCCTTACCTCTGGAGTATAAGGCCTGAGTTCAGGTCCCACCTGCACCAGACATGTATAACATCTCTGAACAGGTTGATTAGGAAACTTTCTTATGAGCAAATAAAATAGAGGCCCTTGTGGTGCAGTGGTAATGTCACTACCTCTGAGGTGGAAGGCATGGGTTCAAACCCTGCTCCAGAGGTAGGCCAGATGTTTCTGGACTGCCAGATTAAAAATATCTCACAGCAATATTGGGACGCTGGCTGTCAGATGAGGAGGCATTCAGACCCAGGCCAGACCTGAGTGAAGAGGAGTGGGAGAAGAACAGATTCTGGATCAGATAAATCAGGTCGGGACATCTATCTGAGGGTTAGTAGATTATGTGAATTAATGAGGGAGTGCGAGAAATAAAATTGGGAAATTGTAGCCAAGGGTAGATTGTAAGAAGTGGGACAGAGATGAAGTTACTACATTTACCTATTTTTTTAATCAAACTGTTCAGAGATGCTAGTACACACCTCTGGAGCAAGTGGGACTTGAACCCAGGCATCCCAGTCTGGGAGTAGGGACACTGCCATGGACACAAGAAGGCCCTGGGCGAGAGATGAGAGCAAGGTATTATCATTTGTATCACATGGAATTGGAGACACGTTTGCTTGAACAACTCTGTCAATTATGTGGGTGGGAATTGTAGACATGGGAGAGCTGCATGAAAGCCCTTCCATTCCTCTTTGCCCACAAGCAATGCTGAAAAGCACATGTATGTTGTATATGGCCTGTTGTAAGACACTAGTTTTCTTTTCTGAGTCCTGAATTCCCATTTTTGAATTACTAATTCCTTCTCTATTCACTGCATGCTGACCATTCCCCCAGCCCAACCCCTCACCCATACTACTCACCCTGAAGGTTAATACTCCTCACCGTGATTCTTGGCAAAATTAGGAAAAATTGATTCATGAATCAAAGATTGCAAGCAAGTAATCAGCACCTTACATGCCATTTGCTTCTAACTGGCAGCTATTTCATGACTCAATGTGAAGCATAGCATGTGCTAATTATGGAGTTTATCACATTTCCAACTTTAGTACCTTCTTTATTAAAGCTGCTTTCTTTCAGCTGACACCTCACAATCTTACCAAACATTCCCCAACATCGGCTGCTCATCTTTCACTTTTAAGGGAATTCAAAGTTAGTTCTTTAACTTCCATCTGAGCATAAGACCATAAGACATGAGTGGAAGTAAGGCCATTCAGCCCATCGAGTCCACTCTGCCATTTAATCATGGCTGATGGGCATTTCAACTCCACTTATCCGTACTCTCCCTGTAGCCCTTAATTCCCTGCGAGATCAAGAACTTATCAATTTCTGCCTTGAAGACATTTAACATCCTGGTCTCCACTGTGCTCCGTGGCAATGAATTCCATAGGCCCACCACTCTCTGGCTGAAGAAATGTCTTCTCATTTCCATTCTAAATTGACCCCCACTAATTCTAAGGCTGTGCCCATTGGTCCTAGTCTCCCTGCCTAACGGAAACAGCTTCCCAGCCTCCATCCTTTCTAAGCCATGCATTATCTTGTAAGTTTCTATTAAATCTTCCCTTAACTTTCTAAACTCTAATGAATACAATCCTAGGATCCTCAGCTGTTCATCATATGTTAGGCCTACCATTCCAGGGATCACCTGTGCGAATCTCCGCTGGACATGTTCCAATGCCATAACGTCCTTCCTGAGGTGTGAGACCCAAAGCTGGGCATAATGTTCTAATTGGGGCCTAACTAAATCTTTATAAAGTCTCAGAAGCACATCACTGCTTTCATATTCCAACCCGCTTGAGATAAAAAAAAATCTTGCTCTTGATGTTACCTCTCCTTGCTCGGTTAGAATGAAAAGATGTCTTGGAATCATACTGAGTCATTGGCACCTCGTTGCTGATTTTATTATCCATTAATTGCACCTTGAGAATACATTTTCTGAAAGTTTTCTTTCTCAGTTAATCTCTGCGGGGGAGGAAGAACCTTCTAACCTTTTTGACTTTCTCTATATTAATGTAAAAAGCTGTTCCTCCTTAGTTAGAGACAGATTTCAGTCAGTCAATTCCAAAGAAAATGCTTATTACAAAACAAAAGGAAGCAGTTAAGAAATCAGAAAGTTCTCAGTATTTCATCCAATGCCCAGAGTACTCTTTACCAGTCAGCAGTTTCAATGCTTTTATAATCCTTTGCTGATGAACCAGAAATTAAAGTGTTTGCAGTATTTATACATAGGTAGCTATAATTCATTCATCAAATAATATTAGGATTAATTGTGAAAAGTTAGCATTTTTATGGGCAAATATGCATTTTTTTTAAGAGTTACTGCTGTCACTTGGTTGATGTTCCAAATGTCAATTAGGGATATTTAATATAAGAAGAATTTCCCACAGAGGTGGAAAAGGATGTATTCTGGGCTGAACCTGTCAGCAATGCTTTGATTAAGCAAAATATTAGTAATATCAGTTTTACACAATTTAAAGGCCTTAGAAAATGTAATCACCTAACTAATTCATGCGTGCTTTTGAATGAGCTGTACTGTCTATTTAAAGCCAGAAAGCACACCAGCACCATTTATTTAATGGTTCAAGTTGCAATTTAAACAGCATTTATTCAGCGTTGAGTTTCATGGGGATAGGATAATGCTTACTCACTGGTCAATATTACTGGAAGAACACCAGTGGTGTATATCATGCCCCAATTTCCTAGGACATTCGTTTCACCCACCATTATGGCCATTAGTAAACCTCCAGGAAATTATGATGCTCCAAAGATATAGTTATATCAAACATCAGGCTGCAATTTCAATGCTCTTTCCATAAGCTAAATTTTGTTAAAATGCAATTTTTAACCAACCATTTCTGGAATGCAAAATAGTTGAAACTAATTTGTGTGACCATATAGTTCCTCTTTGGAGTGTAGGTAGAGACTATTACAGCTTCACCTCTACCGCCAGTCAATAAGTGAGGGCTGCATAGAAAACATGTTACATATTTACACAAATAACAATGTTAGCCATTGCTGAACTTTATCACAGTTTTGCTTCCTCAGTTTCGGCTAGATAGTATCTAATCACCCTGTTCAGGATGGCATTAAACATCTCAGGGACTTGAACTTACGTTTCCAAACCTAAAGGTTGAGATACAATCATTGCACCACAAGGACCTGTACCAGTTTCCAGTTACTTGATCTGACATAACTGATGCTGCACTCTATCAACAAAATAGAGATTAACCCTCACAACTGACATGGAGAGAGGCCATGTGATATTACATGGAACTCTAGATTTAGCAGAGATATTTCAGAAACTTACCGTCCCCTCAACCCCTCTCTTTCTGAGAGTTAAGAAAACTGAGTCTTGTTTACAGCCAGCCAGACAATCTTCTTGATGCAAACAGAATTTTCAAAGGAAGTTTTCAATATAAGAGTGATTCCAGAGAAGGCAATCTGCCAGCTGCTATTGCAAAGTAACTGCTTCAGTGAGAGCCAAAACATCCCGACGCAATCAGTGAATTTTTATTGACTTTAAATTCTAATCTGTATTTATTAACCTGGCCAAATCATCTTTCACACACTGCAATGTTGTGTTTTGCTGTATGCTTGGAGTTTGAGTGTGTATTTGTGCTTGTTACTTACAAGTTGATATATTTCTACTTGAAGAATTTTTAATGTTTTTCTGCAAGTGTATTTTAGCACAGAGCTAACTCCTTCTGTGACTAACTCAAGAATGCTTGCCTGTCTTAATTCTTGCAGCACTGTACACAGTCGTGCACTTTCTGAATTGTCAATTCAGCATCATAGAATCCCTACAGTGTGGAAACAGGCCATTCAGCCCATTGAGCCCACAATGACCCTCCAAATAGCATCTCACCCAGACCCACCCCCCCCCCTGCACCCTATCCCTGTAACCTTGCCAATCCCATGCCTAATCCACCCAATTTACACGTCCCCGGACAATACAGGCAATTTAGGATTGCCAATCCATCTAACCTGCTCAAATTTGGAATGTGGGAGGATACCTGAACACCTGCGGGAGACATGGGAAAATGTGCAAACTCCACACTCCGCACAGAGAGTAGAATCGAACCCGGGCCCCTAACACTGTGAGGCAGCAAAGCTAACCACTAAACCCAAGCATTTGAAAACCTGATGCAGTTAACTGAAAAACGAGGAAAATAGCCAAACTAATTCATCAACTCGTAAGTAACAAACACAAATACACACTCAAACCCCAAGCATACAGCAAAACACAACATTGCAGTGTATGAAAGATAACTTGGCCAAGTTAAAAATGCAGATTAGAATATAAAGTCAATAAAATTTCACTAGTCGACACTTTCTTAGCTGGTACAACAGGGAGCTAATTATACTTTTACTATAGCAGTTGAGATGTCTCAGGATCTTTAATGCCAATGCGCAGCAGGTCAGGCAGCATCCAAGGAACAGGAGAATCGACGTTTCGGGCATGAGCCCTTCTTCAGCCCTTCGGGTCTATGCCCGAAACGTTGATTCTCTTGCTCCTTGGATGCTGCCTGACCTGCTGCACTTTTCCAGCAACACATTTTCAGCTCTGATCTCCAGCATCTGCAGTCCTCATTTTCTTCTTTAATGCCAATGCCATACATAAAAAATTATTGCTCAATGGGTCAAGCATTATCTACAGATCCTAGCCATCCTGATCATGACATGATGTTCCACGCTTCAAGGTGTGAAGTGAACAGCTCTTGTACCATATGCAAGCTATAGATAAACGGCAAATGATTGAGCCTAGTTACTAAAGTAGCAATCCTTCCAGGTAGTCAAACATTGTAGGCACTAATGAGATTCACTCTTTATCTTGCATGACATAGTTGGGAGTGCATGCGGCAAGGATTTGGCCTGCAGTAAAAGCAAATCAGAGATGTGCCATGAGGTTCATGGTGAGGCTGATGTCTGATGGATATCCTTAGACATTCTCTTAGTTATTCACAGTCCACTACAATTTACCACAGGATGTGTCAGGATTGCAGAACTTAGATCAGAATCGTTGGTTGTGAGCTCACTTAGCCCTGTTTACAATGTTATGTCTTTTCCGCCTGGCACACAAGTAGCTTCACCAGGTTGACAGCTCATTTTAGATAAATCCAGTGCTGCTCGTGGCATGCCCTCTTTCACTGCCCATTGAACCAGGGTTAATATCCCAGCTGGATGGTAATTATAGAGAGGGTGAGATATGGAGCTATGAGGTTGCAGATTGTGGTTGAATGCAGTGTTGCTGCTTATGATGGTGCATAGTGCCTCATTGATGTCAAGTTTTGATCTTGCCCAATTTGGATTCTAGCCCATTTAGCAGGGGAGTAATACCACACAGCACAATGGAAGGTATCCTCCATGTGAAGATGAAACTTCATCTTCACAAGTACTGCGCAGTGGTAGATCTGACTGATAATGTCATTGATGGCACTTCTGTAACAGTTAGTTTGATAAGGATAAGGTCAAGTAGATATGTATTTGTTGTTGCTTCTGTCACCAATTCCTGCAGACCTAATTTAGCAGCAAAATCTTTCAGGACTCAGCCGGCCTGGTCAACAGTAACACTCATGAGCCATTCTTGGTAGTGAAAATGAAGATCTCCCATTCAGCTTACATCCTGTTCCCTTGCCATTTTAGTGCTTCATTTAATATGTGTTCAACTTGGAGAAGCATTGATTTATCAACTAAGGTGAGTGAGGTAGACAGTAATCAACAGGGGGTACCCTTAGCCATATTTGACCTGAATCCATGAGACATCATGGGGCCCAAAATCAATACTGAATACCTAGGGGCAACTCCTTCCTGACTGTAAACCACTGTTCCTGGTGTGTCTCTCCTGCCAGTGAAACAAGACATATCTGGGAATGGTGATGGTGGCGTCTGGGAGATTGCCTCTATGATATGATTCTGTGAGTATGATATCAGGTTGTTGGTTGTGCAGTGAGGGACAGCTTTCTCAATTGAGAGCTGTGTTAGCCATTTTCCTTGCCAGTGCCTAGGTCAATATGCCATCCATGCTATTGTTTAAACTTTGCATTGGTTTGCAAGGCCATTTCAGAGGGCAATTAAAACCCACCATATTGCTGAGGGTCAGACTAGATAAGAAAAGCAAATTTCCTTCCCTGAGGACATTAATGATCCAGAAGGGTTTTTGCAACAGTTGAGAATTGTTACATGATTTGATCAGACAAGATTTTCATTCTAGATTTTTTATAGCATTTATATTTAACCATCAGGCATGGTGGGATCAAAACAAAGTCCCTAAAACATTCCTGATTTCTGATGAAGGGCTTATGTCCGAAACATGGATTCTCCTGCTGCTTGGATGCTGCCTGACCTGTTGTGTTTTTCCAGCACCATCCTCTCGACTCTGATCTCCAGCATCTGCAGTCCTCACTTTCTCCCCGAACACATTTGCCTGGGATTCTGGGATACTGGTACATCCAAGATACCTGATACCAATATACACCCATGCCCATTCATCCATGATACAGAACCAATGAATCTTACAGAGGTTGAAATAGAATCTGTTGGAAAAGCTTTCATTCATTAACTAAACCACAACTGTGCTGCCACATGTGTAAGTGTCTTTGCAGGCACTTCCCCCTGAGGCATGTTCCTCCCTGAATTTTTGCTACGTGGGCGGCACGGTGGCACAGTGGTTAGCACTGCTGCCTCACAGCACCAGAGGCTCGGGTTCAATTCCCCCCTCGGGCAACTGTCTGTGTGGAGTTTACACATTCTCCCCATGTCTGCGTGGGTTTCCTCCGGGTGCTCCGGTTTCCTCCCACAATCCAAAGATGTGCAGGCCAGGTGAATTGGCCATGCTAAATTGCCTGTAGTGTTAGGTGCATTAGTCAGGGGGAATGAGTCTGGGTGGGTTACTCTTCGGAGGGTCGGTGTGGACTTGTTGGGCCTAAGGGTCTGTTTCCACACTGTAGGTAATCTAATCTTATGATTACCGACTTTGAAAATGAAAATCTGTCCATTTTTAGGTGCAAGTGCCTAAAAGATTGGTCAAGGAGGTCAATTTAGAGGAATGATGTAAAGGTGGAGAGATATACCGAAAGATGAAGATGTGCAGAGAGTGATAGGTTTGAGAATTTCATAAGTATCTTATAGTAGGAGAATTGCAAGTGATTACTGAGTAACTTTACTGCTACAATATTAGTTTTATTTTAACACTACAGTTTATAAGCTGAAAACCAATCTGCAGCACTTCCATAGCATTGTGATGTCTTTGTCCTTTAGTTCCTTGGCAAACATTGAATGATTCTGCCTTTGACAACAACGCTGGAAGTGATATTTATTACCAATCTCAAGAATCAATTTCAAACCAGACCTACACCGTCAAAGTTTCTTCACATTTTATAGCCTGGTCAGCACAGGGTAATCCAAAAATATTAATGGTTTCAATCAATGTGCTTGTGTTCAAGCATTTCCCCACACATGGACAAAAAAAAATTGGCCACTTACAGCCTTCAAAATGAATTATAAGTATCTAGATGGAGAAAGTGAGGACTGCAGATGCTGGAGATCAGAGCTGAAAATGTGTTGCTGGAAAAGCGCAGCAGGTCAGGCAGCATCCAAGGAACAGGAGAAGCGACGTTTCGGGCATAAGCAAGGGCTTCCAAATAATCACTTCCAAATTATCTTGTGATTATTTCAATGCTATGTCACTATCCCTTTCATATTCCACATCCCCTTCCTTTGAATTTGCTGCTTTGTTTTCCTTCACATTCTGCAAATCATACTAGGTCAAGACAATTGGAACGGAAATCCAATTGCCACATAATTTTGCCCATGTGCTATTTTACTAATCCTTGTAATCTGACTATTAAGCATCAAAATGTTTGGATTTCTAAATCCCCTGTCTGAGACCTGATTAAAAGAAAGCATTTTGGGAAATGTGTCTTCAAAGGTTTCTCTGAAAGTAAAGGATAGATTGCAATACATGTACTTTGTAATTCTCCTAAGACTTTAACACTAGCTGTGCGTTCAGCTAAGAAATGCCTGCAGCTATAAGTGTAAAAAGCACATTAAAGACTTGTATGAGATCTCTATTCCACCCGTATGTCTATTAGAGTTTGTTTTTTTTTAATTTACAGACCATTTGACAACTAGATTGAAATTGTATTATTGCACTGCATGTTTATACAAAAGGCTAATGAAGCAGTGAACTTTCACTGATCTTTCCTTATGGATTTGTGACCCACTGTTGTGTTCTCAAATATTTAATGCTCTTCTCAGGTTGCATATATAAAAGCAGTCACACAGTTTTATATATTTCAGCATCAAACAGTAGTTGGACTGATTTTAACTCTTCCTATGGGAAATGTTTCGAATAACTGACATAGTACACCGGAAATCAAGCCCCATTATTCCCTGAATCATCGCAAAAGTTAAAGATTTTATCAGCATACACAAAATCCCCAGTTTGCTATACCTTGGACTCAGGTTCATGTTTCATGCACTTAACAAGAATTACTATTAGTTACAAATCTATAGTTGATTATCAAAATTACTATGAACTACCAACACAATTTTAATTGTTAAAACTCTAAGCTTTTCTAAAGCCCTCCTACACACACACACACACAATCACACATACACAAACTTTATGACTTAAGGGGAAAAATCACCGGGGAAGCAGTTCAATGGCCAGCCCTGTGGATTTGATGGAGAGACTATTTTGTTTTCACAAATTGTTCAGTTTTGTTTTTCTTTTCCACAGGAAACTCAGAGGGATTGATCCATAAATTATAAAATCTCTAATTGGTTAAAAACAACAGCTCACAGCAACTGCTGGGGAGAGAGTAAATACGTTTCATACAGCCAGGAAGGAGAAATCATACCTGGAGTGAGACATGGCCCAAGTGAGTACAAAATTCAAGGACTTCAAAGGCCGCCTGGAATTTGGTGCAGATGAGAAGAGGTGCTTTATGCTGGCTTTTTTGGTTCATAGTTTGTAACGTCATTTTTAGCAGGATAACTTAATCTTAGGATTGGGGTAAATGGTAAAATAGGGCTGAGTCAACATGACGTCATCAATTGAAGGTCATGCCTGACAAATCGAATGGAATTCTTTGTGGAGGTAACAAACAAGTTATTCAAAGGAGAGCCAGTAGACATGATCTGTTTGGATTTCCTTTGACACAGGAGGCTGCTAGATGAAACAAGAGCCCATGGTGTTAGGGGCAAGGTATCCACAGGGATAGATGATTGACTGACTGGCAGAAGGCAGGGAGTGGGGATAAAGAGGTCTGTTTAAGGATGACAGCTAGTGAGTAATGAAGTTCCACAGGGGTTAGTGTTGAGACCACACCTATTTGTGTTATACATTCATGATCTGGAAAAAGGAACAGAGGGCATTGTTGCTAGGTTTGCAGATGACACAAAGATAGGTGGAAGGACATGTAATACTAAGCAGGTAGTGAGGCTGCAGAAGAATTTGGACAGGCTAGGGGAACCTCGTCTTCCGCCTGGGCAGCCTACAGCCCGGAGGACTCAACACTGAGTTCTCCAATTTCAAATAACCTCCCTACCAGCTACCAACCAGAAGGATTCTTCCCATCGACCAACCAGTTCATACCCTCTACCTGTGTTCACCTATCCTGACCTCATCACCCCACCACCTCTTTACCTGCACCCTTACACCCATCCACAGTCCTGAAGGAAGGTTACACTGGAAATATTGACTTCACCTCCTGAAGCTGCCTGGCTCGCTGTGTTCTTCCAGGCTCCTGCTTATCAGGCTAGGAGTGTGGGCAAAGAAGTGACAGATGGAAAGTGTGAGGTTATGCACTACGGTAGGGAGAGTAGAGGTGTAGACTACTTTATAAATGGGGAAAGGTTTTGGACATCTGAAGCAGTTTAAGTTCAGGTTAATTCTTAAGGTTAACAGGCAAGTTCAGTTGGCAGTTAGGATGGCAAATGCAATATTAGCATTCATTTAAAGAGGGCTAAGAATACAAGAGCAGAGATGTACTGTTGATGCTGTATAAGGCTTTGGTCAGACCGCATTTCGAACATTATGAGCAGTTTTGGGCCCTATATTTAAGGAAGAGTGTGCTGGCATTGGAGCGAGTCCAGAGGAGGTATACAAGAATGATCCCAGGGATGAAGGGCTCATCGTTTGAGGAATGGTCGAGGACTCTGGGTCTGTTCTCGATGGGGTTTAGAAGTATTGCGGGAATCTCATTGAGTATGGAAAGGAGAAGATGTTTCCACTAGTAGGAGAAAATAGGACACAGGGCACAGTCTCAGAGTGAAGGGATGACTCTTTAAAACTGAGATGAGGAGGAACTTATTCAGCGAGAGGGTGATAAATCTGTAGAATTCATTGCCACAGAAGTCTGTGGAGGCCAAGTCATTGAGTGTATTTAAGGCAGAGATAGATAGGTTCTTGATTAGTTATCAAAGGTTACAGGGAAAAGGCAGGAGAAAGGGTCGATAAACATACCAACCATAATAAAATGGTGGGTTGAATGGTCTAATTGTGCTCCAATATCTTATGGTCTTATGGTCTAAACCGGCTTTCTTCAGGTTTTAGGTATTTAACTAGAAGAAGAGAGACAGACATACCATCTGCCCTTCCAGCAGACCCAAATTGTTTACCCCCACAAACTCTTCAACTATCTAGGAACCAGATAACTTTTGTCACATTGATGACCTCTGGCATCCACAACTGGTCACACCCCCCACAAACCAATTAACAATATGTTGCCAACTCAATCTTACTTGTATACAGGCCTCCAAAGCTGAGCCATTTCCTCTTCCACCTTCCACCACTGCTTGCAACACATCAGCCTGAAGATCAGACAAACTGAGTTTCATAGCTTGTTTAGGTACAGTGATTCCTTCCTCCGTCCTTTATTGTAAAAGTCTCAATTCAATCCACAATCAAAAATAAGCTATTATATATGGTCCTTACAATGGAATTTACAATATTGTAGTCCTCAAACTTTGGCATGAAAGGAGTGGTTGTGGCAGTGTTGCATGGTTAGCTGTTGTTCTTAGCCTGAGTTTTCTACTGCTGGGTACAGTGGTAGCCTGTCAGGAATATCTACCTTGGTAAATCGGTTCTGTGTTGAAGCTTAGTTAATGAAATGATAAAACATGGAGCAGTTTCGCAGTCCTCACCCCTTATACCCCTCCTTCCACATAGTTCCAATGCCTGATTGATTCATGACAGCTGATGCCCCCTGCCCCCTCCCATGGCCCTATATAGCCCCACTCAGTTTGTCACCTCATTACCTCCTTCTTTCAAACATTGACAAATAGCTGAACTTTAAAATGGAGATGAGTGTGACTGCCCTTGACATTGAGGCAGCACTTGACTGAATGAAGTATCGAGGATCCCTAGTTATTCAGAAACCAAAGAGAATCAGGGGAAAAAAATCATCTCCACTAAAGAAAGATAGCTGTCAATGTTGGATGTCAGTTATCCCCGTCGAGGGAAAAAGATTGTCGGCATTTCTCAGGGTAATGTCCTAGAATCAACTATTGCTGAATCCCCCAGTATCAACTTTCTGGGTTTAACAAAAACTAATCAGGTCCAGTCATATAAATACCAAGGTTACAAGAACAGGTCGGAGGCCAGAAAATCTGTAGTAAATAATTTATTTGCTGTCTCTCAAATGTCTGTCCATCATTTACAAGTCACAAGTCAGGAGTGTGATCTGGAAGAATAAATTCATTGACCTTTATCTAATTTGAAAATAGTATCTGAAATAACTCTAGACTCACCAAGTCACCCTTTATTTACATGTGGAGAGTCATAGAGTCGTAGTGATATACAGCATGGAAACAGACCCTTTGGTCCAAATCACCCATGCTGACCAGACATCCCAACCCAATCTAATCCAACCTGCCAGCACCCGGCCCATATTCCTCCAAACCCTTCCTATTCATATACCCATCCAGATGCCTTTTAAATGTTGGAATTGTAGTAGCCTCCACCACTTCCTCTGGCAGCTCATTCCATACACATACCACCCTCTGCGGGAAAACATTGCCCCTTAGGTCTCTTTTATATTTTTCCCCTCTCACCCTAAACCTATACCCTCTAGTTCTAGACTCCCCCACCCCAGGGAAAAGACTTTGTCTATTTATCCTATCCATGCCCTTCATGATTTTATAAACCTCTAAAGGGTCACCCCTCAGCCTCAGATGCTCCACAGAAAACAGCCCTAGCCTATTCAACCTCTCCCTGTATCTAAAATCCTCCAACCCTGACAACATCTTGAAAATCTTTTGTGAACCCTTTTAAGTATCACAACATCTTTCCAATAGGAAGGAGACCAGAATTTCACACAATATTCCAACAGTGGCCTAACCAATGTCCTGTACAGCCGCAACATGACCTCCCAATTCCTGTACTCAATACTCTGACCAATAAAGGAAAGCATACCAAATGCCTTCTTCACTATCCTATCTACCTGTGACTCCATTTCAAGGAGCTATGAACCTGCATTCCAAGTTCTCTTTGTTCAGCAACACTCCCTAGGACCTTACCATTAAGTGCATAAGTCCTGCTAAGATTTGCTTTCCCAAAATGCAGCACCTCGCATTTATCTAAATTAAACTCCACCTGCCACTTCTCAGCCCATTGGCCAATCTGATCAAGATCCCATTGTAATCTGAGGTAACCTTCTTCACTGTCCACTACACCTCCAATTTTGGTGTCATCTGCAAACTTACTAACTGTACCTCTTATGCTCACATCCAAATCATTTATATAAATGATGAAAAGTAGTGGACCCAGCACCAATCCTTGTGGCACTCCACTGGTCACAGGCCTCCAGTCTGAAAAACAACCCTCCACTATCACCCTTTGTCTTCTACCTTTGAGCCAGTTCTGCATCCAAATGGCTAGTTCTCCCTGTATTCCATGAGATCTAATCTTGCTAATCCCCAATCTCCCATGGGGAACCTTGTCAAACGCCTTACTGAAGTCCATGTAGATCATGTCTACCGGTCTGCCCTCATCAATCCTCTTTGTTACTTCATCAAAAAACTCAATCAAGTTTGTGATGCATGATTTCCCACGCACAAAGCCATATTGACTATCCCTAATCAGTCCTTGCCTTTCCAAATACATGTACATCCTGTCCCTCAGGATTCCAACAACTTGCCCACCACCGACATCAGGCTCACTGGTCTATAGTTCCCTGGCTTGTCCTTACTACCCTTTTTAAACAGTGGCACCACATTAGCCAACCTCCAGTCTTCTGGCACCTCACCTGTGACTATCAATGATACAAATATCTCAGCAAGAGGTCCAGCAATCACTATCCTAGCGTCCCACAGGGTTCTAGATTATACCTGCTCAGGTCCTGGGAATTTATCCCCTTTTCCCCATTTCAAAACATCCAGCACTTCCTCCTCTGTAATTTGGACATTTTTCAAGATGTCACCATCTATTTCCCTGTGGTCTATATCTTCCATATCCTTTTCCACAGTAAATACTGATGCAAAATACTCATTTAGTATCTCCCCATTTTCTGTGGCTCCACAAAAACGCCACCTTGCTGATCTTTGAGGGGCCCTATTCTCTCCCTAGTTACCCTTTTGTCCTTAATGTATTTGTAAAACCTTGACACTGATCCAGCTCTCAGAGTGAAGAGAACCTCTGATGCTCCTGTTTATATCTGTCAGCCACAGCTCCCTGACTGGACCAGGTTAACAGCCCCAATCAGGGAATTCAGAATATTCTGTGAGGTCCACCTAGCTGACCTCATTACATTCACTACCGTTTCCTTACCATTAACCATTAACCATGATATTTGCACACCAGAATTCATCCAGTGTGTTTGTGAAATTTGGGAAATTAAATACCTCCCTTAGGTTTTGTACTTCCTCAAGAAGAACTCACCTTAGTTTTCCACATGCTCTATATCTAGGAATCGGAAGAACGCTGCGATTTGTTTTCCTTTTTGTATATTACCACTGCATTTCCATACCCATCTCTCTCATGGTGCTCAGGCATTATATTATATAAACCAGTATGTCTCCCACCAGTGGAGGTTTGTAGCTGATCAAAGCAGTCATTAGAGTCTAAACTGATAGTACATGAAGTAATCATGAGGCTAGCCCAGCAATCTGAACCCAGACATGGGGAACATACCTCAGGTGAAGCTCAGCATTCATAGACACTAGACAGTGACAGGCTTTGAGGTATATCTGGGCACCAAACCACAAGATGAGAATGTGTACAAAAGCTAAAGAAAATGCATTTAAGCCACAAAATAGAGTACATGGCAGAGCAAAGACAGCAAATAATCAGACACAGTGGGTATGGAATAAACAGAAATCAAAAGTGATTTACATTTCGGGATAGCACAGTGGCTCAGTGGTTAGCATTGTTGCCTCACAGCACCAGGGTCCCAGGATCGATTCCAACCTCGGGCGACTGTTTGTATGGAGTTTGCACATTCTCCCCATGTCTGCGTGGGTTTCCTCTGGGTACTTCGGTTTCCTCCCACAATCCAAAGATGTGCAAGTTGAGTAGATTGGCCTTGCTAAATAGCCCATCGTGTTCAGGGATGTGCAGGTTAGGTGGATTAGTCATGGGCAACACAAGGCAATAGGGATTGGGGTGGATCTGGGTGGGATGCTCGTTGGAGGGTCAGTGTAGACTTGATGGAATGCATGGCCTGCTTCCATACTCTAGGGATTCTATGATTGGAAAGACAAAAGTACACAAAAATGTATAAACAACAAGAACATTCAAAAACAAGAGGGTGAAGTCCATGTCATGAAGAAACTCTACCATCAGGAATAAAACCGAACCAAGCTTACAGAGGGTCACAAGTACAAAGAGAGTGAAAAGGGCATGCCTGCATGGGCAGCATAGGAAATTAGACACAGACCACAACATTCTGTGGGATTCCTAGCAAAAGCATTCGGAGGGACAGGATTCTTTTTCCTGGAGGATGTGATGTCCGCAGAGCGTGACTTCAACTCGCCTGAACGTAAATATCTACAGAGAAAATTCTAGTGTTCTGAGGTTAAGATACAAAAGCAGGAAAACTGGATACTTGGATATTGGATACTGTAGAAAATGTATCAATCCTTTCAAATGCTGTGCCATGTTGAGGCCAGGAATCCTCAGACCATCTTCCAATCAACTAGGAAGAAATAGACACAAATGGAGAGTGAATAGATGAATGCTATACTTTGTAATAATGCAAGAGAGATTTTGGAGGTGTTATCCATGGGTTTATTTAACAATTCTTACACAATTGTTTTGAGAATTTTTTTTAAAGTTCTGACTAGCAACATTAATTTTTGTATAGAGCAGTACCACTTGGAAGTTCACTTTTGCGTGATACTTACTGTAAACCTTACGTCCTGAGCTTACTTCCTGAAATAAAAGATTGTATTATGTATGCATTGCATACTGTATGTGTGAAACACCCTGTTCGCCATTTACAAAAATCACTCATTGCGACATTCCCCAGACTTTACTGCATTCTATTGTCTCTAGAATACCATTGTGTGTTCCTCATGAAATCAATCAAAGGAAGATAAGAACATCAAAAGAAAAAAAAAGTCTGCATTCTCTGTGAAATGTATAAATGGTGATATTGAGTTAATAGCACAGTCTTTCAGGCATTAAGTGTACAAAAGAGGAGTCCAAGATTCACTTGCAACATTTGGCATGATGTTGGCTATTCCATGTGGTGCATGATTACTGAGAGCCTTTCTTTTCCTACTGTGATGGCAGAGGTTAAACCTTACATGAACCTCTTATTATATGCATAGAGCATGTCACATGTGCAAATATATTTATTCAAACTTCTCTCTTCTCAAGAAAAATGTGCAAAATTGTTTGCAAATTAATCCACGTACAAGTGTATTATGTCCTTTGAATTTTTTTTCTAACTTCTTATTTTCCAAAAAATATCCCCACTGCTTTCTTCTTTAAGACAATAACATTTGTTCTAATTCTGATGTCTTTTCTTTCTCCTTCACGTTGACAATGAACTTTTCAATGTAATAAGAACGCAAGTTAAAATGAAAAGATGTATGTTTTCACTGAATTCCAGAGCCTAACCTTTTGCTTAGACTTCACATTTAGATGGTTTTAATGTCTTCAATTAGATTCTTTGAAAATCAATTATATAATTTGTTTGCAATAACACAGTCCTTTTCACAACCTTAAGTATACGAAGAAAACTACCACATGAAAGGAAATTGTTTTTCTTGACCTTTCAAATTTTATATCTCCCTGCAAGTTTTTCACCATATATCCTTAAAGCATTTTGACCTTTCAGTAATATGAGTTCATGTCTTGTTGGTTCTTTCTTCAGTGCCTATTGTTGCTTTAGACACTAGTGCTAGCGTTTCATAGCTGGAGAATGCAGATGTTGTAGTGATTGTTGCTGCTGTAGTGTGTGTTGCTGTTCACCTGTTGTGCTTATTGGATTATTGTTAATGTCTGAGATTGGTGGTCATTCAAATCCTTTGTTAGTTGGCTGGTCATCTGCTATTATCTGGTCATGTGTAGATGTTTGCTTACTACAACAGATGTGGTCCTTTCACCTTTCAGACAGTCACGGTGACATCTTCTCCACATAAATCCAAAATCGTCACACAGATTGATTTTTTTTTGGGACATTTAGGATGTTTGCATTTTGACTGGGTCTCCAATCCTCAGTACTGACGATAATTTGTTCGCTTTATTCAAGTCAAATTTCACTTTGTCATGTCACTGGCTCCATTAATGCATCTGGATTAAATAGTATTTTAGCTTCCATTTTAGATGTCTGGGTGCAGTTTTACATTTGTTGCTAAACTGCTTTTTTATGCTTTCAGTAGGAGCATTTCTCCATTGTAAGATTGTTTCCTATACTTCTGTACTGTAATTAATAGATCTTATGATGGTTCTTTTGGCATTTTTTAATACTGCCTTAATCTTTCAATTCAACTGGGGATATAGTGGAGGTAGGAGATCTTGTGGTGTAGTGTTAGCACTCGACCTTTGGACTTGAAGCTTTGGGTTCGTGTGCCACTTCAGGAAGAATTGGTTACTTGATCAAGCATGTTAACTACTAGCCTGTAAGTCCTGTCACTATGTCTGATGGCAGCTGGTAAGGTTTGTTGAATTTCTTGGTTAGCCATCATGCAGGCCACTGCAGCATATTATTATGTACCAACCCAATGGAGGTCCATAGCCCATCACTCAGAAATGGAGACAGTAGAAAAGACAAGAAGATAGAATAGAGATGCTGCGTAGTATCTAAATTCCTCATTGATGAACTGAGGGTCATAGTCACTCACCACAACGCCAGGAATGACATGATGGTGCAGTACATTTCAGACATTCCACAAACACAGCAGCAGTCATTGATGTCAGCTGGTCTATCTCCCAAGAGTCTGAACAGTAGTTGACTCTGCCAAGGTAACCAGTTTCACTGAGTGCAAAGAGGTCTACACCAAGATTCATCCAAGGTCTCTTTGGGATATCATCAGTCACAAGCAGCTCTTTAACTTGCTTGTTTTGTATTTATTGTAAAACTGCCCTAGTTGTTCCTTAATCTCATTAATCGAGTTTGGCCTCTCCAACACTTCTCTTATCATTCTCAGATTAAATTCAATTCCTTGATAGAATGGACAGATTCTCTTCGGCCTTTCTTGTCCTACCTCTCCAGGGATAATAGGTCCAGTCCCATTGTACACAATGCTGTTTTAGGTGGTCACATCATTTCTCCATGCCTAATAAAACAGCAGTTGCATCTTTGATGGTTTTAGGTCATCTTTTGGCGACAACATCCTGCAGCTTTTGAAAAGTTGCATCTCATTTTGCACATCTAATAATTTCCTGACAGCTGTTGCTTCTCAATCCAGAAGTATCTTGTAAAGACATGGGGTAAACCCCTCTGCTAATTTAAACCAAGCGCCAGAAAAAAATTACCTCATGCTGGAATCTGTTAAAATTTGAGAGGCAAAGAACTATCCCAGAGGACACTGTTTAAAGTAAAAATTAACAACTTTATTCTTTAAGTCCAACAGAGAAGATTAAAACCAACAACTATTTACAACCCCTTTCTCTTAAACCTACCTTGTACTTCCCACTCTACAATACTAGTCTGATAAAAAGCCTGATTAAGATTTTTAAAAAACCCTTTCAAAAACCAGTCAGCTTTGTCGATCCTCCTGTGTAGATTTTTCTCTGTAGATTTTCTCTAGGTCGGTTTCAATGTTCTGTTGCACAAACTTATAGACTGGTGCTTTCTGAGAGCTGTTCCACTGGCAGTCTGGACTTGTTGGTAGCTTGGCAGTTCTCCCCCAGCTGTTCAAAATGTCTGGTTTTATAACCCAAAACATGGGATCATTCCATTGGCCTTAATATTATCAAAACACAAAATTCAAATTTGATTGGATTTTGGTATCTTGGGGCATAATTTAAAAAGATTGACTGAATTTGAATTTGATTTTGTGTTTCATAGCAACCCAGCTACTGCTATTTGTTTCAACCAAGTATTACGTTGTTATCTTGTTCAGGACTCTCTGTGCTTTGTCAGTCCTTGATAGCTTTTTAACTCTCTTAAAGGTACAATACACCTCTATACCTTCATAACAATCTTTCCAAACATTGGTAAAATGGGTGCTGTGCGTCCATCTTACAAACATTGGTTGGATTCCAAGCAGACAGATCATGACACAAATTTATGTCCACCTCACACTTTATTTCAGCATGCCCATATTCCAACTACACAGCCCAGGCTCATACAACCTTTAAAAGCTGGACAAAATGTCCCAGACAATTAGGATTGAACATGCAACATGGAGACACATTTACATTGGAGGAGTACTGCATACTAATCTCTAAGCTTAAGACCTTATCAAATGAAGCAGGCTAGTGTGGTCCAGGAAGCTAGACAGCCAGCAGCACTGTAAGTCAGTGTTGAAACCAAGTTCAAATCACAACAAGTCCTACCACATTCCAAGTTCTACATGCCCCGAGACTACTTCCACAGCTGCTGAGAGAAGGTAACTGTGTCAGGTAAGTGGAACAGTGGAATAGGGTACGGGTTGTGTGGGGAGTGGTAGAATACAAGGACACTTGGGGGGCTGCTTGATTGGGGTGGCAGATTTGTAAAGGTTGGCATCCCAGTTGGATGAGGAGAGTAGGGTAGAAAGAATGAGAGTACAGGTTGGCAGGTGGGAGAAGGGATAGGGTGGTGGGAAAGCAGGTGAGGGCTTGGGATAGGTAGGGGTATGGGGAGTCAGCTCAGGCTGGGAGCGAGGGTTGAGTCTGGTATTACAGGATGTGAGTTCACAGTTTGAGTCTAGTCTGAGATGGGCAGGTGTATTGGTTCTAGGGGTGGGGGAAAGGGGGTTATACGATGGTTAGTAGTTGGGGCTTGGGTTTACAGGGATGGGGTTAGGTTTTAAAGTGTGCACAGTGTATCAAAAAGAAGGGAGTTAATGGCAAGTCTGGGGCTGGGCTGCTGAGGAGGGTTTGAGTATAATCTTTACCCAGGTGTTATAGATGGATTTTATTATTGGAGTGTTTGCTGATCACCATTAAACTAAGTTATTTGAAACCACTCAAAATCTCCAAATCTCATTCAGAATTGAGGATATTATAGCATTGCTTCAGATACTCGGTGCTGCCAATTGGACGTTTCATCTCCTTGGGCGAAATCCATGGGTTCATCCGCATAGGATATCCATATAGCCCTGTTGTGCGACTTCTGTCTGTGCTGGTATAATGACTGCCTTTGCATCAGTAGATCAGGCCAATATTAGATAAAGTACCCTCAATGATGCCATTTAAGGGATCATCCTGATTTAAGTTATTCAGTGTTGAATCATTTTTCTCTAGTTTGTGTCATTGTAGGTTTCATTCAAGCTATCCTATAGCTACTTAAAATTTTGTTTAAGTAGGAGTGGCCTTGCTGCTGCTGAAGCACTTGCAGCTAGATGAGCTTTTGTTGACCTCACAGGAGCTGACTAGGATTTTATCAAGCACAGCGGTAGTGTCCTGAGCTCTGAGCTAGGAGGTCTGGGTTCAAGTTCCACCTGCTCCAGAGATATGTCATACCATCTTTGAATTCATTGTCCAAAAAATATCTACACAGGCTGATTGATGTAGAGCACCCTCTTTAGCATCGAGCCATGAGCAAGCAGGGCTCTGGGCTCCTATGAAGTGGGTTGAGGTGTGGTTTGAGGCAACGTATGTGTGCGAGTGTGTGCATGTGTGTGTATTAGTCCCCATCTGTGCAGCAGAACCTGGCCTCCAATTGGCTTGGCTACCCCTGACATTGGACAAAAGTCTTGCTCCATCAAAGCAGTGTGTTAATTGGAGTGAATCAGCCACCCCATGTCTCAAAAAAACCCATGCTCAAAACATCTACCACCCCGTCAATGTGAAGTCTGGGACCTGGAACAGCAAGACCCTCATGAACAATCCCAAAAGCACCAGGTCTGCACATCATACTGTTATCATAGTCTTCGGAATCTGGCTCTGTGGCGCTGACATTGCTGCTCTGTGTGAGAAACAATGGGCAGGAGAAGACCTGCTCAAAGAACAAGGTAGTGGACACACCTTCTTCAGGAAAAAGTAAACCAGGAGAAGAACACCAATCCAATGGAGGTTTGCTTTGCCTAAAAAAAGTCAAAAAGTGTGTTGCTGGAAAAGCACAGCAGGTCAGGCAGCATATGAGGAGCAGGAGAATCAAAGTTTCAGGCATAAGTCCTTCTTTAGGAATGTTGGGAGGGTGGATTGGTGGCTGAGAGATAAATGGGGAGTGATGGGATTTGGGAGGAGGTAGCTGGGAAGGCATTAGGTAGACGTAGGTTGGGGGTGATGGTGATAGGTCGGAGCGGAGGGTGGAGCAGAGAGGTGAGAAGGAAGATGGACAGGTAGGACAAGTCAAGAGAGTGGTGCCGAGTTGGGGAGTTGGATCTGGGATGAGATGGGGGGGATGTGGGGGGGTGGGAGATAAGGAAACTGGTGAAATTGACATTGTTGCCATGCGGTTGGAGGGTCCTAAGACAGAAGATGAGGCATTCTTCCTCCAGACATCGGGTGGTTAGGATGTGGTGGTAGAGCAGGTCTAGGACCTGCATGTCCTTGGCGGAGTGCGAGGGGAATTTGAAGTGGTCAGCCACAGGGCGGTGGGGTTGTTTGGTGCATGTGTCTGAGAAATATTCTCTGAAAAGTTCTACAAGCGTAGCCTAAAAAAAGACCAGTTGACCATCTCAGAAAGCTGTCTTACAAAGAAACCGAATGCCTCATGACCCTTTGGCTCAGCCTCAGCCAGAAGCATCGTATCACAGTCATCAGTGTGCACACCCCCAAACTGGAAAACAACAGATGAGGCCAAAGAAGAGCACCATGCCTCCCTTGATCAGTTATTGTTCCAGGATCTATAGCTGTTGATGGTTTCAAAGCCTAAACTGAGAGGGATACAAACATCTGGAAAGGCAGGATTGACAGGGAGGACAAAGGAAAAGTAAACACCAACAGAGCTCTCTTCCTGGCAAAGTGCCATGGTCTGGTTAAAACTAACATTTTTTCTTAATCAGAGAGATAGTACAAGTTGTCATGGCAACCCCCCTTCATTGTATTAGCATTGCAATACACTTGTATACTTTGTGACTGTCTTCTGGAAAAATTGAAGACATTTTTTCTGAAGAAACATTGTTGACATTTGGCTACAATGTACAACATTGTGCAGATCATTCACTTTATAGACAGGTACCAGAAAGTTTTTAGCATTAATTCTTAGAAACCACTGAAGGCTTTGTGTATATAAAATTTATTCCAAGCAAATTTAATGTCCTCGTAAATTTGACAGAGGAATTTCAGCTGAGACAATGGTTAATGACAATATTCTACACTTTAAAGTCATTTTAAAGTGAATTTGAGTCTGAGGATACAATAGTGAATTAAATTGAATAACTTCATAGTCAAATGGAACTCATAACATTGTCAACTTGAAAATAATCATTTCTTTGCATTTCACAAGCACAACGGATAGTCAAAATATATGAACCCCCACAGGATTGGAATTGGAAGGTTTTAGATGCTGTACTGTGTATGTGTCAATATGGTTATATTAATCAAAGGCAGCATGAACCAAACAATGCTAATGATACAAAAGGCTGCATCCAATTAGTTTCCAATAATTCCCTCTGAAAGAACTCTTACTTTCCCCGTTTCTGGAAACTTGCACTTATCACTTGATTAGATTCCCTATAGGATTTGGCACAACAAGTCTACACCGACCCTCCGAAAGCAACCCACCCAGACCCATTCTCACTGACTAATTCACCTAACACTACAGGCAATTTAGCATGGTCAATTCACCTGACCTGCACATCTTTGGTCTGTGGGAGGAGACTAGAGCACCCGGAGGAAACCCACGCAGACACGGGGAGAATGTGTAAACTCCACACAGACAATCGCCCAAGGCAGGAAACAAGCCCGGGTCCCTGGCACTGTGAGGCCACACAAATGCACTTCAATGCACTTAAAATCTTAAGACTGATTTTAAAAAAAGGACCTGATCAGACTGTAAATTATGTGCTTTTTTCCTTTATTTGGGCACTATTAACTTGCAAGAACATTTGAATTCTACATTCACTGTGGAAAATCAGCATACAAGTTTACTTATTCATTATTTTGCTCCAACAATTGCAACTATATTGAGTTATTTGGAATGATCTTACTTATTTTCAAACATAAGATGCAATTTCCAGATATGTTGGTGGCACGTGAATACAGAAATACTGTTTTCATCATCCTGGCCTGAGGCAAACTTATCTGCGTGTCTGTGAGCAGGGATTAGAAAATCGCACAGGCTATGTTAAAAATTTGCAGACATTTTTATTACAGATTTATGAATCTCATTGTGAAGGTAATTATACTTTGCTGCCAACACCCATTTTCTTATTCTTGAGTGCAAATAAAGTGATGGTTCGGAGATCTGACAAGAGGAAACATTTATATCTTGCAGAAGCCATGAGAAAGTTGCAGAAAATTCTAGCATCATCCAAAGTAGTTAAAACGTGGGGTGGGATTTTGGGCAGTGGGATGGTAGCACCTGCCTGTCAGTGACTCCCTTCACTGGTATTTAACCAGTGACCCACCCACTCTTGAGCCAATTAAAACCCTAGAGTGATGTATTATTAGCCACTTCAGGGGTCTTTCCTCCCACATTTGTATTTTACTGGTGACAGGCAAAGACCACGTCATTGGGCTTATGTTATTATATTTTTGTGAGATGAGACAAGGATTCCTCCTATTTGGGTGCCCTTCCATTGGGTTCCCACTGGAGCCCCCACCTCTTCAAGTTTCTTCCATGATATCATAGTCATCGAGTCATAGAGATGTACACCACGGAAACAGACGATTAGGTCCAACTCGTCCATGCCGACCAGATATCCTAAATTAATCTAGTCCCATTTGACAGAACATGACCCATATCCTTCCTATTCATATACCCACCCAGATGCCTTTTTAATTGTACCAGCCTCTACCAGTTCCTCTGTCAGCTCATTCCATACACATACTACCCTCTGCATGAAAAAGTTAAGACCCTTTTAAATCTTTCCCCCTCACCCTAAACCTATGCCCTCTATTTCTGGACTGCCCCACCCCAGGGAAAAGACCCTATCTATTTACCCTTCATGATTTTATAAACCTCTCTAAGGTCACCCCTCAGCCTCCAACACTCCAGGGAAAACAGCCCCAACCTGCTCAGCCTCTCCCTATAGCTCAAATCCTCCAACCCTGGCAGCATTCTCATAAATTTTTTCTGAACCCTTTCAAGTTTCACAATATCTTTCCTATAGGCAGGCAACCAGAATTACACACAATATTCCCAAAAGTAGCCTAGCCAATGTCCTGTTCAGCCACAATATGACTTCCCAACCCCTATACTCAATACTCTGACCAATAAAGGAAAGCATACCAAACACCTTCTTCACTGTCCTATCTACCTGCGATTCCACTTAATCCCTGCTACATGTATAACCAAGCCCACTGTCAAAACCTGGTTTCCAATATCCTCCCCTACTCTCACAAATTCTGCCAGCTAGCCCTAATGGAAACTCCAATTTGATTGCCAACCTTGTTCCAATCAACAATTATCATTGGGAACAGCGTTCAGTTCCATAAGTGGCCACTTGGTCCGATGGCAGTGCTGGGACTAGCACTGTGGTCTACTGTGGCTCAGAGTTGGGACTTCCTCAGGGATGGCTAGACTTTCCTTGAGCCAATAATAAACTCCTAACAGCCGTAGAATCACTGTAGGGCCAACCTGGAAAGCACAGCCTTGACTTTTCAGCTGGGAGATGGGTCACTGCCTTGGCCCAAAATTCCTGTCATGCTGGAATAATAGTTTGTGAGATTGCATGAGCAAACCAGTAATCACAATTTCAAGTTGCACCATCACAAGGCCTCACTCGACCTCGCCAGTGCAGCTGCTGCTCGGTACCGCCCAAACCCGACTCCCACCACCACCACCGTGAGTGTGCTATGGGCCCATCTCACTGAGGCAGCTGCTGATGCTGCAAGGTCTCCTAATGGGACCAAACACGCGTCCTCCTCTGCCCCCTTTGAACCTGTGCTGTATGCTTACTCTGCCAGCAATGCCAACCCATCTCCGACATCGCTGATAGGGGATTCACTGCTGGGCCCACTCGCCACCGCCAATGCTGTCACTGCGACTGAGCTCTTCACCAAGAGGTCAGTGGAAGAAAACAACAGAGAAAAGGAAGACAAGAGAAGAGAGAGAGAAAAAAAGGAAAGAAATGAAAAGAAACAGACAGAGTGGACGAACCCTGCACTCAAAAGCGCTCCCCCACCGTCATGTTCCTGGAATTAATGATATAAAAGACATGGAGCTCTTCAAAGGGAGAAACAGAACACACATTTCACAGACAGAGTATGTGGGTGGAACAAATCACAGCCTATTTCAGAAAAGCAAAGAATTAAGAAAAAGTGAAAAGTAATGCTGGGGTGGCACGGTGGCTCACTTATATGTGAATAAAGGTCCAAATACCTCAGGATTAGATACATGGTTTGTCATTTCTATTACTGTAATGTTGGGGCAAGGTGGAGATTGAATTATTCAATAAATCACTTACTCTGTCCATAAACTGAAGTGTTTTGATTAGATTAGATTCCCTACAGTGTGGAAACAGGCCCTTCGGCCCAACAAGTCCACACCAACCCTCCGAAGAGCAACCCATCCAGACCCATTCCCTTACATTTTACCCCGACTAATGCACCTTACAGTACATGCAATTTAGCATGGCCAATTTACCTAACCTGCACATCTTTGGACTGTGGGAGGAAACCAGTGCACCTGGAGAAATCCCAAAGGTGTGCCCCAGGTGGGAATTGAACCTGGGTCCCTGGCGCTATGAGACAGCAGTGGTAAACACTGAGCCACCGTGCCACCCTAGTGTTACTTACCATTTTTTCTTAATTCTTTGCCTTTCTGAAATAGGCTGTGATTTGTTCCACCCACATACTCTGTGAAATTCACTTTTTCAATGACCCATTAAAACTCTTGTTGTGTCAGAACAAAAGTATAGTTTATTCATGCATGTACAAACACACACATGCGTGCATATATGATGCACTCATGCACATGCATACATCTGCACAAACACATACACACACACACGAACACACATACACACCTTTACACACACGCATGCACGCACAGACATATAAACACACACATACGCATGTGCATGCATACACCGACATACATACACATGCATCAACATGTGCACATCACGCATGCACATGCAGACACACACATACTTGCACATACACAAGCATACATAGAAAAGAAGGAAAGGGAAGCATTTACAATTAAAAAGAATCTGAAATCTCAAAGGTATGGACATTAATTTAGGAATTAATTTAGACTGCCAGAAAGTTAGAGTCCAGTGAAGGTTCTAGCAGTTATAGAGTCATAGAGTCATACAGCACAGAAATAGATCCTTTGGTCTGACCTGTCCATGCCAATCAGCTATCCTAATCCAACATAGTCCTATTTGCTACAACTTGGCCCATTTTCCTCTAAAACCTTCCAATTCATATATCCTTCCTGACTGAACTTGCAGAATTCCCTTTAAAGTTGATGGAACCACAATGAGATGAAGTTGGTGCCTCCTCTCCCAGGGCATGCAAGATTTTTTTCTAGTAATGTCATTTTATAAAGACTGAAACTTAAGGCAGCTTACCTCAGCCTTGAGTCTGACCATGATGTCACTAGTAAGATGCTCAGCAGCCTGTGTCTATGTGACCAGCAAGCTGCCTCTGACTGAAGCAAAGCCGTCCAACAACTACAATTAAATCTCTCTCAAACACCAGACATTTTGGTCATGTGTGATGGGGTTCCTGGATGAATCCATTTCAGCTGAATAAGGTAGCTTCTATGTAATAATCAGTTTGTATCTCCTGGTCAAAACCATTGTTCATTTGTGTCGGTGGTGAGCTGTTAGTTAGATCACTTCAGGTCTGATGAGTGTCAATTTCTCTCCTTTGTTCAAACTGGCTGGTGGAGACAGATTATCAACTGGTCCTTCTGTGTTTGTGGACTGCAAGGATGATCCACAAACTGCTGAAGCTTGACATTCCAGGACAATGGTGTTTGTGTTCTTTCCTGGTAATTACTGATTGTAATCCTTCCATAAATTGTGGTCCATTTGCACCTTGTGATCATTAGTAGCCTTGTTTTAGTCCAACAAAGTTTGTTATAAAATTTGAAGAAAGGAAAGATATGGCTTTTAAACAATGTATGATCTCTCTTCATTCCTCACGAACTTGATAGGATGATACTCTGAATGGACTGATGTGAAACAGACCATTATGAGTGTACTGGGTGTAATCTAATTCAGAAGACACTAAAATATAATACCTTGAAGATAAAAATCATAATATTTATGAACTGATGACCCAGAAGGCAATGTGAAGGCATTTAGTAGACGAGAAATGAAAGGAAATAAATGATAGAAATACACAATAGGTTAGTCAGGCTTTTCTGATTCCATTCTCACCAGCCCACAATAGTCCATCTAATAAACTGATTAAAAGGCAAAAAATCACAGGCTGGCAACAGATGAAACAGAAAACTCTTGGCCAACCTTGCAAAAGGCAAAATGCTAATTAATGTTTTGGGTGCATGCCCTGCTTGAGAATTTATTGGACATTATTACAACCATTAATACTGCTCTTAATTTCATTCAGAACTTTAAAGGAGATGTAGCACAATCGCAGGCTATTTTGGCACAGGTAATTGAAAATCGTCTAAGCAATTTATTAATCAGCCTTAATGGCAAAGTTGAAGGCTTTTGGGATAATCACAGCTGGCCATTTGAGTGGTGACAGTTTTATTTAGCCAAGAACTGACTGGTAAATAAAGCAACAGTTGAATTCAAATGAAACACAGACAATGATGCAGGAGAGAAGGTTATGTCACAGGAGGCCAAGTGAGAGCACACGCAGGTGAATTCGTGTGCGACTTAGGCTTATGTACTCACCAGTCTGCATAGCAGCTAATTCCCCAAGCTTTTAAACGAATGCTTCAAATTTACAACTAACCTTTTGCAATAATTACTGGTAACAATATGAAAGAAAATTTCTGTTTATTAGGCAAAGAGTCAAGCGTGGAGAGCAGGAGTATTCTTTATGAGAAACATTATTGGAGGCACTCATTTAGTAGAAATTTGCAACTGGAGGACTATTTATGAAATGGTTAAGAAATCTGGGCTAATTTTCTTCTATCCTCTTTCATTCCATGCGCACCTTATTTTGCAACTGTCCTAGGATTTCCAGTGTTCCCACTCACACCCCGTACCCCTGCCACCCACACCCCGTACCCCTGCCACCCACATCTCCTAAGGAAAAGAGAACAGGAAATGATATTCAAACATGGATGATGCATTAGTTTGGTGTAGCCAGGGAAAGAGAGGGGAGGATTCTTGTAGGACTTTCTGCCTCATTTTTCTCCAGGGAAAATAGCTGATTGCCCACCTGTAGGGCAGCCAGAGAAAATTTTTTTGTCCTTCGGTTTGTGGAAGTGTACCAAATATTGAGCCTCACTAATCCTGGAGTTGTACCAAATGTTACGTTTTTCTTAAGATAACATAGTACCCTAACTTATCTGACTTACAGGCCAAGATTGACAGAAAGCATGGACCAGGTTTCTGTACTAAATAAGAATTATTATATAAGTTATATAACAAGACTATAGCTATAAGTAAGCAGGTATAAACCATTGGTATATAATGCAACAAAAAAACCCCTCTAATTTGCTTGTCAGCCATTCCCCCCCCCAACTCCCACATTGATATACACTGATAAACACACAGGAAAATAGATTATTGGTGGAGGTAGATTATCTCTTAGAAAAAAAACCCTACAAAGTCAGACCAGTGGTCTTTGCTTCTTCATACTGATTGTGAGATTTTCATTCTTCACCATTCTAGGCATTTGTTGTTCAGGCATATTTCTTCTGGAAGGTTCCACTCATTTATAGTAAGTTTAACTAATTCACTTGGAAAATATCGCTGATTGATTAATTAACAAGCACAGCTCACAGCAAAAACTGCAGGAAAGGCAACTGAGTTTCTTCAAGGTTAAACTAAATATTTTTACTGCAGAGAACAGTCAGCTTCTGCTGGGGAGAAGAACAACACACTCTTCAATATTGCTCGCTTGGTCTGAGTGTGTCTCTATGATTTGTTTCCTTTCCAAACTGCTCTGTTAGCTGAGAACCAATTGGCTTCACTTTCAAACAATTCCTCGGCTCCTGATCATCTGCACATTGCAAAAACCCAGAGCCACAAAGCTGAGTTCACGGCAGATATCAAATTCCTTATTGTAACATTGTGCAAAAGCAGGGTTTTTTTTCGCCAGCTATCCAAAGTTTTTTAAAGATGCGAAAATAAAATGACAAAGTTCTTACAACTTCCTCTTTGAATCCTAGTACAGGCCAATTGGATTAGGGAAACATTTTTATCAAAGGTCCTCAAAAATCAGAGCTGTATGCACTTTTTGCTGCTGTTTCTGAGCAATAGCAGCAAAGCCAATTTACATGTGGCCAGTCCCACTCTACTGTAGGTATTATAGGTTTTGTGGGCTTGAAGCAGTGGTTACATTTCCATCCTGAGTTCAAGGCACAAAATCTGCAAAGCAGACAGGCTCCTGCCTGAGAGACATTGACCCAATGCAAATAACCGAAATACAAGAATTTAGAAAAGTTACATATGAACTCTGAGCAAAAGTTGGTCCATTGAGCCATCTTCACCAAGCTCACTTACAGCCAATGACCTTTTACTCCCTTCCTAATAAAAATCTATCTTCATCAGCGTTCAAAAGTCAAACAACCCTCAGAAAAAGATTGCCTTTACCCAAAAAGGTTTATAATTAACTTTTAAACAGTGGTCCCCAGTTCTGCCAAAACCTTTCATTATTTATAAATGACCTGATTCAAAATAACTGAAAATGAATTCTTAACCATGATGAGCTATTTAGAAGTTTAATTTGTGTCCATGGGTTTGGTAAATTGGAATGGTTTGAAGAACACAAAACCCTTAAAATGCACCAAAGAACATGAAAGTAGTTTGAGGAACTTTCCTAAATCAGGCCTGGGAGGGAAGGTTCAGATCATTCCAAAGGGAGCGCACATCGGATACAATCCATGTGGTCTGTGGTAGGCAAGCAGAGCAGTTGGGTGAGGGAGACAAGGAAGGATTAAGGATCCATTATATTCTGTGAGATCTTTTATACCTTTCTACAATTCCATAGTTTCCATAGTTTATCTCTTCATTAGTTTGCTGTCTAATTCTTGGTAGTCCAATCACCACCTTCTATATAAACTGACTGAATCTTCTCTTCTTTCCTCATGCACGTGAAGTAAAGTGTGGAATTTGTTGGTCTCCTACTGGCGAGTATGAAAGGATTGTCTGAATAAGATGCATCAGATAGTCTGCCTGCTGCATGTCCCCTCCACCCAGAATGCCTCACCAGGCCACTGGAGCCTTCAGGCATCTAGTTCACCTTTTGGTCTAGTGGTGATCTTAAGTGGACAACTAATGGATACTCAGCACACCTATGTCAATATTTTAATGATGACAGGCAATGGTCCAAGCCAAAGGGGTAACCTGGTAGATTTTATTGTGCAGGCAGGTAAGGAAATAGGTGGGCTTCTTTCAGGTTGCCTTGTGCCTATCAGACACATTACCACAGTTCAATCTCCTGTTTCAAATGCCTACACAGGGCTTCTTATACCCTAGCCCTAACCTTAGCTATCTTACTTCTTCATTTTTCTGTCAGCTAGGCCCTGCTAATGTCCCAGAATTACCTGGTCCAGTCCTCCTGGGCTCCAGTCTTCTTGAGGTCTTCCTGTGGTCCTGGTAGATACCGCCATTCAGATCTGGCATTGCTGGGTCTACGGATCTGCCAACCAATTGTACTGCCCTTCAGCTCTGTACATCTGGACTTCCTCGCTAGGTGGAGGGACAAGGCTTACCCTCCAAGGATGAACTGGCTGCATGGTAGCCCAGCATCAATGAGGATGCATTTCCTATTGACTCTTCAGGTGGTGGAGCTGCAAGTCCCTCTCTCGGAAAGAAGTCCTGCTTCTTTACTGCTACTTTACCAACAGACACAACATGTACAAGTGTTTCTTCTGAGAACATAGACATATGAATTGTCACTACAGATATTGACCATGGTGTGTCGCCATGAAGTTTTGCCTCAAACTGGGACAGTTACATTCTAGGCTCCACAGAGAGACAAATAACCAGTTGTAAGGTAAAATCTGACATTTGTTAAAGAAAAGTATAAAGTATCAACAGCATATTGTTACCATTACCATCAAAGTGCCCTCAACAAGTTTTTGTTCGCCTCTGTCCACTGCAACTTAATGTAGTCCTTGGGTCCCTGGGATGAAGAGAGCCTGCTCAGCAGTCCAGTCAGCTGGCCCTGGACATTTAGTCAGGCATCTCTGGTGGCACTAGTGTCTGAATGGCCAAGACTTGCTGAGCATCTTCTTGGCAGATGTAAACTCGTCCTGCTCAGTGTGAATTTCCGAGGTTCAGATGAGTACAGGCATGGTGGAGGTGGAGGGCTTGGCCACCTCTGCTGTATCCTGGACAGGCAGCACAACGCTGTTTCTGTGTGAGGAAGGGTCATCAAGAATGTCCGGTTGCCTTGGAGTGAGGATGCTAGGCCTGGCTCTCCATGGCAAACTATTCTTGGAGACAGACTGGTGATCACATGACTCACTGCTCTTCTGCAGCTTCTGGTCAATGAGGGCCATTACCTCCCACATAGTTCTGTGCTCCTGTCCCTCCCTGTGCATGTGGGTGAAGTTCCTGATTGTCAACACCATAGGCCCCTCTCCTGCCTGGGTCTGAGCAGGAGCCTGGTCTCTGGCAGTCCCTGAGTGCCAGCAGCCTGGGCCGTGTCTTCCTTAGCCAGCAGCAGAGCTGTCTCAGTAAGGTGCTCACCGAATTTTGCTCCCACACTCTCTGTGTCTAATGTTCCCATTGAGGTGTCAGTATCTGAGCTGGTAGGGGCAGCCTTCCCAGTGCTTCCTCTGAGACCACTGCACTCTCATCACCAGAACTCAAGGAAGTAAGTTCTGGGGGAGCTAGCTGATTCACTGTGGAGGTGGTAAACTTGCTGGTGCCCCTGCAAGACAAAAGAGGGAGAAACAGAGAGAGAGAAGACATTGTGGCCAGTAGCTAAAAGTGGTGCGCAATGAATGAGACTGAGAGTGAGATTATTGCACCAGTTTCAGTGAAATGGAGCATGGTACCTCCTCACTTGGTGGACATGTATGCCTGGACATTCCTGCAGGAACAGCTCCAGGTTTCTCCTTGACCTTCTTATCACATTGCTGGCCATTCCTCTGCATCGTAGAGATGGCACCAACCTGTGTGGTAACCTCAGACTGTACTGCAAGGGTCTGCAGGCAAACAGGGTCTCCGCTGCCAATTCTCTGGGAAGAGGATGCTCTCCTTTACACTGAGCCTTGGTAAAGCCCTCCGGGTCCCTGTCGGAAAATAACAGTGCTATCCTTCCCTTCTTTGACATCTGCAGATTTAGTCCTTAAATGAACAGAGTAACTTTGGAATGGTAGTGCTCATCCAAGTCGACAGAGCTCCTTTGAAAATGAAGCGGGCACAAGGGATGTCAGTCTTGGTGGATATCAGTTGAGTGGCGAGTTGCCTGGGATCAGTCTGTGGTGAGATGGGGCCGGAATGAGACGTGATGGTAACTATGGCAGGGATTGGGAAGGGTATTGAGATGGGGTGAATAAATTCACTGGGCATTATGGCGGAAATCCTTCCAAATACTCAATGCAGCTTGGACTTGGCAATAAAATCGCAAGATTCAGTCTCAGATGTCGTGCTAATCCAACTTATTTTCATTTGTGTTTGCTCCATCAGCAATGCAGCCCATGACCCTATTTTTTTGTTATGCTGCAAAAAGTTAGACTCTTATCCCTAGTGATCTGTCACATTCAATTTTCAGTGAAGATTTACTTATTTAAATTGGCAGCTCTGCCTTGCGAAATTCTGTGCTACCGGAGTGGAAACTTTATACGTTTACTTGATTGTTGTTAATCTGATTTGCAGTAATGAGACTATTTACTGCTGAAAATAAGATTAGTGACTTGAAGCTGAAAATTTAATTTGCATGAACAACACGTGCTGTTTGGTAATGAGAGTCCATGAGAGTCCATGACTTTATTTGTTGTAAATTTTTATGGCAATACATTTTTTGTTGCTATAGATAATAATATTTTGTTGATGAACTTCAAAATTGATTCTATGTTTGCTATTGAAGTGTTTGTTAGATGAGTTCCATTGACTTTCATTCTACTTTATAAAGACAGCTGCTTCACCTCAAATACAATTCATCGGTTATAAAAAATCATGAGCCAGGGTGTGCTGAGGTAGTGTTTAACTGCAAATTCCAGCGTAGACTGGGGGACCACTTCGCAGAATAGCTATGTTCTATCTGCAAAATAAAAAAATCCCGAGCTTTTGGTTGCCTGCCACTTCAACGCACCACCTTGTTCCCTGGCCAACATCTCTGACTGAGGCTTGCTGCAGTGCTCCATTGAAGCTCAGTGCAAGCTGAAAGAACAGTACCTCATTTTCTGCTTGGGGACTCTATAGCCTTCTGGACTCAATATGGAGTTCAACAAATTTTGAGTTTGAGCTCTCCCACACATCAGGCCTTGTTATCACATTGTCTGTTATTACACACAACCCATTGTTAGCCACTAAAAGTCTCCACTAATAGCCATTCACCCTCCCAGCCTGATCATTATGCACTCCTTTATCTGTCTAACTTCTCTCTCTTTAGGCTTTGTCTGCACTGATCGTTTACTCCTTTGTCCTGCACCCCCCACCATCTTCTGCATATAAAACAATATTTTCTAGCCACTGGAGTTCTGAGGAAGGGTCACTGGACCTGAAACGTTAACTCTGATTTCTCTCCACAGATGCTGCCAGACCTTCTGAGCTTTTCCAGCAATTTCTGTTTTTCAAGTTCTTTTTCATGTGAAATAAAAAAGTTTGAAATGTAATCATTAGTTTTTGTATTTGTACAGATACATACAATTTTGTAGCAGTTAAGCAGGCCACTTAATCCACCAGACCTAAGGTGGCTCATTGAAAGAATTGTTTTATCAAATTAATCATCCACCCTAACTTTTTTCACCAACCTCATGAATCACTCCCCTCCATGTTCATATCTAACTCCCTCTTAAAAGTTCCCTTGGAATCTAATTCAGTCACTCCTTCAGGTAGTATTCTCAAGATTTTAATAGTCTCCCTTATGAAGACATTTCGCTCATTACCAATTATTTTCAATTTATTAATTCTGGTCCATGACAAACTTGTAGAATTCATGAATTCCATTAAGTTCTGAAGAAGAATCACAATGGACTCAAAACATTAACTCTGTTTCTCTCTCCACAGATGTTGCCTGACCTGATGGGGATCTCAACATTTTCAGTTTTATTTAATATTGAGTAGGGTTTGGATGCCGTACTGTGTCACTAATGCCAAGGAGGAGTTGCTAAGAAATCCATACGATGTCTTGATTGCATTTATTATCTGATATGTTCTGTGGGGTGATCATCTATTTTTGCCTGTTCCCCAAATTTGCTTCATGTTTGTTCTGAGGTGATGCATTTTGGAAGATCTAATGTAGGAAGGAAGTATGAGTAAATGGTAGAATCTTAGCAGCATCAAGATACTAGGGATCTCGGCGTACAGGTTCACAGTTCTCTGAAAGTGGCAACATAAGTGGATAAGATGGCCAAGAAGGCCATCATCGGTCAAGGCAATAGTATAAAGATTGGCAAGTCATGTTGCGGCTGTATAGAACTTTAGTCAGGCCACAATTAGAATATTGTGTATGGTTCTAGTTGCCACACTACAAGAAGGAGGCTTTGGAGAAAGTATAGAAATGATTTTCCAGGATGCATGGTTTGGAGGGTATTGGCAAAGAGGAGAGATTGGACAAACTCGGTTTGTTTTCACTTGAACATTGAAGGCTGAGGGGTGACCTGATAGAAGGTTACAAAATTATGAGAGGCATGGATAGAATGGATTGTTGGAGTCTTTTTCCCAAGATAGTGAAGTCAATTACTTGTGGGCATAGGTTTAAGGTAAAAGGGAATAAGTTTCAAAGAGATGTGAGAGGTGTTGCGTGCCTGGAGTGCACTGCCAGAGGAGATGATGGAGGCAGACGCCATAGCAATCTTTGTCGGAGAGAGACTTTCAGATTTTTACATCTCTTTCTTTTTATGAATGAATCATGGACATAAAGGGCAGGGCTAGATTATTCAGCTGCTTGAGCCTGCAAAGCCATTCTAGAATATGACTGATCCTCTACCTCAGTGCTGAATTTCTGTGATAGCCCACACCCCAAGATGTCATTGGTTTCTAGAAATCTATTAATCTCGGTTTCTAGAAATCTATTAATCTCTCTTGAACGTGCCCAATGATTGATCTTCCGAAGCCTGCTGGGGTAGAGAATTCCAAAGATTCACCATCATTTTCATTGAAAAAAATCCATTCTCATTTCAATCTTAACTAGCTTACTCTTATTTTGGCTGTCGACCCTCTTAGCCTGGGAAAATATCCTTTCTGCATCTGTCCTGTCTAGCTTTTTAAGAATTATGTAGGTTTCAATGAGATCCCTCACATTCTTCTAAGCTCCAGAAAATACTGACCCAGTTTCCTCAATCTTTCCTCAATGGACAACCCCACCCTGCAGATATTAGCCTGGTGACCCTCCACTGCACTCCCCTCAAAGCTAGTCAGGGAAGGAGACCAAAAACACATAATACAATACAGTCTGACTTAGTTCTATGCAATTGAAGCAAGACATCTTTATTGCTATATTCAAGTCCTTTTGCGGTAAAGGCCAAATTATTATTCACCTTCTTAATTATTTGCTGCACTTGGTTTTTAGGGTTTAGTGACTTATGAATGAAGACAAAGGTGTCTTTGAGCATTAAAATACCCCAAACTCTCACAGTTTAAGAAATAATTTGAAATTCTGTTACTCATATCAAAGTGGATAAGCTCACACTTTTATGTTATGTTCCCAAATACTCCCTATCCAAAACATTGATAGAGATTATGAATAACTGGGGCCCAAGCACTGGTCCTTGCAGTACCCCTCTAGACCCAGTGTCACAACTTGAGAATGACCCAATTATGTCTACTGTCTGCTTTCTTTTCAATAATTAATCTTCAATGCATACTAGTGTATTACTCTCTATACCATGTTTTTTTATGAATCTCCCTGTGGAAGACCTACCTCTAAGTTTAATGTAAAGACCACCCACACCCCCATGCAGACATTTCCCAGCAGTTTTATTCTATCACCCTTCAAATCTTCAAATTTGACCTCAATTCAATCACCACTTAATTTACAATGTTTGAGGAGCTGACAAGCCTAGCCTATACAACCAAAGATCACAATTTAAGCTTTTAGGCTGGTTATCATTGTGGTGAATCTCCACTCCACTCCTTCTAATGCCAAAACTCATCCCTGATGTATGATGTCCAGAAGTGAAATCACCATTCTGAATACAAGGAAATAAAGCTATTTATTGCTAGCCTCAGGGAATGATGATTGGCCTGTAATTTCCTAAACACAAGCAGGCATAAGGATACCTCTGGTCCATACTCCAAATATTGAGCAGTCCAGTTCCACCGTTGTGCAGAATATATAACCAAAAACGAATGTCTTTTGCATTGGAAAATATCCCAGTGGGATATAGATAAGATGGCTGAGTAAGAAATTAATCAATGGCCATTAGTTACTTGGTTTATACAAAGGCATTTTTAGAAAAAAATGAAGCAAGTTATATTTGCCATTTTATAAAAAGCTCTAACATTGAACTATAAACAACAAAAATGCGACATGAATTAGTGAAAATATGCAACTTGTATAAAACAAAATCCTTAGGTCTCAGGAATGTTGCTGATGATTCTTGGATTCTGCCTTGTCTTCCAGTCTAAAGAAAAACTAAAACTATATTAATTAAATGTTTTGGAGACAAATATTCTATGTCTAGCCTTTACAGTTTACTCAGAGCTATTTCTTAAAACTGGAAATGGTATGACAGCAAAAATGTTATTGCCAACTTCCTCTCTGCATGCTTGCAAAAATGTTTTAAATATTCTAATTTTGACATTTATCCAGTGGATGTGAATATCATTATCTTACATCCATTCATCTATTGTGTTCTACCCTTGAGCAAATGGTAAATCGAGAATTTCTTACCTAATTGAGCAACAGCAGAGCATTTGAGTTGGTTTCAGTTTGCTTCTTCATTGTTATATCTTCAGAAATATTGATGAGGGTTTCAGCAATAAATGAAAAGAAGTAGTGCCAGAGACCAGCAATGTTAGAGATTAAAGTAAGCAGGGTTCTAGGTGATAACATAGCATCTGGCTCAATACCAGATGATCCTTACTCTAACTTGAAGATATACTTTGTAGACAGTCTGTTTGTGTTAATGCATATCTCTTTGTAGATCAGCCTAGATGTAGATCTAGAGCACTGCTTCTACCAATAGCCTTTTTAACATACCTAGCAAAAGTGATTGAAAGCAGAGCATTTCCTTGCTGCATGCGGAAGGCCACATCTTCCATGTTTCTATGTTTGGGTGATTGAGGGAATTGTGTCAACTTGGCAAGTTTGAACTGAGGACCTGTTAGCTTCATCAAACCATGAGAATCTGTACTTACATCTATCTTTCAGCAACTCTGACACTGGACATTTTTGATTTTGTCTAGCAAACCTTAAAGGAAACCTTCAAGAGGATGAATGCGAACTTCAACTTCCCAATTCTGTGTCCCAGCTGTTCATCTGAAAAGTCACTCAATGAGCACTTTTCTCTGCATCTGCTCTGAAGTGGTCTACGAAGTCTGTAAGCTGTTGTCTGAGAGATATGAATTCTAGTTGATGAATGCAAAGATTTAATTTGACTCTGAATCAGACTTTTAACACAGTCCATATCTTTTGGGGAGCTTTTAGCTCTTCAGCTATCAATCCTGATGTTTGTGTAGGCCGCCATTCCCAAACGCGAAGCACATCTTAATGTTTTCCCGAAATGGAACACCCAAATTTCAACACATTAGCTCTGAACCCTGTTTAATGATTTTAAATTCCATCTGGAGGTCTGCTGTGTCTAATTTAAACGCAGGGATTTTGTAGACATTCTGACAATAATCCCTTGGTTTTTCTTTGCTTGCCATCGATCCATTCAACACAGCCCGATCACTTACCTTTCTCAAGCAAATTAAACTGGTCTCCCAAAAGGGATTTGTCTGCTTAACAGCAAGCTTTATTTAAAACACTCTTCGAATCTGTAATAAACAGACATCGAGGGTTGCCTCATGTACTTTTGCACAGATTAATACTGTCAACCATAAATCTCACCTTGAGATTAACTTGTTCAAGCATGATGGGCCTCATCAGCACGAATGTTTTCCACTGACATTAGCATGTCATGTTAATGGTAATGGTCTAATAATCAAATTATTCCTCAGGGATTGACTAACCCTATGGGTTAGATAATTTGAAACAATAAAACACATTTCAAGTTATCAAGCAGACATTACAGCAACGCAAGCGATTTATAAGTATGCAGCTTGCAAATTCCATGAGACCATAAGACCATAAGAAATAGGAGTGGAAATAAGGCCATTCGGCCTATCTGCTCCTCTATTTAACCATGGCTGATGGGCATTTCAACTCCATTTACCCGCACTCTCCTGTAGCCCTTAATTCCTTGCGAGATCAAGAATTTATCAATTTCTGCCTTGAAGACATTCCTCGCAGTCACAATATTTATACACCCAACAAATGGAGTCTTTAAGGGTTAACTCTCTTAAACACAAAGTAAAAATACAAGAATGTTTATGTCATATTTTAGCAATATCACAGCCTTTCATTTTGTCGAAAATGCCCTTTGAAAACTTCAATTGCCGTTAGAGCTCCATTATCGGCTCAGGTTAGAAATTAGGGACGTTGCATTTATCATGGCCCCAACAGATGAACTGATTTATGTGGCTATTCTCTGTGAGACATCAGCTCTAAATGGTGGAATCTAGCATTCATTTCCCCTCCAGATTTTGTATTCTTTCAGTTATATTCCAAAAACATACGTCTACTTAAAATGGAAAGCAAATCCACAATTTTAATTGAGAGTTTTATTTCAGTTAGTCTCATTCTGTAAAACCCACACCCCATTGATTACTAGCTTCCCATTGATTACCAGCTCTCCATTTTTATGCAAAAGATTCAAACTTGAATAAACTGTAATTAATGCATCCTTCACCTGCTCCCTAATTCCATTAGTTCTCAGGCATTTCTTCAGACTGTGTTTGATGTTACACCCTCTGGTTCTCTTCAGACAGACTTGATGTGTTGATTCTATGGGATCACTCATTTCTATCTTTATTCTTCTAATTGACTTATTCAGTGCAAGCTTGTTCATTTTGTATGATTTTATTTAATCTTTCTATATGGAATTGGCATCCATGCTTGTCTCAACATCCCTGCAGCTACTACAGGCCAATTCAGAACTGACTCACCATCTGCATGGGCTATATGATCTGGAAAGATCACAGATCAGGTACTTATAGTTTAGCCATTGACGTTTGTACTTTTTTCATTGCGGCCTCTGTGTAAATGTAATTTTTGTATTGTTTCAAATAAGCTTTTGTTCCCAAAGTTTTTAAGTTCGCATCACTCCTTAGAATTTTTAGGAAAGATTACTGTTGATTGTTATTATTGCTTTAAAGAGCAGTGTGGCTTCAAGGGTTGGATCATGCAGTTTATGAAAAATAAACAAAATTACTCTTTTCTTTAATATTATTATGTATTCCAAATGGCTGAGGTGCTACCATGTTAAAATCTTTTAGCCTAAGATCTTCTCTCTCTGTTTCTCTGATCTCTGTAAATTTATATAGGTAAGTCCCAAATGAGGGAAAACAGACACTGCAGCAGTCAGAGGAAATATTGATTGGTAGTGTTTACTGATCAGCATTGAAGCACGACTTTCCATTTTAGCTCCTGCAGCAGTTGTGTCTCAATCTTTCATACATTTTTATGATTGGAAGTACATAAATGTGGTTACTGCTACATCTAATACCTACACATCTGGACATGCATTTACCATCATGAATAGAATTTGGAAGGTTACAACAGCCTTGCAAAGCCATCAGCTGTCTAATTCCTCAGACATACAGCACAAACTTCTCAAAAAAAGAGAGAATGAAAAAGGTGCAAAACTGACATATAGATGAGGACCTGCCTGATCTGCAGGTAGAAAGGAAAGTTTGAGTCTTTTATACTACACCGGGAACAATAGCCAAAGTGTACAGTGTACCTACATCCTACAAAGTCACAACACCAAATGGAGCAACATTGAAGAGAAACAGAAGCCAAGTCACAAAACTGCCCAATGCTCTAGTTATATACAAAGGTGTGCAAGGCTAGCACAAAAACAACCAAACAAAACAACAAGATATAGGACTCCAAAACAACCACAAATCAAAAACACCTAGATGTGAAGAGCAAATCTCTGGAAAGTTATACTATCACAAGATCTAGAAGAATGATCAAATCACCTATATGTTACATAGTTTCTTAGATTCTAAAACATTTAAATGTTTCAATTATTGTTTCTGTGTAAATAGTTTTGCAATTATTCTAATGTATGCCATGATGTAGTCATGTGATTTATATGCATATGTTTTAATATTTATATTTAGATTGTTGAATTTTGTATTTGTGGTATTTGGCTTTTCTGTACGTCTGAAGGGGTTTAATAATTAACATGTAAGTATTTCTGTAGCCATGGTGATTTTTTTTAAAACCCTATGTTGGAGAGAAACCTCATGAAGAATAATGGAAATTTGCTTATGTTGGGAGAGTTTATGAGTGAACAAGGTAAACAGTGCAGTGCGTTAAGCTTTCAGATTGAAGATTATGGATTTTGGGATATTAGAGAAAACATTTGTAGCTTGGAGAAAATAATAATGTTTCTGTTTGGGGCAGTTTTCAGAAATCTTGACTGAATCTGGATGTTTAAAACAATTGTTCCGAAGAAAGGATGGTATTTTTAGGAGTGTTAAGAAAGATGTTACCTTAGTGTAAGTAGTTTAGTTCAAATATTCCAGACCCTGAACAGTTATTTGAAGCTGACAAAGTTTATGATCACTTGCATGGAGGCTCTGGTCAGAGTCTGACATATTCACAAGATGAGCAGTTGAAACCACAATTAAATTAAACCCTATGGATGTGAAAAAGAAAGAAAATCTCTCTCGTGTGAGTACTATATAGGAGGGCTTTCAGGATTAATGGGATTATATTTTAACTTACGTTTCAATATTCTTAAATTAATGTTCTATATAAATAATTTAGTTCATTTTGTTTTGTCATAGAGTCATACAACATGGAAGCAGACTCTTCGATTCAACTAGTCCACTCTGACTATTCTACTTGAATCCACCACTTCCTTTGCAGTTCATTCCATTCTTTGTATAAAACAGTTGCCCCTCATATCCTTGATCACTATTTCTTCTCTCACCTTAAAAAATATGCCCTCTAGTTTTGAACTCCCCCACCTTCAGGGAAAGACCTTTGCTATTCACCTTATCTATGCCCTTCGTGATTTTAATTTTGTAATAAGCTTATTTTTATTGTTAAACCCGAGTCTTCAGGATGTTTTGTTTGTGTTTCAGTGAAAGACTACCTGTTAAAGCTAAAAAGAAAAAAATGTGATTTATCAAGACAGATTTCAGAATGGAACGTGACTTGTCCGGTATTAACAACACTTAGGATCATAACAATGTCTAATTTTGCTGTTAATCTATGTCATTTTTGTTTTGGGAATAAAAGAGATGTTGTTATTACTTTTAGAACAGTGTTGCTTGAAAAAAGGGATATGCTAATGAACAAAAGACCAGGATGAAACAATATAGTCAATAGTCATGTGCAGTTTAGCTGAAGCATGTTAGAATACAGATGCATATGCAGTTGTCTTTAACTGTACATTGTTAAATAAAACTGAAGTAAAGCCATTTAATCTGTGTTCTATACAAATAGCACAAGAAATATTGTAGAATCCCTACAGTGTAGAAGCAGGCCATTTGAATCCAGATCCACCACACTACCCTTTCCCTGAATTTTCTCCAGACCATCAAAAGGAAACCCACACAGATGTGGGGAAGGACATGCAAACTCCACACAGGCAGTCACCTAAGGTTGGGACCAAACACAGGTCCCTGGCATTGTGAGGCAGCAGTGTTAACCTATGAACCACCATGCCACCCTGCTGTGGCATTGATCAGCTTGTGCTGTTTTGTTCAACTCAGGTTTACCAATCGCTGCATTGCTAAGAATTATAGATTTAATTCATTTGAAACTCTCAAACAGGTTTATGTAACAGATAAAATTATTGCATGCAGTTCTAGTTATTGTTTGACCTCCTCATAATATTAGGTCGTATGGTGACAACTTGGTCCTTGCCTCATCAGCTTATTCAGCTCTTAAAGCAGTCACACAATGATCTCTAATCTTCCAGGCTGCACTACAAAACCTTTGACTCCCTTGTGCATCAACAATCTATTGCACTCAACATTAAATTTAAAGACCCAACCTCCTGTACCTTCCCCACATACTAACAACACTCACAGAGGAAAACAAAACAGTAATACTTGGAAATTAATATACCAGTCATTCTTGAGGTCACTTTTTAAAGAATATAAGATGAGATAGATTATTATTCATTTGCGAGTTTTACCGTTTCTTCCATCTGAGCTTTGGGAGCAAAACAAATTCTCCTCTTCTCTGTCTTAAAAGGTGACCTCTTAGAAATGATGATTCGGAGATGCTGGTGTTGGACTGGGGTGTACAAAGTCAAAAATCACACAACACCAGGTTATAGTCCAACAGGTTTAATTGGAAGCACACTAGCTTTCAGAGCGATGCTCCTTCATCAGGTGATTGTCACAATCATCTGATGAAGAAGCGTCACTCCGAAAGCTAGTGTGCTTCCAATTAAACCTGTTGGACTCTAACCTGGTGATGTGTGATTTTTATCTTAGAAATGAGGCAGTGTAGCCATAAACCATGTCCCCCATTTCTAGCACCCGCACAAGTGGACACATTCTCTGAGTATCTATCTGGCCTCTCCCCACAAGAGCTTATATGTTTTAGCAAGATCACCCTCCCTCTTCTAAACTCCAAACAGTACAGACCAAAGCAGTTCAATCTTTCTTAAAATAATCTTTCTTGCCAGGAATGAATCAAGTGAACTTTCAACAACTTCTGAAGCAATTATATTCTTTTTTTCAACTAAATGTACACAATTGTCTAGATGTGGTCTCCAGATATGGTCTCACTGACACCCTCTCCTATAGCCATAAGCCTTCTTATGCTAATGTAAAGGATATATTATCAGTGATGCTTGCTGATGTGCCACATATTCAGACTAAGACCAAGTGAGCTCGGTCATGTGAGTGCTCTCTCTCTTATCCACAGATGTATACAGTATAAATAATTGATAACAGTTGGTGTTCACAGTAGAGGATAGACTCAGCTCCATCTTCAACCTCAGTATGATTTCACGACAAAGACTAGATCCAATTTTGTAGTATTTCCAATGGAATAGAAATCTCCAACAACCGGAAAGGTTATAGCTGTCAGGTCTGATGCATGACCTGCAGATTTAAAATGCACTTCCAGGACACTGCTCCTGTATAATAATTGGGAAGGAGTGCGGGGGAAGAAAACCCAACAGCGCAATTTGTGTATCTTCACTTTGCTTGATTCACATTCTGTTTTGTCCGTGACTGGCATAAGGTGTCATTTTTATGAGAACAAATAGCTTTTCTTTGCAGAGTAATCCATTGAGTCAATCTTAGTCTTCACATAAGGCTGGAAAGGATCATTTTCTTAAAATGGAAGCATTGTCTGAGGAACAGATAGTAATTCGCTACTAATCACTGGCCAGCTGCTCATTGATGGAATCAAAGCTTTTTCTGTTCAAGTAGATCTTGGCACCATGCCTGGGTTACCTGAGTGTCATCAATCATCCTTATATTTTGAGAAATACATCAGTGCAGTGAATTACCCTGTTATTCTCTTACTGGGAAACAGAAATGAAACTATTGGTTCTGCTAAAACACACCAGTCATTTGTCTAATGGATATAGAGACAACTACTTAGCTACTTTGAAGGTGTTGCTTTGACAAAGCTGGAGGCAGATAATTGAGAAGCATGATCCATTTAACCAATTTTGGAAGTGTTATCCATATAGTAGAGATTGGTTGTTTGCCTCCTTAAAGCAATAGCATGTTATTAAAGGCCTCCAAACCGAACAGAACCAACAAAGGGCAGTTGTCCCTCAGTATTGCAAGACATCAATGCATACGCCAATAGATGGATTAGATATGGTAAGTAGATACAATAAGTCTGCCTCTGTCGTCATCTGCTATATATGGCATCACGATTTTGGTTTTTATTTTCATTTTCTTCCATTAAATACAGAACCAGGAATACTGAACACACAATCTTGCAATTACAATTTGGCAAAATAAGATGACCAGTAAAGCGTTAGGAATCTCATTCGAGTGAGCAGGAAACTAGGTAATCTTTAGCTATTATTTGAAATCGCTCATTTGAGGATGCAGCTCCTGTGTGGAAAAACATAGTATTCTGTAGCTATCTCAAAAGCATTTGAATTTGAAGCAGAGGCAAAGAATTTCATTTAATGCATACACCAGGCAAGAAGCTGACAAGTTCCCAACCTGATGATGTTTAATTTCTCATTTATCTGTTTGAGCTTTCAAAATTATCTTTTTGGACATTAAGGCTCGACATCCAGAGCGCACGTTCATAGAAGCAGCTGTATAATTTCTTCACTAATGATTTCAATGAAGATAAGGGTGTTATATCTTCAAGATCCAAAGGTTTTTCTGTCCCCCGTAGAACCTGAAAACTAGTTGATTATTACTGCAAATCAACATGTGCAGTAAAGTTAACTTATCCAGTGTCCATGTATATTTCAAAAACATCAGATTGACTTGCTGTTTAAAAGAAATGGTGATCTTGTACAATCATGTACAAATGCAAAAATGGTTCTTCTGGGCATGCAACATGTCTCTTTTCATCACAAGTTTCTGCAGGCAAGGCAGATAATGTAGAAGTGTTAACTATGGTTGAATCATAATGGCAAAAGTAAAGTATTTTCTTTTAGATTAACAGTTCAATATGGATGGAGTACTGCACTGCCAAAGGTGCAGTCTTTCAGCTGAGACGTTAATATGAAGCTTCACCTGCCTTCTCAAAGGGATGTGAGAGATCCAAGTTATACTATTTGAAACAAGAGGTGTGTAGTTCACCGGTGTCTTCGCTTAAACTTATCTTTGTCTATTTATCTCAGTATTACACTGGGATCTTGCTGTGTGTAGATTGTGTGTACATTGGCTGTCACATTTCCTGCATTGCAACAGTGACTCAAAAATACTTCATTAGCTGTGAAGTGCCTTGAGGCGTTCTGAGAATGTGAGCACGCTATATAATGGTGAGTCTTCTTTTTTGCATTTTGGATATATCCCGTGCACAGTGCATCCCCACTGGCCTGTAAAGATCACACGGGTGCATAACATTTATAAAGCTAAATGTTTTTTCACCACAAGACTACTGGGAATTAGACCTAAATTAAACATAAGTAAATGTCACTGACCCTGTATCATTGTAGCTTCAGTCGTAGTTGAAAGTTTTATGGCATCAGGGAAATTGATGGCAGAATAGGGAAAATGCCAGTGAATGGTAATTCCACAAAATACCTTCTACTTAATATTCATTAGAACCAAGTACGAGGAGCAAGATTCTGTCTGTATTTGCAAATGATGACACTGCTTAATCTTTTAATTTATTATTATGTCATCGAATGCCTATGTATCACTATGGCTGTAATTGTACTGAATCATTTATGTATCAAGTAAAGTACTGGCTTGAGAACTTAAACTCACGTTAGAATATTCAAGCTAACAAAAAGATTATTATTTCAGCATTATGAGGCATTTCAAAACATATTACAAATGAAGATTACAAGCTGTAAGTAAAGTTATATCGCAGATGTCAGCAGTCGGCACAGTTGTGATGAAAATATTTGAATGATCGTGAAAGTATCCATTTGGTTTATGTAAGTAAGAGAAATTGTTTATTCAATGGAAGGAGATGGTGACATGATTAAAGTTACACATGCAAATAACTGCAAATTTAGGGCTGCAACCATGCAGAGGAACAACAGGCAATACTGGAGCATGAAACAGAATGAATAAGGAGATTTTGCGCTATTGGAATTCAATTCAGCTTGCCATTTCTAAATGAGCAACTTGAATTTGTACAGATCATTTAACATAGCAAAATGGTCTAAAGCAATTCACATGATTGTTAACAGACAAACTTTGACACTAAGTTGCATATGGCAGCATGTGGACAGATGACTAAAAACCCTGTCAAAGAAGTAAGTTTTAAGGCGCATGTTAGAGAAGGCAAAGGACCTAGAGCAGGTGAGAGATTTGAGGAGGAAATTCCAGGTTTAGGATCTATGCAGGGCCTGTCCACGATGTGGTCAGTGAATTGTAGATTAATGTGGCTTGTGTTGAGCACTGTAAGTTCTTAAAATAAAGGCAGACCCAGTACTCAAGTTTTTGTTTAAACAGGTTAAATCTTGCTTTATTACAAGTTATCATTGATGGTTCCTGAAGGATAAAAAGACAGGGGTATTAACAAGAAATTTTGAATACCAAGGTTAAACAAGTTCAGGTAAGACAAAATTAATACATAAAAGACGAAGTTCCAATAAATCAGTGTTAGGGTTAGGGCCCTTTGTCTGGGTTCCTTTATTCCTGAAGTCAGATCTAGCAGTTGTGCTGATTGGGGCTCAGTGGTTAGCATTGCTGTCTCACAGCACCTAGGCTTTGGGTTCAATTCCACCCTTGGGTGACTGTCTGTGTGGAGCTTGTGCTTTCTCACTGAGTCTGTGTGGGTTATGTTTGGGTGTTCTGTTTTCCTCCCACAGTTCAAAGATGTGCAGGTTAGGTGGATTGGCCACAGGGAATGCAGGGTTACAGGGGTGGGTCTGGGTGAGATGCTCTTTGGATGGTTGGTGTCGATTCAATGGGCTGAATGGCCTGCTTCCACACTGTAGAGACTCGATGACTTCTTTGTTGGATAGTTGATGCCTTCTTGTAAAGGTACAATCACTATTTCTGTCATTTTGGCACTGTCACGCTATCTGACGTTCCTTAAATGTAACATTATTTTGGACCCTGTATATCATTTCTCTTTACTTTCCCTTGGACAAATCTCCCCTTCTGTGAGTGGTTCCCAAAGACCTCTTCTTGACATTGTGCACACTGTCTTTCTTAGCCAGGTTTCTTTATATAGTTGAAAGCTGAAAACTGTGATGTTTTCATTTTGAGAAATCACAGGTTCCACCAAGCAATCAATTATGCTCAGCCTCTTTGAAGGTTTTTCTCCTGTCATTGTTTGTTTCCAAACCACTTGGTGTTTCAAACGTCTTTGCATCTAAAGTTTGCAGATGTGTAGCTTAATGATTTAAAGAAGCCGTTATTTTTTTGTAGCAAGTATCCAGATACAGTTCAATTTTTTTTTAAATATCTAAAATGTCATAACTCCCTTGTTTTTGCCAACATTATTACTAAGCAAAGATACCCTTGTATAAAAGATTCATATTTTGAAAATATATCTAACCGTACAATTTTTGAAATCTGTCAGTAAGTGCCCAAAGTGAAAAATCAAGATGTAATCATCACCAAGTTCTGTTCATAATTATGAGGGTTCTCTTCTCTTTTAAAATAAAAAGAATCATTACACTTTATGATGCCTTCAGTTCCAGATCTCACATAGAAGGCAAACCTATTCATATAATGCAGGATTTATGTACACATTTTTAACAGTCATTTTAATATGACTGTTAGGATAGTAATGTCTGCTTAACAGTTGCTGAGCAACTACAGTGTCATTAATGATTTATGTATTGGAAGCTCACACTGAATTAATGTGCAATTCATAAAGAAAAGTTTATAGTTGAATTAAAATTGAATATGTGTGATTATTATGAGTTCATATCTCCTTTACGAACATAGCAGCATAAGTAATAGCAACAGAAGAAGGCGTCAGTACTCATCCAGCCTGCACTGGTATTCAATATGATCATAGTCAGTCTTGGGTTTCAATTCCATTTTACTGGCTGTGCTCCATATCCCTTGATTTCCTGAGAGACGAAGGGTTGTCAATTCCAGCCTTAAATATATTCATGATGATGCACCCACAACTCTCTGTGGTGGAGAATTCCAAAGATTGACAACCCTCCTGAATGAAGAAATTTCTCCTCACCCCAGTCCTAAATGATCAGCCACATTGCCTGAAAGTAAGTTCCCTTGTTCCACAGCCATAGCCAGGATCTACCTTTCCATGTCCCTTCGTAATCTTAAATGCTTCAATGAGATCACCTATCATTCTTCTAAAGTCCAGGAAGTATCAGTCCAATGTACTCAGCCTCTCATCAAAGGACAACTTTCATATTCCAGGTGTATTCTAGTGAAGTTTTGCTGTATTGACTCTAATACAAGCATATACTTCCTTCAATATAAAGACTAAAACTGCACATAGTGTTCTGGATATGGTCCTCACCGAAGCCTAGTATAATTGGAGCAAGACTTCTTTACTTTTGTACTCCAATCCCTTTGCAATAAAGTCCAACATATCATTGTTTTCCTTATTGCTTCTTGTACCAGAAGATTAACCTTTGGTGTTCCTTGTACAAGTACACCAAATTTACATGGAATATCAAAAACTATACTACAAATATTGGGTTTGTTGGATCTACCATAAAACCAAATCTTTCAAAAAACATGAGTAAATTACTCAAACAGGATGTCCCTTTCAAAAAGAAGCTATACTGACTTATTCAATCATGGACTGCTTTTCTAAGTATATTTTATACGTTTTCTTGAGCACTTTCCAGTTCATTGATGTCAGGCTAACTGGCCTATAGTTTCCTGTTCTATTTCTCCTTTTTTGAATACTTGTGTTACACTGTGTATGTTGGGAGTTTCTTACATTCAACGGTGTTAGTTGCCCTCAAGATTGGTAAGAGCATCTTACTTTGGAAATTGTTTCATGTTGACTTACACAATTCTATGTCTGCTTATAGTTATTTATAATCAGACTGTTTGGACATATTATTTCGCACATCCAGAGCAGGTTAGACCTGAATCTGGGCCTCCTGACTCAGAGGTAGGGCTACTAGCACTTGCTTATATGATATCATAACATGGGGCCATAATAATAGCATTTCCTTGTGATGAGGTTAGAATACCTGTCCTGAACAAATGTATTTCTTCATTATTGCAAATGAGCAATTCAATTATCATAATTTGAGTCATGTTGGAAATCTTTAAGCTGCTTTATTCTACTGTAAGATGAAGCTATAGAACAAAAGTCAAAATACATTTAATCTATTACTTCAACACTTGTAATGACATTTGATCCGAAGGGAGAAAAGTCATTAAATTTATAATGTATTTAGAAGTCCTTTGGAATCTGTAATTGTTTCTAAGAATATTTAACCATTTTGAAAATCCGCATCAATTGCAAAAGAAGCAACTGTAATTTTCTTGGAAAATAGGGAATTCTGGTTATGTGATCTGGTGACCCTTGAATTGGCACCAATACCAACGAGAATGAAATTAAGAAAGAAGCTATGGAGCGAGCAGACACAAAGGAGAGTTACAAAGAGTGCAGCAACATGCTCTATCTCAAGACTTCATCCTCAAGCAGTCAGCATTAAACTGCCAAAAAAAAACTTTGGACACTTGACTGAGGATAGATGGAATATTGATAAATGTACCTTATCCTATTTTAAACAGTTATGATATTTAAAAAATTAATAATGCAAAATGGGGCATGACGGGAGATTTTTGTAAGGCAGTTAATGCCTGGAAGAGTTAATTGATATGATATGGTAAGCTCCATGCATCAAGGTTTAAAGCATTGTCCCAAGGCTGGTTAATCAGTCCCAAGAGTTGGAATTGTTCAGTGGTGTCTATATGCTGTTTATTAATGATTTGGTAGCAGTAATGTATACTGCCTCTTACGTTGAAAGTGAGGACTGCCGACTTGGTCCAACAAGTCCACACCGACCCTCCAAAAAGTAAATCACCCAGACCCATTCCCCTACCCTATGTTTAGCCCTGACTAATGCACCTAACACTACGGGCAATTTAGCATGACCAATTCACCTGACCTGCACATCTTTGGATTGTGCGAGGAAACTGGAGCACCCGGACAAAACCCACGCAGACACGGGGAGAATGTGCAAACTCCACACAGACAGTCGCCTGAGGCTGGAATTGAGCTCAGGTCCCTGGCGCTGTGAAGCAGCAGCGCTAACCACTGAGTCACTGATCTTTTACTTCGGCTTGAAGGAGCCCGAATTGACTATCACATATGAATGACATTAGCACTGCAGCAGTTCCTTTACTGCATTGAAGTGTCTATGATGTGGAGGCGCCAGTGTTGGACTGGGGAGGACACTTATGCTCGAAATGTCGATTCTACAGATCCTCAGATGCTGCCTGACCTGCTGTGCTTTTCCAGCACTATACTCTCGAATCTGCCTCTTACGTTGAGTCTGATGATTCACAAAATACAATAATGTAATATGTTATGGACTAGGCCAGACCACTCAAAACATGCTTAAGCAGGCAGCCCAGACCATAGCTTTGTAATTTGTTTTGGTACAGTGAAAATTACCTGAATTAAGTCAGCTTCGTTGACTACTATATTTTAAAAGACAAAAACTTGTTCACAAAATTACACAATGAAACATAAAGAACAGAATAAAGGACCCCTCAGAACTCAACCTGTCCAACTGGACTTAATTATGCTGTTCTGAATGCACACAACAGTCCCTATAAGCAAACATCCTTTAAAACACGATATAAATGGAACACATGCTTACAGGTTGAAGTTGAAGGGCAGAAAAGAGAGAGAGAGAGTTTCCACACAGCCTTCCATTGAACTTCCAACCAATTCAAGACTGAACTAAAACTGCTCAGTTCATTCCACTTTCTTTATACTGGTCACTTCTAACACATGACCACTTTAGCCTGAAGTCTCATCTGTTTACGTATAAACAAAAGGCCTCTCAAACTCCTTTTCATCTCTGTATAAAACCAGACTGATTGGAGACCAGCCCGATTTATTACCCCTATGAAAAATATCAAGGACAGAGTCTCCTTGTGCCAAGGAACAGCTTTTAGAAAAAAAGGGACAAGCTTTGTGACAAATATAGCGAGCTAATAGGTATTAGATTTTGAAGACCATAAGACCATAAGACATAGGAATGGAAGTAAGGCCATTTGGCCCATCGAGTCCACTCCATCATTCAATCATGGCAGATGGGCATTTCAACACCACTTAACTGCACCCTCCCCGTAGCCCTTAATTCCTTCCCAGATCAAGAATTTATCAATCTCTGCCTTGAAGACATTTAATGTCCTAGCCTCCACTGCTCTCTGTGGCAATGAATTCCACAGGCCCACCACTCTCTGGCTGAAAAAAATGTTTCCTCATTTCTGTTCTAAATTGACCCCCTCTAATTCTAAGGCTGTGCCCACGGGTCCTAGTCTTACTGCTTAATGGAAACAATTTCTGAGCATCCACCCTTTCTAAGCCATGCATTATCTTGTAAGTTTCTATTAGATCTCCCCTCAACCTTCTAAACTCTAATGAAAACAATCCAGGATCCTCAGCAGTTCATCGTATGTTAAGCCTACCATTCCAGGGATCATCTGTGTGAATTTCTGCTGGACACGCTCCAGTGCCAGTATGTCCTTCCTGAGGTGTGGGGCCCAAAATTTGATACAGTATACTAAATGGGGCCTAACTAGAGCTTTATAAAGTCTCAGAAGCACATCACTGCTTTTATATTCTAACCCTTTTGTGATAAATGACAACATTATATTTGCTTTCTTAACCACGGACTCAACCTGCAGGTCAACCTTTACAGAATCCTAGATAAGCACTCCCAGATCTCTTTGTATTTTGGCTTTATGAATTTTCTCACCATTTAGAAAATAGTCCATTCTTTTACCCAAAGTGCAATACCTCACATTTGTTCATGTTGAATTTCATCAGCCATTTCCTGGACCTCTCTCCTAAACTGTCTAAATCTTTCTGCAGCCTCCCCACCTTTTCAGAACTACCCGCCAGCCCACCTAACTTGGTACCATCAGCGAACTTCGCCAGAATGCCCCTAAACCTTATTGTTTACCAAGACTGAGCCAAAGTCCTGCTGAAGACTTTAGGCATCCTTCCCCTCATAGTATCAGTAACATAGACAAGTACCAAAAAGGAGTGGTGGCAGTGAATCTATCTAAGGCTTCTCAGTAACACCACGATAATGTGCTGGCAACTCCGGCATCCCAAAATATAGTAATGGGCACTATTCCAAACAGGATGCAGGAGCACAGAGACCTAGACATGGATGTGCAATTGTTATTACAGGTTGCAGGGCAGGCTGAGAGATCAGATAGTAAAGCATATGACATCCTTGGCATTCTTGCAAGGAGAATAGAGTACAAAAGTGAGGAACTTGTTTTAAGAACTGAAGAACAAAGAGCAGGAGTCCTCAAGATTGCTCACCGTTCAACCCATTACTAATTAAATAGCTTTCCGTCTCCTTTTTAAATTTATTCAGTCATTGTCTTGTCTTGGAATCTACCATACTCTAGATAACTAATTTCAGAAATTCACAGCATTTTGAGAGAAGTAATTTGATATGATGTGACATCAGAAATATGATAATATCATGTTATGCACATTAAACTTCATTGGTCAAATTTTGGCCCATTCACCTTGCCTATCCATATCCAGTTGTAAATTTGTAAACCTATGTGAAACATTGGTTCAGCTTCAAGTGGAGTATTGCTTCCATTTCTGGGCACTGCACTTAAGGAAGGACATGAAGGCATTGGAAAGAGTGCAGAAAAGATTCATGAGATTAATTCCAGGGATGCTGTAAATCTGTTACATTGATAAGTTGAAGAGGTTGAGACTTTTTTACTTGAAGGAGAGAATGTTGAGTGGAGATGTTATGGAGTTATTAAAAATTATGAGAGGTCTGGACAAAAGGCAGAAAGAGAATCATTACAGGAAGGATCAAGAGCCACAAGCTGCAACTTTAAAGGATTTGGCAAAAGGAACAGTGGCAACATGAGGGCAAATCTTTTAAACATATCAAATTGTTAGAATCTGGAATGTACTGTCTAAGATTTTCTGGAGGCACATTCAATTCAGTCAATCGGAAGCCAAATGAAAAGGAAGAAAGTGCAGGGAACGGACACAAAGGTGGAGGTCAGGTGACGGTTAGATTACTCACTCAATGAGTCAGTACCAACACAATGGATCAAATGGCATTTTCATTTCTGTAACCATTCTACCATTCCGTGATTCTAAGCCCATTTGCACCATTGTATTTGCAACATTAGGAATACACAGGGATTTCAGCTGTTTTCTTTTCAATGCAGTTTTTTTTCTTCCCCCATCTGTTTTGCAGTACTGCTAAAGTCATGAATTTTCCTAGATGCACAAGGAATAAATAAATTAAATTTGTTACTACTTCAGCACATTTGTTTATATTTTCACACTGTTAGTACAAAAGCGTGACAGGGAGAGCTATCTGTCAGTCAAGGAGATGTGTACACTGTTCTCTGTTCAGCTTGAAGATAACAGCTGCTTTGCTGAAACATTGCCTTCTTGCTTTATGCTTATTCATATTTCTCATAACTCCCACTCATAGTTTTCAGATCCCTTATGGAGTTGAAGTTTCAGAGCTTCAATTCCCACTTCATTTATTTTAAATTAAATTTACAAATAGTAATTGGTTCAGGATAGGAGATTTACGACCAATCCGTGAGCCATTTTCTCCATGTTAGTCACATTCTATTCCCTCAATAACTTTGTGTATCATTTCGACTTATTTGATCTCCCACCACTTGTCTCTCATTTAATTAGATTATGGCTGGCAGACAGAGATGAGTTCAGAAACTCATTTTGAACCAGAATAAATTGAAAATGATAAATGCGGCCTGATTCGTAGCTGCTGAGGTTTTGCAGACAGGTTTGCCTCCCCAAGAAAGTCAAGGTGCAAATGCAGTGGAATCATTTACTGATACCCATTCAGTTTGTGATTATGCAGAACCATATTGTCAGTCACATGCTAAGGTGTGTTGCAAGTTGGGAAAAAGTGAGGTAAAAATCAACAAGCATTGTGCCTTTTTCACAAGCATGATAGGACAGCAAAGCATGCCATTTTAGAACTTGGGCAGCCAGTGTCTAATTGACTAGGAGATAGGTTCACTGTTAAATTCTCAGAGTTTATTTTTTGATGTCCGAGGCATTAATCCCCTTTGTGTAAACTTTGTAGCCAATGAACATTTATGTCAGGACTGGGCCCAGTTAACTAATTTAATGAAGGCCATAGATCATCTTTACACTTCTGAGTAAGTAACATGAATAACAGCTAGAGTGGCTCTACCCTATCATTATCCTGTGATTCCCATTGCATGTATGGATGTCAGGTAGATTCTCAGCTTGGGTGAGCTGTAATCATCCTTCATGTACAATTAATAGTGATATTATAGATAGAGTTGAATCATACTTCACCAAAGAGTAAAGGGTTTAATTTCACAAGAAAAAAAGAGGAAACAATATAAGCAAGAGGAAAAATAAAGTTTTTCTTTGATGTTCTCCAGAAATAAGAGGTTGAATGTTTACAAGACACTGTTATTTCCTGAAGGTATAGAGCGGAGTCATACATGTCATTCTGATAACTCTATTGAACTGGATGATGGAGCCTTTTTGAACAGAAATGTCCACATTCTTGGAAGGTTTATTTTTCTCCATCTGACCACATTGTTCTTTTGTACAGATAAAAGTTGATGAAGCGCACCGTGATCAATTTGTCAATCGGAGGCTTGGGAACAATGCATTTTCTGTAATAACGCTATATACTGAATGATATGGAATGATCACCATTCTTTAAAATTCAAGGTGGTTTGTCAGTTTTGCATAAAGTATGGAGTAATAATGTAAGGAACCTATTTGCTTCATATAACTTCAACAGTCTTTCAGAGAAGCCAAATTTATGTGATCTTCTTAATGGTTGACATGCTTTTTCATAAAATCTGTTTCATGAACTCATTTAATTTATTCCAATAAAGGAATAGATGTGGCAAAATAAGCCATAAAATATGTGAAATCACTTTGAGTCCCTCATGTATTTGAACTCTGAAGGCCATAGCTACAGAGAATGATCTGTGTTGTATTATAATAAATCATCAAGTCAAGAGGGTAGGTGCTATTAATTGTTACCGTCACTTGTATCTAGAATGTTGACAAGGAGACCCAAGGTAAATTAATTATTTGTATGACTATAGTCAAGGTCATTACAAGAAGAAATTCATTCCCCCACATGATCTGTATTAGAAGCTGATGTACAACTAAGATCTTATGCTACAAACAGTGCATTAATCTTTCTTGTTTCAAATTGATGAAGCCAAGTGTGGTAAGCACTAAACAAAGCAAAAGATTCGCTCCTTCATGTAGCAATACCTATGATATCATTTCAGGAACTCTATTAGGTTATATTTCCTATTGATTGTACTGTAGGTGACTCATCCCGACTTCCAAGTAAAATATTAATCACTTGTCCAGTGTTAAAAACATTGTTCAGTGTTTAGAACAGCGAAGTGTGAATCACCATGGAAATGCTCCACTGCAATTTTGTTAATAAGGAGTTGAATTTAATACCATCCCTTAAGGCACTTTTGGATGAAGTTGTGGGGGGGGGGGGCGCGGGGGTGGGGTGGAGTGAGGGTTAGACTAGAGGGTGGAGTGCACAGTTATGATCCTGACTTATCATCACTGATATTCAACCAGTGGCAGGCAGGACAGTTTCCATTTTGTGGAGCCTATATGGCAAATCCCTGTTGGATTTGTTTGTGGGCTCCAGGGTTAAGGGGTTTGAAGGAGGACCTTGGATGATGGTTGGGGGTGGGGAGAGAGAATCTCTCATTGAAGGGAACTCATTGAGAATTGTGTGGAGAGGACACTTACCTTTACTCCTTTCTCTTTCTCCTCAGTTAGCACCCCCTCCATGATTCCCACCCACCCACAGCCTCAATCCTCCATTGTTCTGCAGCCTCTGACCACAGTAATACTCACAAAGTTACTTCCTGCAATGGAGAGTTGTTGACTTCCAATTACTTAGCAACTCTCAGGGCTGGGATTTTTGTCCTGAGGCCATTGGTCCTGGGCAAAAGGTCTACCACTAGCCACTTAAATGGCTGATTGATACCCAAAGCAGTGGCCCTTCCTCAAAGTAAGGCTCTGGATAGCTTTCTAGTCAACAGGTAGACCTCGCCTGGAATAGATCCTGTCCATGGTGCATATTTGCAACCAAAGCCCATTTGAATAAATTTAATTAACAATGTTTTATAGTTTTATGTTCTAAAGAAATACATTCAATCACAGAATCAATGAACAATACAGGACAGTGCTAGTGAAAGTAGGAATAAGAAGATGAATTAATGGCTGAGGAGATGGTGCAGCGGGCAAGGATTCAGACTTTTGGATCATTGGGATCTTTTCTGGGGTAGGGAAAACCTGTACAAAATGGATGGATTTCACTTGAACTGGAAGGGGACCAAGATCCTAGCAGGGAGATTTGCTAGTGCTATTCGGGAGCCTTTAAAGTAGTGTGGAGGTGGGTGGGGGGATCCTAAGTAGCAGTGAGAATGGACAGGCAGATGAGGATTGTTTGGAATTTAAAAAGAGCAAGTTAATTACAAAAGACAGGCATTTTCAAATCAGAGAACCAAGTAACTCTGAAGAATTAAACTGCATTTATTTCAATGCAAACAACCTTACAGGTCAGGCAGATGAACTCAGGGCATATATGAGAACATGGGATTGTGACATCGTAGCTATTACAAAATCATAGCTGAGGGAGGGACAAGACTGGCAGCTTAATGTTCTGGGGTTTAGATGCTTTAGGAGGAAAGAAAAGGAGGCAACAGTGGAGAGGGAGTAGAGTTTTTGATTAAGGAAAACATTACTGCAGTTTACTTACAGAGGACATTTCTAGGGCATCGTCCAGTGAAGCTGTATGGGTGGAACTCAAGTTCAAAGGAGATGATCACCTTGATGGGATTGTAGTATAGGCTCCCCCCATTAGTCAGAAGGAAGTTGAGAACCTGTATGTAGAGAGAGCTCAGATGTATGGAAGGATTGTAATAATAGGAGATTTTAACTTTCTAAACAGAGATTGGGACTGCCATAATGTTAAGGGCTTGGATGGTGAGGAATTTGTTAAATGTGTTCAAGAAAATTTTCTTTATCAATATGTAGACATGCTTGCTAGAGAAGGAGAAAAACTTGGCCTTCTCTTGGGAAATAAGGCAGGGCAAGTTACTGAAGTTTTAATGGGGGAACACTTTGAGACTAGTGACTATAATTCTATTAGTTTTAAAATAGTTATGGAAAAGGTTGGCCTTATATAAAAAGTAAAGTTGTTAATTGAGCAGGTCAAATTTTAACTATACAAGACAGGAATTGATTGGAGCAGAGTGCTCACAGGTAAAGGGATGACTGGCAAGTGAAAGGCTTTCAAAAGTGATATTTCAAGAGTTCAGAGGCACTATGTGCCTGCAAGAGTGAAGGTTAAGGCTGTTAAGAGTGTGAACATTGGATGAATAAAGATATTGAGGCTCTGGTCAAAATAAGAAGGAGGCGAAAGTGAGGATTGCAGATGCTGGGAGAGAATAGGGACCCTTAAAAATCATTGAGGTTGCCCATGTGTGGAACCACAGGAAGTGGGAGAAATATTAAATTAATATTTCACATCTGTTTTTACTGTGAAGAAAGAACTGAAAGCTAGGGAACTCAGGGAAATTAGTATCGATGTCTTGAAAACAGTCCTGATCACAGAAGAGGAAGCACTAGAGGTCTTTAAAAAACATAAAGGTAGATAAATTTCTGGGAGAAAGTGAGGACTGCAATGCTGGAGATCAGAGTCGAGAGTGTGTTGCTGGAAAAGCACAGCAGGTCAGGCAGCATCCGAGGAGCGGGAGAGTCTACTTTTCGGGCATAAGCCCTTCATCAGGAATCAGGAATTATAGATTCAAATCTCTGGGATCCGATCAAGTGTATACCAGGACTTTGTGGGAAGTTAAGAAAAGCGAGATATTTGCATTGGCTACAACCATGGGTGAGGTGCCGGAGGACTCAGGGTTTGGCCGATGTTTTGCCTTTATTTATGCGAGGTTGTGAGGAGAAGCCTTGGAACTGTAGACTGTGAGTCTGACATCAATGATAGGTATTTGTTGGAGACAATTCTGAGAGATAGGATTTGCATGCATTTGGAGAGGCAAGGACTGATTAGGGCTGGTCAGCATGGCTTTGTACCTAGGAAGTTGTGTATCACAAACTTGATTGAGGTTTTTGAGGATGCAACTAAAATGATTGATGCAGAGCAGTAAATGTTGTCTACAAGGACCTTAGTAAAACCTTTGATAAGGTTCCTCATCGTAGATTGATTTGTAAAGTTAGATCACATGGGATTCAGGGACATACTAAATTGACTTGACAGTGGGAGACTGTCTCAGTGTGTCACCACCACAGTGGGTGGTGGAGGGTTGTTTCTCGGTCTGGAGACTTGTAAACAGAGGTGTTCCACAGGGATCGGTGCTGAGTCCACTTCCGTTTGTAATTTATATAAATGATTTGGATGAGAATTTAGGAGGCCTGGTCAGTAAATTTGCAGATTTCACCAAAATTGGTGGCATAGTTGACGGTGAAGAAGGTTATCTAAGATTACAAAGAGATCTTGATCAATTGGACCAATGGGCTGAGGAGCGGCAGAATGATTTGAATTTGGATAAATGTGAGATATTACATTTTGGTAAATCAAACAAGGGCAGGACTTATATAATTAATGACATGGCCTTGGATAGTTTGGTCGAACAGAGAGAGCGAGGAGTTCAGATGCATATTTCTTTAAAAGTTGCATCATAGGTAGACAGGGTGGTTAAGAAGGCATTTAGCACACTTGCCTTCATTGCTCAGTATACTGAGAATAGGAGTTGGGACATCACGTTGGAGTACTGTATATAGTTCTGGTTGCCGTATCACAAGATACGGCACGGCACGGTGGCACGGTGGTTAGCACTGCTGCCTCACAGCGCCAGAGACCCGGGTTCAATTCACGCCTCAGGCGACTGACTGTGTGGAGTTTGCACATTCTCCCCGTGTCTGCGTGGGTTTCCTCCGGGTGCTCCGGTTTCCTCCCACAGTCTAAAGATGTGCAGGTCAGGTGAAATGGCCATGCTAAATTGCCCGTAGTGTTAGGTATAGGGGTAAATGTAGGGGTATGGGTGGGTTGCGCTTCGGCGGGTCGGTGTGGACTTGTTGGGCCGAAGGGCCCGTTTCCATACTGTAATGTAATCTAATCTAAATCTAAACAGGAAGGATATTATTAAATTGTAGAGGGTTCAGAAAAGATTGCAGGGTCTGGAGGATTTGAAATAAGGAGAGGCTGGCTCGGCTGGGATGTCCACTGGAATGAAGGAGGTTGAGGGGTGACCTTATAGAGGTTTATAAGCTCATGAGGGCCAAAGAAAAATTTAATAATAAAAGGTTTTTTTCTCTGGGATGGGTGAGTTCAAAACTAGAGGGCATTGGTTTAAGGTAAGTGGGGAAAGATTTAAAAGGGACCTGAGAGACAATTCTTTCACACAGAGGATGGTTCATGTGTGGAATGAATTGCCAGTGATGGTAGTAGATGCAGGTACAGTTACAATATTTCAAAGACATTTGGACAGGTACATGAATAGGAAAGGTTTAGAGGGATATGGACCCAACAGAGATTAGTGGGACTAGTTTAGTTTGAGAAATTTTGTCTGTTTTCCATGCTGCATGACTCTAGGTCTCTACTCATCTGGTTCTTGAACCCCCTTGTGATTTTCTCTGAACTTCTGCTTTTGTGCACTTCTAACATGGTTATTGGTTTGCACCAAGTGTGACCTGGACAATCAAGTTTGTAAAACATGATCTTCCCCACACAAAACCCCACTGCCTATCGCTATTCTTCCATATTCTTCCAAATGTGAGTAAATCCTATCCTGAAGAACATTCTCCAATAATTTCCCTACCACTGACGTAAGGTTGACGGACCTGTAATTTCCTGAATTATTCTGTTGCCCTTCTTAAACAAAAGAACAATGTTGACTATTCTCCAATTGACTAGCACCTCTCAGATGACTAAAGAGATTATAAAATATTTTGTACAAGGTGTACAAAATGCCTCTCATATGCCTCTCTCAGTGTTTTGGCATAGGTCCCATCAGATCCCATAGAATTGTTTACTTTAACCCTTTTTTAAACACCCAACATCTCCTCTTTTTTTTATATTGACATGCCCCAGAGTATCAACATAACCCTCCCTAGACTTACCATCCACCATGTCCTTCTCCTTTGTGAATACCGATGCAAAGTATTCGTTAAGGATCTCACCTGCATCCTCATGTTCAATGCATAACTTCCCTCCTTTGTTGTTGAGTGGACCCTGCCTTTCCAATTACCTTCTTGCCCCTCGTATTCATAGAAAACACTTTGCGATTTTCCTTAATCCAGTTTTCCAAAGACATTTCATGGCTTATTTTTGCCCTTCTAATACTCGTTTGAGTTCTTTCCTACTATTCTTGCATTCTCAAGAGTGTTCTGTCTGGCTTCAGTTTCCTGAACCTTACATATGCCTCCTTTTTCTTTTTGACTAAGCTCTCCATTTCTCTCATCATCCAAGGTTCCCAAATCTTGCCTCTTATCCTTCTCTTTTCAAAGGAATGTGCTGGTCCTGAGCTCTATGAGATCCACCTGGCTGACCTTGTTGCAACCATTACACTGTCCATTTAAGTCCTTTATTTAAAGTGTGAAGAAAGCGCAACAAAAAAAACCCAAAGGTTAATTCGCTTAACAATTGTTGTTGGGAAAATGTTAGCATTTATTATAAAATATACACTAGCAGATTATTTAGAAATACATAATATGATTAGCAGAGCTAGCATGACTTCAGAGAAGGGAAAGTTATGCCTGACAAATTTACTAAAATTGTTTGAAGAAGCAACAAGCAGTAAAGATAAAGATGAAGCAGTGGACGTATTATATTTGGATTTTCAGAAGGCTTTTGATAAGGTACCATGCGTTACTTAATAAGTTCTAAGCTCATGATGTTGGAGGTAGTACGGATAGAGGATTGGTTAGGTAATAAAAGATAGAGAGTTGGGTTAAAGGGGGCATTTTCAGGATGGTAACCTGTAACTAGTGATGTGCCAACTTCCCCCCAACCCATTATTATCCATCCCAACCCTTTAAGTACCTACCCACCTTCCAACTATACCCCAACTACCTTACTAACCCCATCAGACAAACATTAACCTAACTCTCCCTAACCATAATACCTCTCTTGTCATGGCAACCACACAACTACTCTCCAATCCAACCTACCCCTCCACCCACCTGCCATCTTAATGCCTCATCATCCACCTGCCCCACCACCATCCTTATCCACTGTGCTCAACTACTAAGGGACTGGAAGTTTCATGACTGTTATAGTTAACTCTACTTACCTTCCAAACCAAAGATTGAGCAAAACAAACTGAAGAGCAGACTTGCTTCCCTCCTAGACTCCAGAAAGAGTTTCCCTCGTTACTGCATCTGGGAATTGAAATCAAGAGTAAAGGGAACTTGGTGAGAGCCAGAGAAAGTCCACCTGGCCTAAAGAAGATGAGAGGACTGGGATTCAGCTGCTAGCTCTTTAATCTAGTTAAAGAAGAGAGTGACAAGATAACAATCAGAGATATCAAAAGGTGGCAACTTTGTTCACTTTATGTAAGGCAAGACTCTAGTTGCCTTTGGGGTGGGGCAAGGGTGGGGGAAGGGGAAGAGGATAAGAGAGAGAGAGAGATGTGAGGTTTTGAAGTGAGATTTTGTGAGTGATTTCAAGAAAAAAACCTGTTGAACAACACACTCTCTAACCCCTTCGTACAGGTTGGAGGTGCTTAGATGCAGGTTGGACTTGTTTCCTCCATTGACCCTATAAAAGACTTGCTGAGTAACTGACTGCCACAGCACCTCACACTAACCCAGTTATCCTCAGTATTCCCCCTGTCACCCACTGTCAGAAGAAAAAAGATCACCAAGACATTTATCTATCTCGGGGTCACCACCCCTCAAGTCTCCTAATAACAGTGAGGCTTCTATTCTCTGCATTCTATGTTGTCTGCCTCTCTCTATATATATATATTCCCCCTTGGACCTGCAGTGGACTACTATTTTGTTGCATAATTATCCTTACTTTTGCTAATTTCCAGGTCCAGAGATAAGTTAAATGGCACCTACATCTGTACCAGTAGCTAGGCCCCATGGACACATTTATGGAGTCAGCAGCGTCTGCTGCTCCAACGTTTAAGTGGCCATGTTTTCTTCCAAATTAAAATGGCACAAGGTGAAAAGCTGCACCCACCATGATATGATTATCAGGATATGCACAAATTCTGTGGCCCCTCAGCTATTGTCACCACCTCAAAACTGTATAGGAAGGTGGTGTTCTTCCAGAAGCCTGGAGAAAGAGCTTATTAAGATTGGGACATTCCTTCCAATAGACCCTCTGTTGGCTGTTACATAGAGGGGCATTTTATCCAATGCCCTGCCTTTGATCCAGTTGCATTCATTCTCCCATACTTTAACCAACTGTGACAGGGATGGGGGAGGATGTTAAGGTCAGGTTGCTCCTATCCTGCTTGATCATCCTCAGTGAGACCTATTTCTGCCATATTTACTTCTGCTGCTGCTAAGTCTGTATCCACCTGTCTCAGGAGAAGGTTTTTAGGAGCATCTTTGAAGTGATGCACAACTGGGTGGCTGCCATGTCTTTTGGACAGTGGATGGAATTTGACGCCATGCTAACGAGGGAATGGAACATTTGAGAAAGAACGACTTCACCTCCTAAGCTGCCAAAATCCCCCTGGTGGCTGTGATTCAGATTCCGCGACATCTTCTCCTCCCCCAGCCTCACCACCAATCCTCCTCAAACCCCACAAAGGGGAAACATAGCCATCTGAAAGGCCTTGAGAGGGGACCCAGGCATGTTGAATGTACTCAGCTATGCCGGGGGATTCTCATGTCTGTGAGTTGCTCCAATTCCTCCATTATTCCCCTGCATGACCCCCAAATCTACCACATTGCCATTCTGTGGGGGAAAAGAGAAAAAAGGAAGATAGGGACAAAAATGCCTCTTTTGCTGCTTGAAGGCAGAGAGCTCACAGATCACAACAATCCCATTCTGAAGAGGCAGTGATATCTCCTGTAAACTCTTTCTGCTCAGGGACAGGAGTGTGTTACGACTGTGTTTTGTCTGACCAGTTATATTCAATTTTCATGGAAATATTCCTGTGCTTCTTGTGGAAGAAGTTGTTAGATCTGTCTCTGGAACAGATCCGGCTTAAATAGGTGACATGCTTCACATGTTCACAGACCCAGGTGGCCTGATAAGGATGTTAGAATGCCAAGGCCTCTTCCGCAAGGATGAACTGGGGAAAGTGTTCCAGATTCCTGGTCAGATGGACCCTGCCTTCCCCCCTACACCACACCCCTCCAACCATTACCACCACCACCACCAGAAAATCTCAAGTCCTTTGCCTGGAGAAACACCCACCTCCTCTACCTTGGAAGTTATCTTAACCTTTCTGAAAAATCATGGTCAGGCAATTAACAAGCGCTAAAGTCACTATGAGCCTAGGATGCTGGACAGGACAAATCTGAGTTCTATCCACCATGGGTGATCATAAACCAAGTGATCGCTGCCATGTTGTGATACCAGTCGGTCACTTGGAACCCTTCCCCCTGTTTTTTGTTACAAATAAACAGGAGATATTCGCAGAATTCTTCAAGGACAAAAGGCAGCACTGACTCCCTGCTGAGGTTCTGAGTCTCCCTCTTAAGGGGTCAGTCAGGTGCTGGTGGGTCCTAACCCTCAAGCTGATACTCTATCTTCAGACCTTTACGATGAGCCTCTAGGGACGGTGTGTTCTGGCAATGATTCCGTCCACCGGGTCCACAGTCTCAGTTGTGACCTGCAGCTTGTCTTCGGGGCTCACTCAGGTCTTTGTAACTTTGTACAGCAACTGTGCATCTTTTATCAGGGCCTGGATAAGTTTGGGACGCAATCTCCTGGAACCGGAGCTGTTCCCCATCAGAAGTAATGCCTGTTGTTAGGGAGAGGGAGTGGGACAGAGGTTCCTCTTGCAGGTCTCTCACTAGGGGAGCTGGGGTAGAGAGTGTAGCACACAGGGCGTGTCCCATTCCATTACTGCTTGAGTAGGTTCACAGACTCGCAGGTTGCCTGTAATATTTATACACTTGAGGAATCAGTAGACCAGTATGATATAAATCACATAAATGTAAGTGTAATAAACACCCATTTACATTGCAAAACCAGGGCTGTAGGTCAGTGTGATATAAATCACACTAACCTACAGCCCTGGTTTTGCAATGTAAATGGGCGTATATTACATTTTTGGCTGCACTTCAATCTTAGCTTACTGATCTTTGAAGACCCAGTGAGAGAGAAAGAGACAGGCAAGTCAGAGGAACTCTTTGTAAATCTGCTTCTAGGACCAGCCAAGATGGCCATTAATAATTCCAGGCAGCAGCTCAAGGAGGGTTCATTGCATCTGACTGTCTGGTTGCATATGTACCAGAGTATCTTTGGAGAGATGGAGCATGCGGTGTCCAGTAGAATGCTTCAGGTCTTTAAAGCCTGGAAGGCACCATGGAGGATGAGGTGATTCATTATCCCCCCAGCACAATATTTTAGCTTAAACCTTGCAAGTTTCTTTGAAAATTTTGATTTCAAATGACCATAAGATATAGGAACCGATATAGACCATTCTGTCCATCGTCTCTCCTCTGCCATTCAAATAGATTGTGACTGATTTGATAATTCTCACTTCCGCATTCCTGACTTACTCCATAATATTAAAACATAGACAAAAGGAGCAGAAGTGGAACACTCAACCCTTTTAGCCTCCTTCACCATTCATTATGATCATGGCTGATCATCCAACTCAATAGCCTGTTCCTGCTTTTCACCCATATCCTTTGATCCCTTTAACCCCAAGTAATATGTCCAACTCATTCTTCAAATCAGCCAATTGTTTTATCTTGAATGCTTTCTGTGGTAGTGATTTCAGTCCCAAATGGTTTATCCCACATCGTTAGGCTATGACCCCTGGTTCTGGAATCCCCTGCTTGTAGGAATATCCTACCTCCATCCTTCTAGTCCTGTTAGACTTTTAAAGGTTCCTATGACATGTCATTCTCCTGAACTCCAGCAAATATAATCCTAACTGATCCAATCTCTCCTCATGCAACAGTCCCACCATCCAAGGAATCAGTCTGGAATGCATTTTTTTGTATTCCCTTCATATAAAAGACATCCATCCTTAGATAAGGACACCAAAATGGCACATTATATTCCAGGTGTGGGCTCACCAAGGCCCTGTATAATCGGAATGAGACATGCCTGCTCCTGTTTAAAGCCTCTCACTATGACTGCCAACTTACCATGAAATTTCAGTACCAGTTGCTACTCCTGCATACTTACCATCAGTGACTGATGTACAAGGTCACCTGGGTCTCATTGTGTAATTCTCTCTCTTAATCTACAGCCATTCAGGTAATAATCTGCCTTTCTGTTTTTGCTACCAAAGTAGATGACGTCACATCGCCATACATTTGTCCACTTACTGAGCCCATTAAATCATTCTGCAACATCTCTGTATCCTCTTCACCCCCTCCCACCCAGCGTTGTGTCATCTGCAAATTTGAAAATATTACATTTTGTTGCCTCATTTAAATTATTAAGAGATATTATGAATAGTTGCGGTCCAAGCAATGAGCCCTGTTGTACCCCACGAGTCAGTGACTGCCGTCAGGAAGAAGTCCCACTCTTTGTTTGCTGTCTGCTAACCAGTTTTCTATCCATCCCAAAATACTACCCTGTTGTCCATGCATTGGACACCTCCACCAGTTTATGTATTAAAAATACTTATCTAAGCGCTTTTGTCAGTGAGTCATATAATGAGACACAGAATTTGGTTTGTGGTTCAACTCAACATTATTAACAAAATGTTCCTTCTGAAAAGCAATATGTGAACATTTCTCTAATTCCAAAATATTTACTCTTTATCTAAGTCTCTCTGTCTGAGAAAGGATACCACCCACAATGATCTATGTGTGTGAGCTGGGCCATTGGAATTGTTTTCCTCTCCAATGCAAGGCTGGCTCTCTCCCACAAAGGTGGGTCTCATAAGTTAGGGTAGATTTTCTCCTGGGTCATCTTGGGTTTTTGTATGGTCATCTGCCATGTGTCTATCTGTGAATCTTCCCTGCGAGTCTTCATTGACTCTTTGCTGTGTCGTCATTGAAGTGGTGGTGTCAAGTTGTCTGTTTTTATTCTCCCTTGCATCAGATTTTCAAGAATGTTCTAGGCCTTTGGCCAATGGGGTGATGAACTTGGTTCAAATCATCCAATGGGGTCCCGTCAACACCCTTCACTGGTGTAAAGTTCACATACTCAGGTAGCCAAGATGCTGCCAAAATATCTGATTGACCCTTCTCAAATACACAACCCTCAGGCTAGTTTTAACTCATTCCCCTTGAACCTCAGTAACCTCTTTCATCTTAGCTTCCAGTGTTGTCAGTAAATGATAGCTGCTGGCTGTGGTTAAATTTAGTTTGGCCAATTTTCTGTCAGGCTTGATTTGTCTGGCTGTCAGTCAATTTGGAATATCCAATTTTGGTTCCATGTTCGCTTGACCACAACCCCCAATCCCATGCATTTTGTTTTTACGGGCTAATACCTGACAGGAGACTTTGTCACAAGCCTACTGAAATAAACCACATCCATTGGTTCTTGCCTTATCAACTTGACCAGGTGAAAGTAAGGACTGCAGATGCTGGAGATTAGAGTCAAGAATGTGGTGCTAGAAAAGCACAGCAGGTCAGGCAGCATCCGAGGAGCAGGAGAATTGACATTTTGGGCAAAAGCCCTTCATCAGGAATGAGGCTTGGAGCGAGAGGGGTGTAGAGATAAATGGGAAGGAGGTGTGACTGGGGAGGAAGTAGCTGAGAGTGTGATAGGTAGGCGGAGGTGGGGTAATGGTAATAGGTCAGAGGGGAGAGTGAAGCGGATAGGTGGGAAGGAAGATGGACAGATGGGAGAGGTCATGAGGCCGGTGGATCTGGGGTAAGGTGAAATCCACTTGATGCCATGGAGTTGGAGGCTCTTGGAGCAGAAGATGAGACATTCTTCCTCCAGGCTTCAGGTGGTAAGGGAGTGGCAATGGAGGAGGCCCAGGACCTGCATGCCCTTGGTGGAGTGACAGGGGGAGTTGAAGTGTTTGGCCATGGTGCGATGGGGTTGTTTGGTGTGGGTGTTCCAGAGATGTTCTCTGAAGAGCTCTGCGATTAGGCTTCCTGTCTCCCCAATATAGAGGAGACTACATTGGGAGCAACGGATACAGAAAATGACATTCTGCTCCCAGGAAGACCAGTTCCACCACAGAACACATCAGATGGCATCCTTCTTTAAAAGACTGCAATTTCCCCTCCCACGTGGTTGATGATGCCCTCCAGCACATCTAATCCTCTTCCCGCACCTCCGCTCTCAAACCCCAACCCTCAAACCGCAACAAGGACAGAACCCCCCGATCCTCACCTTCCATCCCACCAATTTCCATATACGTCGCATCATCCTCCGCCATTTCCATCTACAAATGGACCCCCCACTAAAGATCTAATTCCCTCCCCACTCCTATTCGCTTTCCATAAAGACCGTCCCTCTGCGACTCCCTCGTCAGGTCCACGCACGCCCCCATCAACCCACCATCCCCTCCCGGCACCTTCCCCTGCTACAGCAGGAATAGCAAAACCTGCACCCACACCTTCCTCCTCACCTCTGTCCAAGGCCCCAAAGGAGCCTTCCACATCTATCAAAGTTTCACTTGCACTTCCACACGTCATTTACTGTATGCGTTGCTCCCGATTCGGTCTCCTCTGCATTGGGGAAACAGGGCACCTACTAACAGAGCGCTTCAGAGAACATCTCTAGGACACCCGCACAAATGGCTGAACATTTCAAGTCTCCCTCCCACTGCACCATGGACATGCAGATCCTGGACCTCCTCTATTGCCACATCATAACCACCCGACACCTCATCTTCCACCTGGGGACCCTCCAACCACAAGGCATCAATGTGGATTTCACCAGTTTTGTCATTTCCCCTCCCCCCACCTTATCCCAAATCGTCCAACTCGGCACTACCCGCATGACCTGTCCCACCTGTCCATCTTCCTTCCCACCTATCCTCTCCACCCTCCCCCTGACCTATCATCATTATCCCCACATCCATCCACCTATCACATTCTCAGCTACCTTCTCCCCAGCCCCTCCCCCCTCCCATTTATTTCTCCATCCCCTCAGCTCCCAGCCTCATTCCTGATGAATGGCTTTGCCCAAAATGGGATTCTCCTGCTCCTCGGCTCCTGCCTGACCTGCTGTGCTTTTCCAGCACCACATGTATCAACTTGACCAGTTACATCTTCAAAGAATTCCAGTAGATTTGCCGAGTATCATTTTCCTTTCATAAATCCATGCTGACTCTTTTTGATTCTGCCACTGTTCTCCAAGTGCTCTGCTCTTAAATCTTTTAAAATGGACTCCAGAATTTTCCCTACTCCTGACATCCTTTTTAAATACTGGAGTTACATTAGCTACCCTCCAATCTGTTCCAGAGCCTACTGAACCTTCAAAGATGAACACTATTATTCATGCTATGGGATGTCGCACACAGGGCTTAGCACTGCTACATTACAGTGCCAGGGACCCAGGTTCGATTCCAGCCTCAGCTGACTGTGTTTATGGAGTTTGCATAATTCTCCCTGTTTCTGCTGGTGGCTTTGGTTTTCTCCCACAGTCCAACGATGTTCAGTTTAAGTGAATTGGCCATGCTAAGTGCCACATTTTGGGGATAGTGTAGAGGTCTGTGTTTGGGTGGCATGTTGTTCGGAAGGTCAGTGCAGATTCAATGGGCGAGATCTTAAAAATGTGTTGCTGGAAAAGCGCAGCAGGTCAGGCAGCATCAAAGGAGCAGGAGAATCAACGTTTCGGGCATAAGCCCTTCTTCAGGCTTATGCCCGAAACATCGATTCTCCTGATCCTTTGATGTTGCCCGACCTGCTGCGCTTTTCCAGCAACACATTTTTAAGCTCTGATCTCCAGCATGTGCAGTCCTCACTTTCTCCTCCTCAATGGGCTAAATGTCCACTTTCATGTGGGAAGAATATACCCGATGTTGGGGAAATCCAGAACTAGAAGGTCATAGTCTAAGAATAATGAGTGAGTCATTCAAGACTGAGGTGAGGAAGAATTTCTTCACTCAGAAAGTTGTGAACCTGTGGAATTCTTTCCCACAGAAAGCCAGTTCATCAGATATATTCAGGAGGGAGCTGAACATAGCTGTTGTGGCTAAAGGGATCAAGGGGCATAGAGAGAAAACCAGAGTGGGATACTGAAATTACATGGTCAGCCATGATCTTATTGAATGGTGGTACAGGCTCAAAAGGCCAGATGGCCTACTCCTGCACCTATTTTCTCTGTTTCTTTATTGGTTATCAAAATCTGAGAATTTATCAGCTGGCAATCCATAAATTTCTCCAACATTTCCCAACTAATACTAATATACTTTCTGGTTTTGTCATTTGTATCCTCCTTTGTTTACACAGGACCAAAGTTTGTATTCAGCTGGTCAGCCATTTCTTTCTCCCCATTATAAACTCCCCTGTTTCTGTCTTGACTTCTCTTCCCATGCCTAGAGAAATAGTCAGTTTTTATCTTCCCCACAAGCTCATTCTTATACTCTATTTTCCCTTTTTTAATCAATCCTTTCGTCTTCTTTGTTGAATTCTAAATTGCTCCCATTCCTTAGGTCTGTTGTTTTGTATCTAATCTTCCTTGTACATAATATTTCCTCTATTTTCCCTTGTAAGACATGGTTTAGCTGCCTTTCACATTTTACTTTTCTATCAGACAGGAATAAATAATTGCTGCAGAAGACCCATGTGCTCTTTGAGTGTTTGTGATTGACTTTCCATTGTCATGCTTTTAATTGACAGCTGCCAACGTTTCATTGCTAACTCGCACCTCACATCATCATAATTTCCTCCATTCAGATTCAGGAGCCTTGGCTCAGAATCAACTACATCACTCTGCATGTTGATGAGTAATTCCATCATATTATATTCACTCATCCCCAAGAGGCCTTGTGCAACTATATAGCTAATTATTCCTTTCCCAATACAAAAAAATCAAGTCTTAGGATGGTCTATTCTTTGGTTGGTTCCTCAATGTATTGATTCAGAAAGCCATCCTGTATACATGCCAGAATTCCTTCTCTGCAGAATTGTTACTAATTTGACTTACACAAATTATATGAAGATGAAAATCACCGATAATTACAGATTTTTCTTTATTTCATATACTGTATCTCTAAATTCCTGCAAAATGCCATTCCCAACATCACCTCTACTGTTTGGAGATCTGTGTAAAGCCTTGACCAATGTTATATCCCTTGGTGTTTCTCAGCTGTACCGGTAGAGATGCTACATCATCAGAGATAATATCCTTCCTCACAATTGTATTAATTTCCTTAATTCCCTTAGTGATTAAAAATCTATTTCAGCCATGAATATACTTATTGACACAAGTATTGCAGCCCTCTATGGTAAAAAAAATTCTACAGATTTAATATCCTCTCAGAGATGAAATTTTTCCTCATCTCTGTTCTACAAATTTGGCAATGGTATATTCACTTTCCTTTATTAATTATTAATATTTTTGTCATCTTCAAACTTGGTGATAGTCACTTAACTTTTCTCATCCAAGTCCCTAATATGTATTGGAAATAATTGTGGCCCTGGCACTGATCCCTGTGGCTCTCCACTAGTTACGAGTCACCGTTCTGAAAATGTCCCTCTTATCCCAACTGTCAACCTTGTTTAGTTTACTATTCCTCTACCTGTATCATCTACCTTCACCATGATGTATACCATTTCTCCCAATCTGTTAACTCATTTCCTCTCACCCCATGCTCCTTTTAAAAGGGGCAACAATATCTTCGCTTCCAAAGCTACTTGTCCCATCCTTCAATTCATTTTTGTGTCACATAATTATGATTCAATTAGTAGATTTTTGAGGCATTTGGTGAAAGTTTTGACCTCTCCAATAGGATCCCTGATCTCCAAAAGGGAGATATCTTTAATATAAGTCTATATAAAGGCACAAATTTAATTTGAAAGTCATTATTTTTGGTAATTGTGTTCTATTAGCTTCTGTTTTCATCATTTATAGCTACTAAGTTCAATAACATATTTCAGCTAGTTTCACATTTTTTCAAGTGATTTGTATTATGGATTTGTTCTGCTACAGAGGTATGGCATTGAGGGTGAGTTGGAGGTTTGGATTAGGAATTGGCTGGCTGGAAGAAGACAAAGGGTAGTAGTTGATGGTAAAGGTTCATCTTGGAGTGCAGTTACTACCGGTGTTCCGCAAGGATCTGTTTTGGTACCATTGCTGTTTGTCATTTTTATAAATGACCTGGAGGAGGGGCTAGAAGGTTGGGTGAGCAAGTTTGCGGATGATACGAAAGTCGGTGGAGTTGTTGACAGTGAGGAAGGATGTGTCAGGTTACAGCGGGATATAGATAAGCTGCAGAGCTGGGCAGAAAGGTGGCAAAAGGAGTTCAAAGTAGGTAAGTGTGAGGTGATTCACTTTGGTAAGAGTAACAAGAAGATGGGGTACTGGGCTAATGGGCGGATACTTGGTAGTGTGGATGAGCAGAAGGATCTTGGTGTCCATGTACACAGATCTCTGAAAGTTGCCACCCAGGTAAAGAGTGCGGTGAAGAAGGCATATGGCATACTGGCTTTTATTGATAGAGGAATTGAGTTCCAGAGTCCTGAGGTCATGTTGCAGTTGTATAAGACTCTGGTGCGGCCGCATCTGGAGTATTGTGTGCAGTTTTGGTCGCCATACTATAGGAAGGATGTGGAGGCACTGGAACGGGTGCAGAGGAGGTTTACCAGGATGTTGCCTGGTATGGTAGGAAGATCGTATGAGGAAAGGCTGAGGCACTTGGGGCTGTTTTCATTGGAGAAAAGAAGGTTTAGGGGTGACTTGATAGAGGTGTACAAGATGATTAGGGGTTTAGATAGGGTTGACCATGAGAACCTTTTTCCACGTATGGAGTCAGCTATTACGAGGGGGCATAGCTTTAAATTAAGGGGTGGCAGGTATAGGACAGATATTAGGGGTAGATTCTTTACTCAGCGAGTCGTAAGTTCATGGAATGCCCTGCCAGTAGCAGAGGTGGACTGTCCCTCTTTATGGGCATTTAAACGGGCATTGGATAGGCATATGGAGGATAGTGGGTTAGTGTAGGTTAGGTGGGCTTGGATCGGCGCAACATCGAGGGCCAAAGGGCCTGTACTGCGCTGTATTTTTCTATGTTCTATATTCCATGTTCTATGTAGTCTTAATTCCAATGATGAATTATTTTTGTTTACATGTATTTGACTGGTTTAGAGTACATTAATGATGTAAATTAAACATCCACCTCAGATGGTCATGATTTTATTGCTTAGTTGTCGCAATTTAAAAAGTGTACAGGAAGAGTACTCTTATCATAGATAGTACCAGTCTACACATTTTGACATATTTAATAGCAATGAATGGGGCTCACAGATAAACAGTGATTTAGCCAGTTCATGGAGGGTAAGTGTAAATGTAAGTGAATGCATTTTCAAATAATTAAAACATTACCAGTGCATTAAGCTGCATTTAAATATATTTTAATTGAATTACCTGACTTGAGCTGAAATTAATAATTTTCTAACTTAAAACTACTAGAAAGCGGTCTCTCTTTGCAAATATATAACTGAAATAAATATATCCACAACTCACATATACCTGATTCTTTAAGTTAATAATTGGAAATTGCATTCCCAAATTTCCAACATGCTCTTCCAAAGAACAGCAGTTGAACATGTGTCAGATGAAGACAATAGCTTTTTATCAGAAGCAGAAATTTTCTCAGAACTTTTTTTTCTATTAATGTAAAAAGAAACATTCTATTAGTAAATCAATATTTAAGACTTATCAATAGATTACAATCATTGTTTCAACCCTCAGTATGGTTACAACTGACTTTTATTGAGATTGTATTACATTGAATGAAAAGTTCAAATTGCGAAATAAAATACATGTAAAACCCTGGTATTCAGACTACATTAAAGAAAATCCCCCAAAAACGTAATATTGAAATCAAAAATTGGGAACATGAAGGTTGCTACAATTTTTCAAACTTATATAATATGTTTAAGGGAGAATGGAAAACTCACATAGCATTAAGACAATGAAACACAGTGAAATTATGCCAATAAATATGTTTACCAAAAATTATATAACATTTTTAAGGTAAATAAAGAAATTTCTATATTTTTTCAAACAGAGGCAAATATGTGTCAAAAGAATGCGATTTTTTGTGTTCACTAGTTATTTCCATGTGCTTTGTAAATTGAACAAATATATAGTAAACTGATGTGTCAGGGAACTATGTTTTCGGACTTTTTGCATCAGTCATACTATTGAGCACCTGCAAGAATGAACAAGCTGAATGGCAGCATTCCTTTCCCACCCTTATATTGCTTCTGAACAGACAGAAAGTATGCTGGGGTGGATTGCACCTGAAAATTTTTGATACCCATGGACTGTCATCATTTTGGTTAAGGATAGCTCAAGGAGCATTTAAAAACAGTGAACATAATCATTAGCACACTCTATAAATCAACATTTGGTGACTTCAGGTCCTATTGCACATGAATCTCTGGATGTGAGCTTTCCTTTAGCATGCAGTCCTGGTGAGAGTAATAAATTTCACAGAGTTTCCTCAGGCATGTGAATGAAGTTGTGCAAATGATCAAAAAGGATTACACAGGGAAATGTTGTAGCTTAAAACTGGAGTTAACCAGCTCTGCACCAGTTTCCTAAGTAAGTCATCAACAAATCACATTTGCATCATAGTTACAGAAAGATGATAGTTGCAGGACTCTGTTAGCTTGACAGGGTCTGTCCTTCACCTCAGACTAGAAATCACTGAAGTTACTGATAAGCAGAGAGTTATTACACAAATTCCATATCCGTCCCCACAAGACTTCCTTAAGGATCTGACCTTTTCACTTGTATACGCCTTTGATGCTAGACTAGCACAGTGTGTCATCATCACACATACTCTTCTGATGCTCAGTATTACAAAAAGAGCACAGATGCATGGTGGATAATTTTCTAGCATTTGCACAAGCTCACTCTTTGGTTAGTACAAGGAGAGACTTTTTTTTAAAATTCAAATTCCCATCCCTGCCTGTCACAACATATCATGTTGTGGCTCCAAATAATGACAACCTTGTGACCACAATGTAAACCTTGACACAGCCTTGAGAGAATTGTGGATCTTGAGCATGTAATCTCAGCTGACACTGCATTGTGTTACTGAGAGAATGCTGAACAGTCGGGGTTGCCATCCTGCAGAATGTCAACATCATACCCATCAACATGACGCACATATTATTACATGGTACTAGTGAAAGAAGAGCAGTGGAGTTCTGGTTAAAATTTATCATCAGTCAACATTGCAAAAATAAGTTATTTACGTATTTCACTGTCTAATGAGGAACCACATGCACAAATTAGCTGCTATACTTGTAAAATTCTCTTTATTATACCAATGTTTGCACTTTAGGAGCATATGATTGATTGTTAAATGCCTCAGAATTTTCCAAGTTCATGAAATGTGCTCTATGAATGTGATTTTTGTTTTTATTCTTTTTACAGTTCAACAGTGACTACACTTCAGAAGTGTTTATGTGGGCCCTGAGGCATTTTTTCAATGTTCTGAGTCCTGAAGATTCAGACAGACTTTAACTCAGCAGTCAGTCTGTAATATACTGTAACATATAATTAGATTAGATTAGATTCCCTACAGTGTGGAAATAGGCCATTTGGCCCAACAAATCCACACTGACCCTCTGAAGAGTAATCCACCCAGACCCATTTTCCTACATTAACCCCTGACTAATGCACTCACAACTATTGGCAATTTAACATGGCCAGTTCACCTGACCTGCACAGCTTTGGACTGTGGGAGGAAACTGGAGCACCCAGAGGAAACCCACGCAGAGACAGGGAGAATGTGCAAACTCCATAGACAGTCGCCTGAGTTGGGAATCGAACCGATGAACTTTTTTCACTTAATATAACAATTCTGAAATTTTTCGATATTTGAGCATTGAGCTGGTGTAAATACTGTTGAAGCACAAACTCTGTGACCTTCCTCTTGAAGCAAGACCTTAATCATTTTTGAACTGGAAACATCAACAGTAATCCTCAGCACTTTGGCGTATCAAAGTATTCAAAACTTTTTTTGTGTGTATCTGGATATCACAGCTCTTGAAAATGCATGACATTCTCATCAGTCGAATTGTTTGCTGTGTCTTTTTCAAGCTTTGTGATCTCTGACAAATTAGGCAGGAACCTGCTAAGTCAATTACCATGACAATACCCTACTTCACATTTAATTTTATTTTGTTTATCACATGTTTAATCGCTTCCACCATATACCATCTCAGTTTAGCTCAGTGACGGCTTGCCACTGAATCTGATCATTGACTCAAGCCTCACTCCATGAGTTGAGCACATAACAAATCTGACACTTCAACAACTGTAATTATACAATTAAATAGCACCGTTCTCTATTACTACAGGTTTTCCACTCTCCCTTGACCGTCTCTTATAATGTAAGAAACTGTGCATGACTATTATGGTGTTGAAAAACCCACAAACATTTATTGCTACTAAATGCTATGTCTCAATGTTACATTCATAGTCATATAAATCTGGGCCAACATTAACCTCTCTGTTGTGGACCAGAACTCAAAACATTTCAAGAAAGTAGCCCAGACCTAACTTTGCTAGTTGTTTTAAGCAAGTGTATAGTGGATAATCCAGGAGTGATGCAGCTGGCCCAACCACGTAGTTTTCAACAAAACAGAATTTATTTGCAAGATTACTGAATGAAACACAAAGAGAACAGAATGGAGAACAACGTAAACCATCCAAAAACCCAACAAATTATCCCAACTTAATTTTGCTGTTCCAAATTCCTGCAACAATCTCCATAATACCCCTTGGCACAAAAGGTAAAATAAAACACAGGGCTTACAGAAGAGTGAGCTGTCAGAGAGATTCATCATGGAACACCTTCTTCCATTTAGCTATTTCTTTGACCAGAAGCCTCAAAACTAACTGACTGCTTGCTCTGAACAGACAGACTGCTAAAACCCAACCAAACCAGAGAAAAGCTGAACTGGGAGAACTGACCACTCCCCTTTTATTGTTTAAGTGTGTTTTTTTTACTTAAAAGCTTTTTCAAGTAGATCAAGCCAGACATTTCAGAACCTGTATCTCGTAAAACACTTTTGAGAAAAGCCAAGGACAACATAACCTTGTTAAAGGAGTGGTATCATCACATATCAAATACAACAGGCAACATGCTTCCAATAGCATGTCATGCTTCAAACAATCAGGGCTAAGGTGGAGTATGTGATCTATATACCTTCAGGTTGTATGCAATGATACAATGATATCATGAGCAAGTCACTTAAAGTTATACTGACAATGACACACAACGTAATTAATGTGCACTCTGTTTATTATTGTTCACCAAGAAGTCTTCAACTATATCAATGCATTTCTATCACTTTTGGAAAACCTAGTTAGTGGTTACATCAATACTGTGCTTTCATTTATTAATCTATTCTGACATACTTAAAGCCCAAAGACTGGTTCTATTCCTCATTTCAGAACTTGAAATTTTAGAGTTGAGAGACAAAGCAAAAACCTGATTCTCCTCTCCTGAATGCAGTGGACTGGCAAGTATACAGTCTTTCAGACTGCTATTGTTCAATTTGTTGAAGAACACGGCAGCAGGATGAGACCATCCAAATAAAATAATGCCAGCTGGGGCTAACTTCAGTAAGGGTGTAGCCTATGGATGCCTGATGGAGTAACTGGGAGGAGACTGCAGCACAGACAAGCCAACCATTTGTTGCACAGTAAATTTTTCTAATGTTGACCATGAAAAGTGTTGTATTTGTGGTTTACTAGAACCAGAAATAGAACATGAGCTAGAGGGAGGGTAAATTTGAACAGGGACTACCTCTTAGGTCCACAGTCAGTCCTAGACTGCCCCTCAAGTGACTGTCTGTGGATTGCCTAACCTTGTCTCTTAAAGAGGCAACACACATGCACAACAAAAGGATTGTTAATTTGAAGTATCGTTAATTTGGAATTAACAACCAAGTCTGCAAACCATTGGGCCTCGCATGTGACTTTCTGTGCAATAGTCTGCCAACATATTTCAGGGCATTAGATTGTTGAGTGCACAGAAGGGAACAGCAATAAAAGCAATAGCAGAAGCTATTCCACCAACCTCATCATTTTCCAATATTAAAACCATGTTATAACGTTCTGGCTGTGTCCCAGGTGGAAAGCTAGAACTTCTGCTTCTTAGCTGGTTTTCTGCTCCCTCTGCAACACTTGCACTTATTCAATAACAAGTACACATCATGGAGGTCAAGGAAAATCAGATGCTTCTTCGTTATTTTTAGTCACCAAATTATTTTCTAATTTGCATGATATTCGGTTTAAAGTCCTTCAGTTTTGGTTTGGCCAATATCACTTTTATACCTGCTCCTAAAGTGACTGAGACTGAATTCTACAATGTATTTTTAGTAATGCAACCAGAAGTGTAGAATAGATTCATATATTGAAAAAAAGAGTCCGGAAGGCTTAATTTTACAAATCTGTCAGTCATAGATTAACCTGAAATTTCAGCAAGTAATTCTTCTATCTTAGTATCATTTGGTTTTTACTTATCCATCAGAATTAGGATAATCATTACAGTTTACAAAGTTTTCAACTGTTGGCCTGTCACAATAGATGTAAAGAGCAGTTACTATTCATACAATATGCGGTTTATATACATTTTTTTATCTCAACTCTAACTAATAGAGGGTGTTTTTAGTTGACATTTGCTGAACAACTAGCATTGTCATGGTATCTTTAACACATTAAAAAGTCCCAAGACATTTGACAAAATCATTATTAAAGTTTTGCTGCTAAACCACAGAATTGGCTAAGAAGCTAGGGGATGGACATATGGAGCATCTTACAGGAGGAGGAGAGAGAGATGGTGAGGCTTAGGGATAAAATTTTATAGCTTTAGGTTTAGACTATAATGAAAAAATTAAAGAGACTGAAATTTGTTGAATGCTGAATTTCTGGAGGCTCATAGGGTTTGAGGACATTGCTTGAGAAGACCAAGAAGGAATATGAATGTAATTTCAAAACTGAAGCACCGCTCAATTATGAACCAGTATAGATCACCGAGCAAAGGAGTGACAGGGCTGATAAATAAACGGGAAGTAGATTAGAATGCAAACTTCAGAATTTTGGAAGAGTTGAAGTTTATAATTTAAAACATAAATTTCAAAGGCCAGATTGTTGTTGGAGCAGTGTAAATTGAAATTTCCTGTCAGGACTATATGTAATTCCCAAAGAATCTGACTCTGCAGAAAGTACCCAAGAAATTGACTCTTCCAATTGGCAATTGCCCTGCATCATGAACTCTCATGTTAAAATAACTGAAGTTAAAAAATTCAAAGGATTCTGACACAGTAAAGTATAATGGTTACTCAGGAAAATTTAGAGTATTTAAAATACCCGTGCAATCTCTTGAGTAATTATTAAAATGACTCCCCAGTGCATCACTGATTCCATCCTACATCCATCTCAACCTTGTCATACCCAATGTCCCATTACAACTTAGTCTGATCCAAATATATCCAAGACTAACTGATCTGGTAGCCTAGCCACCCCACAACCTGGCATGTAATATTCCTCATCCACTTGACATTTACCCACCTCACAGCTTGATATCTTACCTACCTCAACTTGTCACCCTACCCATCTCAACCTGGTACCCTTCCTGCATTACCCACCTGGCACCCTAATATCTTACTTATCTTACATTTTTTTTCAATTGTTGCTAAAGCATCTTCAGAAACTTTAAGCAGTTTAACTATTGAAATACTGCAACAAATGCCATATAAACAGTACACGGTTTGCAAAGTTAATCCTATGCTGCACACAATCACAGGGTATAATGGTGCAGAAGGAGGCCATTTTGCCCATCATGCATACACCAGCTCTTCAAACCTATCAAAATACATTACTTCATACTTTTCAGCATTGAACTTCGTCTGCCACCTATCTGTCCACTCTTCCAACTTTTCAAGGTCTTTTTTGAGCTCCACAGTTCATAATTCTTCCACGTTTTGTGTCATCTGAAAACTTTGAGGTTGTCCTCTTCACACCAAGATCCAAATCATTAATATTATCAGGAAAAGTACAATATTGACCTCTGGAGAATTCTACTGCAATCATCCTCCACCCTCAAAAATATCCATTGACTATTACTCTCTGTTTCCTTTCACTTAGCCAACTTCATATACATGATGTTACTCTCCCTTTTTACATGGCCTGTAACTTTCCTCACAAGTCTGGTATCAATGCTTTCTAGAAATCCATATACACACTTCAACAGTGTTATCCTCATTAAGCCTTTCTGTTACCTCTTCAGAAAGCTTCAGAAGTTAGGTAAACACTATTTCCTCTTCAGAAGTCCAGGCTGGCTCTTCCTAATCAACGCACCTTTTTCCGTGTGACAACTAATTCCAGTTTGAATAATAGTTTCTTACAGTTTCCTCACCATGGAAGTTAACTGACTGGCCAATAGGTGCTGGGATCATCCTTGCAACCTTTCTTGAACAGGGTTGTAGTGTTTGCAAATCTCAAATCTTTTGGCACATTACCCCTACCTCCACCCCCTACCCCCGTCCCCCACCTCCCCAGTCCAGGGAAGACTGAAAGATTATGGCCTGTGCCCATACAATTTCTGTCCTCATTTAAGAATATATTTTACCCTGTCTCAGTGCCTTGTCAACTTTAAGCACCAACAGACTATCCAAGACTTCCTTATTGATTTTGAGATCCTCTAGGGACAGAGTTTTCTTCTGTGTCATCATGGCCTGGACAGCATTCCTCTCTTTTATTTAAAGATAGGTGCAAAGTATTCATTTATTATTTCAGCTATGTTCTGCCTCCATGTGTAAATGTCCTTTTGGTCTCTAATCAACCCTACTTCACTTTTAACCACACTTTTACTGCTTATACTCCTATCAAAAAAAATTGGGATTCCCCACCATGTTAACTGCCAGTCTTTTTTTTAATAATTCCTCTTCACTTCTCTTATTAACTTTTTCACCTCCCCTCTAAACATTTAATGTTGCTCTCGGTTCTCAATTTCATTTTCTACCTCACATGTGTCTCATGTTACTTTCTATCTTCTTTGCCATCCAGGGAACACTGCATTAATTTGTTCTTCCATTTTGATTTCAGAGAATAAACCTTGAGTTTATTCTCTGATCTCCTCTTGAAAGTAGCCCATTGTTTAGTTACTGTTTTTCCCACTAACCTCTTGTTCCAGTCAATTCTGCCCAGTTCTGCTCCAGTCCCATTGAATTCAACTCTCCACCAATTGATTTTTCTCACTCCAGGTTGTTGGATGTCATTTTCTATCAGTATGAACCTTATGATACAAGTAATCTTATGATACAAGATAACTGTCTTCTAAGTGTTCCTTAACCGACACTTAACTCTATTGCTCCCTTCCTTGTTGGATGGAATTATACTTCTCTAGGAAACCTTCATGAATACAATCTACCATTCCTGCCCCTTAAATTACCAAGCTCAAAACATTCATCACAAAAGTCAATAAGTGGGTAATCTTTAAAAGAATTACCGTCAGCCAAATCTGTTCTGTTGGTAATTGAAATTTCAGGCCATAAAAATGTCATGGTGAGTGGTTGCAACAGATTTCTTCCAATAATTAATAAAAACACAACACGATGCAGAGGATTTGAGTGTGAGTATGTGACTATAAATTTGCACGTGAGAAGGGAGAAATACAAGAGTCCAGAGGGGCAATCATTTTCACAAAGCCGATGGTGATTGTCTGGAACGAGCTTCCAGAGCTGGTGGTGGAAGTGAGTACAAATTTGTCATTAAAGAAACATTTAGACAGATGGGATAGGTATGGAAGGATATGGACTAAACACAGGTAAATGGACTAATGGTGGCATAGGGAAGTTCAGCTGAAGGGCCTATTTCTATGCTGTGGGCCTCATCTCTCCATGATTCTATATGATGCAACCCAGTTATATAGTGGTGGGGATTTACCCAAAAATTCCATACAAGCAAGGAGACATCAGGTAATAGGTCACCACGTCTATTTTTCTGTCTTTTACACCTGGGTTTGATCATTTCCCAGCAGCAGCACAAGGAAAATCTACCCTCTAGACATTTTCTCTTAGTGACTCAGCTCTGAAGATGGTATTGATTCACTGGCTATAATTCCGTTTGCAAAGACATTGCCTGTGAGGGATCTATATCTACAAGCCTCACTTGCTTTTCACAAAATTATTCAACTGATCAATATTTTGTCCTGAGCTTAAGTCCTGGTATTGAACACAATTCTTTCACATCTGCTGAGGTGTGAAATGTTCTTCAAACATACCCAATCATACCATCAATTTCCATTTATGCTCTCTATCATCTTAAGCAATACATTATGATCCCAATTGCATTATTTTTAACTTATAGCAACCAGTAACAGAAAGACAGTCTTTCTCCCTTAGATCTAAACTACAAATTAACCAAGGCACAATTTGTCTTTGTCCTTATTTCCAGTCGCTTTTTTTGGTTTCAACTGATCTGGGGACTTCACACATTCTAGGCTGGATTTTCCCATCAATGTGCTGGTCCCAATAACATAAACAGAACCATTGGCCACTTCTATTTTTCCTCTTTTTGCCTTTGCTTACACAATTATGTTTAAAATTCTAGGCGGCTCGCATGCAAAACACATATGATTTAGCAACTGGAGAAGCTTACCATAGGGAAACCCACCATCAGCGGACATACCTGCATCTAGGGCAACCTATTAAAGAACATCAAGAACACCAGCAGTCCTGTCCCTATTTCTGGACCAGAAAGCTAGGGTTCTAGTCCCACCTGGTCTATAAGTGCAAAATAACATCTCTCAACAGGTTGAAAAAAATCATTTCTGTTAAAAGAATTTTCCGATCAAACAATGAGGCTTTTCATCATGGCCTCAACTCCATTTTTATTTTCATAAGAGTCATAGAGTCATAGAAACAGACACAGAACCCTTCAGTCCAACCAGTCCATGCCAACCATTATCTCAAACTAAATTAATTCCACCTGCCTGCACTTGGCCCATATCCCTCCAAATATTTCTTATTCATATACTTTTACCTAAACATCTTTTAAATGTTATAGCTGAACCTTCATTCATCAGTTCCTCTAGAAGTTCATCCCACACATAATCCATTTTCTACGTAAAGGAATTGTCCCCCATGTTTTTTTTCTAAATCTTTCTCCTTTCACCTTACAGTATTCCCCCAGTCTTGAAATCCCCTCTCCTCTCACGTTCCTCCTCCCCCCCAACCTTAGGGGAAAAAACACTTGCCATTTATCTTTTCTATATTCTTCATGACTTTATAAACCTCTGTAAGGTCAACTCTCAACCTCTTCCACTCCAGTGAAAAACGTCCCAACCTCTCCCTATAACTTGACAGCACTTGTAAATATTTTGCTTTGCAATAGTTTCACTTTATTCATGCATGTAGAAGTGTGTTGAATGGACTAGCTTGGTCAAATAACTAAATGTACTGGCACATCTCATACTTGGCATGTGTTTGATCATTACAAGGAAGCTGGAGGCATTTTCTTAAATAAGGAAGAAACAGAGGTGTTTTCATGTTCACTCTGTATTGGGAGTTAATGCCTAGTGTCCAGTGTTGCACTTGCCTCCCCATGGGATAGTGCTGAATAAGAAAAGCACAGTTGTTTTGATTATGTTTTGTTTTGGGAGCAGCAGTTGTTCGTGATAATTCTGTCTTTTAATGGATCATTACAAAACATAGATTCAATTTTTAAATTTGAGAAATTGAGGCACTACAAGCAATGTGAATGAGGGTTCTCTTTTTCTTTAATCAACTAACTTTTTTTTATTAATTCATGGGATGCAAACATGACTAGCAAGGTCAAGAATTAGTTCCTATCCCTAATTTCCCTTGAGCAGCTGGAGGTGATCCAAGTTCTTGAACTGCCACAGTCCATGTGGTGTAGATACACCCACAGTGACATTAAAAAGGCAATTTGAGAGTGTTGACACAATAGTAGTAAAGGAGTAGCAAAATACAAGAATGGATTGTGACTTAACAGAGATGTTACAATCTATGAAATTCCTACACTTCTGCTGTTAATGTTCTTCTTGAAATAATGGGTTTGGAAGGTGCTGTCAGAGAGATTGTGATTGTGGTACACACAGCCATCACTGTGTGCCAGTGGTGGTGGCAATTACTGTTTAAGTGGTGGATTAGAGTACCGTTCAAGTGAGCTGCTTTGTCTTAGAGAGAATTGTAAGGGATAGGATTTATGCACATCTAGATAGGAATAATGTGATCAAGGATAGTCAGCATGGTTTTGTGAAGGGCAAGTCGTGCCTCACAAACCTTATTGAATTCTTTGAAAAGGTGACGAAGGAGGTTGATGAGGGGAAAGCGGTAGATGTGGTATATATGGATTTTAGTAAGGCGTTTGATAAGGTTCCCCATGGTAGGCTACTGCAGAAAATACGGAGATATGGCATTGAGGGTGAGTTGGAGGTTTGGATTAGGAATTGGCTGGATGGAAGAAGACAGAGGGTAGTAGTTGATGGCAAAGTTTCTTCATGGAGTGCCGTCACTAGCGGTGTTCCGCAAGGATCTGTTTTGGGACCATTGCTGTTTGTCATTTTTATAAATGACCTGGAAGAGGGGTTAGAAGGTTGGGTGAGCAAGTTTGCGGATGATACGAAAGTCGGAGGAGTTGTTGACAGTGAGGAAGCATGTGGCAGGTTACAGCAGGATATAGAGAAGCTGCAGAGCTGGGCAGAAAGGTGGCAGATGGAATTCAATGTAGCTAAGTGCGAGGTGATTCACTTTGGGAAGAATAACAAAAAGATGGGGTACTGGGCTAATGGTCGGATACTTGGTAGTGTGGATGAGCAGAGGGATCTTGGTGTCCATGTACACAGATCTCTGAAAGTTGCCACCCAGGTAAATAGTGCGGTGAGGAAGGCATATGGCGTACTGGCTTTTATTGGTAGAGGAATTGAGTTCCGGAGTCCTGAGGTCATGATGCAGTTGTATAAGACTCTGGTACGGCCGCATCTGGAATATTGTGTGCAGTTTTGGTCGCCATACTATAGGAAGGATGTGGAGGCATTGGAACGGGTGCAGAGGAGGTTTACCAGGATGTTGCCTGGTATGGAAGGAAAATCGTATGAGGAAAGACTGAGGCACTTAGGGCTGTTTTCACTAGAGAAAAGAAGGTTTAGGGGTGACTTGATTGAGGTGTACAAGATGATTAGGGGGTTAGATAGGGTCGACAGTATGAATCTTTTCCCGCGTATTGAGTCGGGTATTACAAGGGGGCATAGCTTTAAATTAAGGGGGTGTAGATATAGGACTGATGTTAGGGGTAGGTTCTTCACTCAGCGAGTCGTTAGTTCATGGAATGCCCTGCCAGTAACAGTGGTGGACTCTCCCTCTTTATGGGCATTTAAGAGGGCATTGGATAGGTATATGGAGGATAGTGGGTTAGTGTAGTTTAGGTGGGCTTGGATCGGCGCAACATCGAGGGCCCAAGGGCCTGTACTGCGCTGTATTCTTCTATGTTCTATGTTCTATGGATGATATTGAGCTTTTGAGCATGGTTGGTTTTCCACCATCCGGGCAAGTGGAAAGAATTCCTTGACATTCCAAGTAGATGGTGGACAGGATTTAGGGAACCAGGAATGAGGCATTCACTGAAGAATTCCTAGACTCTGGCCTGCTCTTCTAGGCACCGTATTCATACAATTGATCAAATAAAGTTTCTGGTCAGTGATAACTCTCAAGTAGAAATAATTAGATTCATTCATGTTTGAGAAGATCACCAACTGACATCTGTGGGGTGCAAAAGTTATTTGCCACTCATCAGCCCAAGCCTGAATGTTGTCCATACCTTGCTGATTGCAGATGCTTCAATATGTGCTTCAGTGTCTCATGAGCTGCAAATCATCGATGAACATCACCATTATTGGTCTTATGTTGAACGAAAAGTTCTTCAGATGTATCTTTTGCTTCTACACTTGTATTGGAAGGCATTAGATTGTGGCTACATTTAAATCATCTTCTTTGAATTAAGATAAAACAGAATACTTTGGAATGGAGGTATTGAAATCCTGAAGAAGGGCTCATGCCCGCAACGTCGATTCTCCTGCTCCTTGGGTGCTGCCTGACCTGCTGCGCTTTTCCAGCAACACATTTTTCAGCTCCGATCTCCAGCATCTGCAGTCCTCACTTTCTCCTAGAGTATTGAAATCATACTAAAGTTTGCCCAGAAGCAGTTGTGGCGATTTGTTTGTAATGAGGAAAGTGACCCAAGACAACATCTTTAAAGAAAAAAAAATCAAGCACAATATATTGATACAGTATTTTAGACTGAGGGACCCAGGCCAGGAGACCAAAAACAGTTGTTCCTGTGCAAAGCAGAGAAAAAAATGTTTTGTGTTTTTTTTTTAATCTGATAGAACGCTAAGGGAAATTGATTTTCTGTTCAAAGAGATGGTACTTTGTGAAATGCGATGTCTCAAGATATACTGGTGTGAGCCTTGCGACTGGGAGTCAGTTCAGGGATAATCAAAAGACTGAGTGAAACATCTTCCAAAGGACTCTGGCTGTTGCCCTGGTGTGGCAGGTAGAATTGAGTCTGGGAGAAATGTAGGACTTAATCGACAAGGCTACATATTTATTGAGAGTATAGCATTAGCATAAAAACTTGTTATAGAGTCATACAGTCATAGAGATGTACAGCATGGAACCAGACTCTTCAGTCCAACCCGTCCATGCCGACCAGATATCCCAACCCAATCTAGTCCCATCTGCCAGCACCCGGCCCATATCCCTCCAAACCCTTCCTATTCATATACCCATCCAAATGCCTCTTAAATGCTGCAATTGTACCAGCCTTCGCCATTTCCTCTGGCAGCTCATTCCATACACGTACCACCCTCTGCGTGAAAACGTTGCCCCTTAGGTCTCTTTTATATCTTTCCCCTCTCATCCTAAACCTATGCCCTCTAGTTCTGGACTCCCTGGCCCCAGGGAAAAGACTTTGCCTATTTATCCTATCCATGCCCCTCATAATTTTGTAAACCTCTAGAAGGTCACCCCTGAGCCTCCGACGCTCCAGGGAAAACAGCCCCAGCCTGTTCAGCCTCTCCCTGTAGCTCAGATCCTCCAACCCTGGCAACGTCCTTGTAAATCTTTTCTGAACCCTTCCAAGTTTCACAACATCTTTCCGATAGGAAGGAGACCAGAATTGCACGCAATATTCCAACAGTGGCCTAACCAATGTCCTGTACAGCCGCAACATGACCTCCCAACTCCTGTACTCAATACTCTGACCGATAAAGGAAAGCATACCAAATGTCTTCTTAACTATCCTATCTACCTGCAACCCCACTTTCAAGGAGCTATAAACCTGCACTCCAAGGTCTCTTTGTTCAGCAACATTCCCTAGGACTTTACCATTAAGTGTATAAGTCCTGCTAAGATTTGCTTTCCCAAAATGCAGCACCTCGCATTTATCTGAATTAAACTCCATCTGCCACTCTCAGCCCATTGGCCCATCTGGTCCAGATCCTGTTGCAATCTGAGGTAACCCTCTTTGCTGTCCACTACACCTCAATTTTGGTGTCATCTGCAAACTTACTAACTGTACCTCTTATGCTCGCGTCCAAATCATTTATGTAAATGACAAAAAGTAGAGGACCCGGCACCGACCCTTGTGGCACTCCACTGGTCACAGGCCTCCAGTCTGAAAAGCAACCCCCCACCATCACCCTCTGTCTTCTACTTTTGAGCCAGTTCTGTATCCAAATGGCTAGTTCTCCCTATATTCCATTAGATCTAACCTTGATAATCAGTCTCCCATGGGGAACCTTGTCGAACGCCTTACTGAAGTCCATATAGATCATATCTACTGCTCTGCCCTCATCAATCTTCTTTGTTATTTCTTCAAAAAACTCAATCAAGTTTGTGAGACATGATTTTCACGCACAAAGCCATGTTGACTATCCCGAATCAGCCCTTTCCTTTCAAAATACATGTACATCCTGTCTCTCAGGATTCCCTCCAACAACTTGCCCACCACTGAGGTCAGGCTCACCGGTCTATAGTTCCCTGGCTTGTCTTTATCACCTTTCTTACCAGTGGCACCACGTTTGCCAACCTCCAGTCTTCTGGCACCTCATATTTTTGATTGGCTTAATGAGGTAATGGGGAAATAATTCTTTCCTATGGTTTGTTATATTGGCTATCTGTTAAGAAATGTTTGATTTATTAGGATTTAAGGTTTGTGTTACTGTAAATGTCTTAAAATGTTAAATCTTGTTTTGCTAGTCTGTTGGATGCTGGGAAAGTTATAATTCGTTTTACAACATTTGTCTCTGTGAGGATAAAGATCAAAGAACAAAGAAAATTTACATCCCAGGAACAGGCCCATCGGCCCTTCAAGCCTGAGCCAATCCAAATGTACTGTCTAAACCTGTCGGTCAATTCCTAAGCATTTGTATCCCTCTGCTCCCCACCTACTCATGCATCTGTCCAGACGCATCTTTAACGAATCTACTGTGCCTGCCTATACCATATCTGACGGCAATGCATTCCAAATGCCCACCACCCTCTGTGTGAAGTACTTTCCGCGTGTATCCCCCTTAAACTTTATACCTCTCACCTTGAAAGCACGACCTCTCATTATTGAATCCTTCACCCTGGGAAAAAGCTTGTCTCTATCCATCCTGTCTATACCCCTCATGATTTTGTAAACCTCAATCAGGTCCCCCCTCAATCTCCTTTTCTCTCGTGAAAATAAACCTAACCTACTCAACCTCTCTTCATAGCTAGCACCTTCCATACCAGGCAACATCCTCGTAAACCTTCTCTGCACCCTCTCCAAAGCGTCCACATCCTTTGGTACCAGAACTGTACACAGTATTCTAAATGTGGCTGAACCAATGTCTTGTACAATTTTAACATGACTTGCCAGCTCTTATACTCAATACCCTGTCCAATGAAGGCCAGCATACTATATGCCTTCTTGACCACTCTATCCACCTGTGTAGCAACCTTCAGGGTACAATGGACCTGCACTCCCAGATCTCTCTTCCCATCAATTTTTCCCAAGGCTCTTCCATTCATTGTATAATTTGCTCTGGAATTAGACTTGCCTAAATGCATCACCTCACAGTTATGGATTGAAAGCCATCTGCCAGTTTTCCGCCCAACTCTCCAGTCGATCCATATCCTCCTGTACTGATCAAACTGTTTTTCCCACTGTCAACTCATCCCATCTTTTACCTTGCACAATTATTTTTTTTGTTAGTTAATGTCATGTTGCAGCCTCTTTTTATTCTTCCCTCCCACATTTGTTTTTCTCTCTCCACAGAAGCTGTCAGAGCAGCTGTCAAATTTACATTGTTTATCAAGTTCTGGAGTGTTTTTGAATATTTTCCCTTCTCAATTTAGTCGTGACAAACTAAAAACATAAGCATGAAAGTAGTTGTTGGAATACAGCCATTGTTGCAATATAAGAAACTATATCGTACTTCAGACTATTAGAAAAGGATGGACCATGCACTTCTACGGAATTAAATAGATACTCTTAGGACACCATTTTTTTGTTCAAAACTAAACTGACAATATAAGGTAAGGGGTGACAGATATTCATATGCCTTTGGGTATAAACTTTAACTGAACTGGCTTAACAATAATTGGATTTGGTTTTACTAAGTCTGTTACAGGAGTTTTATTATCTTTATGCTCTGTCTCTGGTGAAATATCATATGTTCTTCCTGTGTCATTGACTATGGCAACTCCAAACATATCTCTCTCAAGAGAATTTAGTAGACAATGATAACTTACGCCTTCAAAACTATTTTAGATTCATTTAATGGTTGGTTCCAATGTTCCTCTACAGTAAATGGAACATTACAGATTTCATTTTAAATGTCCTTAATTATCAATTAAATATGTGCCAGCTGAAGTTGCCTAAACGAGAAATAGCTGTTGCTTCAATATGTTCATCATGCTTTTTTTAAAAAATGATTTCACAGGATACAAGCATCATTGACAAGGCCAGCAATTCTTGCCTGTTCCCAACTGCACTTGAGAAGCTTATAACTAAGGCTTGACATACATTCATAGCTTAGAAAGATAATACTACTGTGTTCCTGCCAGTTTAATGAAGAGCTTTAGCCAAGACTCATTAGAAGAATTAAGACAATTAATAAAGCCATTGCTACACTGTTTTCTGAGTTCAGGTTTATTAATATTATAAACACACTAAATTCACAAAAATTAATTGATCTTTACATGGAAATAGTATCCTTGCCCCTCGCTAAAAGTCCATTTTTTACTTGGCTTGGGCATCCAACTCAACTTTCGTTGAAATGACTTTCCTTTACAAAATTATAAAGTTACAAAAACATGAAAATATAGCATCATAACATCAAAAACAACAATAAACAATTAACTAACTACTATACTACTCTATAAAGATAACAAAATTACACTTATTACAAATCAATAAATGAATAAATAATGCTGCTCAACACGACAAGACCATAGCTCTCAATCTTTGAGAGTATCAATTACCAAACCCACATTTGTTCGAAATTCTTCATCTCATGTCCTTAGATTTATCAGACCAAACCATTATGACGAGACAAAAACCCTAATCAAAATGGCAGACAGATCTGCTTCCAAGTAATTCAAAAAGGGCTGCCACATCTTGTAAAAGTTGTTCGTTTTCTGATGAATCATATTTGTAAGAAAGTCTAAAGAAATATGCTCAGACACCCAGCACAGAATGTTCTTCCACGCACAACAATTGAGAATGTTAAAAAGCTTTTTCCCATGTACATCTAAGTGAGGTAAATTCAGCAGGAGCAAAGAGACTGAATCCACCTTGACTCCAGTTCCCAAGACCCTCTCTATTACTCCTGCTGCAGTGCTCCAACACCCACGGAGCCTGTGGCAGGACCACAAAACAATGTATTTATTTTACATTTGGGGCACATTGAAGATGCTCTCTGCTTAAACTTGCAAGATGATCTGGGGCCAGATGAGTCCTCTGAAGAATCTTTACCTGCATAGCTTAGGCCATGTTACATATCGAGATCCTCTTCGCATTCTCCCAAATTTAGGGTGTAGGTTTGCTCGCTGAGCTGTAGATTTGATATCCAGACGTTTCATTACCTGGCGAGGTAACATCATCAGTGGCGACCTCCAAGTGAAGCAAAGCTGTTGTCTCCTGCTTTCTATTTATATCTTTCTGCTGGATGGGGTTCCTGGGTTTGTGGTGATGTCACTTCCTGTTCGATTTCTGAGGGGTTGATAGATAGCATCTAGATCTATGTGCTTGTTTATGGCATTGTGGTTGGAGTGCCAGGCCTCTAGGAATTCTCTGGCATGTCTTTGCTTAGCCTGTCCCAGGATAGATGTGTTGTCCCAGTTGAAATGGTGTTTTTTTTCATCCGTGTGTAGGGCTATGAGGGAGAGGGGGTCATGTCTTTTTGTGGCTAGCTGGTGTTCATGTATCCTGGTGGCTAACTTTCTTCCTGTTTGTCCTACGTAGTGTTTGTGGCAGTCCTTGCATGGAATTTTATAGATGACGTTGGTTTTGTCCATGGGTTGTACTGGGTCTTTTAAATTTGTTAGTTTTTGTTTGAGATTGTTGGTGGGTTTGTGTGCTACTAGGATTCCGAGGGGTCTCAGTAGTCTGGTTGTCATTTCTGAAACTTCTTTGATGTATGGTAAGGTGGTTTGGGTTTCTGGCTGTGTTTTGTCTGCTTGTCGTGGTTTGTTCTTGAGGAATCTGCGCACTGTATTTTTTGAGTATCCGTTCTTCTTGAATACGTTGTATAGGTGGTTCCCCTCTGTTTTCTGAAGTTTGTCTGTGCTGCAGTGTGTGGTGGCTCATTGGAATAGTGTTCTGATACAGCTTCGTTTGTGTATGTTGGGACAGGCTAAGCAAAGACATGCCAGAGAATTCCTAGAGGCCTGGCACTCCAACCACAACGCCATAAACAAGCACATAGATCTAGATGCCATCTATCAACCCCTCAGAAAATGAACAGGAAATGACATCACCACAAACCCAGGAACCCCATCCAGGAGAAAGATATAAATAGAAAGCAGGAGACAATAGCTTCGCTTCACTTGGAGGTCACCACTGATGATGTTACCTAGCCAGGTAATGAAATGTCTGGATATCAAACCTACAGCTCAGCGAGCAAACCTACACCTAAACCTCAACCTGAGCTACAAACCTTTACAAACCTTGTGATTCTCCCAAGTGTCCTCCCATGTTTTCGAAGTGATCTCACCTCCTAACACTCTCTCCCAGACCTCACATAGATGCTCAATGTCACCCAAGGAACCTCCTCCCCAACAAATGGTAGAGGGTACTCACTGAAGCTCTTAGCCTGAAGCACACACTTTTCCCTATCAGATCTATAACACTCAGTCAAAAGCATGGTCTCCTTTCACATAATATATCTAATCTTAAAGTAATGGAAGAGGTCCCTACTCGACAATCCATATTTCCTGGTTATTTGATCAAATGACATCAACGTTTCACCCTCAAACAGATCACCCAAACAAGAGATGGGCGGCACGGTGGCACAGTGGTTAGCACTGCTGCCTCACAGCACCAGAGACCCGGGTTCAATTCCCGCCTCAGGCGACTGACTGTGTGGAGTTTGCACATTCTCCTTGTGTCAGTGTGGGTTTCCTCCCACAATCCAAAAATGCGCAGGTCAGGTGAATTGGCCATGATAAATTGCCCGTCGTGTTAGGTGCAGGGGTAAACATAGGGGAATGGGTCTGGGTGGGTGTTCTTTGGCGGGTTGGTGTGGATCTGTTGGGCCAAAGGGCCTGTTTCCACACTGTAAGTAATCTAATCTAAAAAAGAGACTCCCCTATTCGCGCAATGTTTAAGCCCAGGATCCATTGTCCCTGGTCAGAAACTCGGCATGCCAACTATGGGGAGTATGGAAAGATGTTTTAGACATAGTAGCCTCCATCTGCCTCATTGCCCCCCATCCTCCATGCTTTCATAATGTTAGTAACTTTTGGATTACGGCAATGTTCCACAACTGTCCTCATTTTGTCTAAAAGCAACAGGTTGAGAAGAGGACACTCAATGTCCACACTGAGTCCCCATTGGCTCTGTCACTTACAAAAAATAGGAGGGAGCTCAATTGATATCGTCTAATGTCTGGGAGGTCCACTCCCCCAATCCTTGGGGCAATTGCAGTTTCTCAAGCTTAACAAGGGTCTGCTTACAGTGCCAAATAAAAGAACTAAACCAACCATTCAGTTTCCGAAATGTTTGCCGCGGAAAGAGCAAAGGGAGCATCCACAAAGGGTACATTAAGCAAGGAAGAACGTTCATTTTGATAAGAGTGACTCAACCCAACCATAATATTGGAAGGGCCCCCAGTCTTTGAAGGTTTTGTTTCATCTTGTCAAACAAATGAACAAAATTAGCCTTGAATAACTGATCAAAGCTAGGGGTAACAGAGAGGCCCAAGTAACGAAAACGCCCTTGTGCTCACTTAAAGGGAAACCCACCTTCTATGCCATGTATTCCCCTAAGACCGCCTCTGACTTTGAAAAATTGATCTTGTAACCTGAGAAAGAACCAAATGAATTAATGCACTGCATCAAACAGGGCATTGAGACTGCCGGGGTCAAGAGAAAAATAAGAACATAATCTGCACATAGCGTAATCTTATGCACCTTCGACCCCGCCTTTTGGACAGCTATATTAGGGTCCCCATGAATGGCCTCCACTAACATCTCAATTACCAATGTGGAAAGCAAAGGTGAGAGGGGACAGCCTTGTAGACTATCCGTGCCAATGTTAAAATGATCAGACCTTATAACACTGGTGAGAACTGCTGCCATAGGATCACTGTTGAGGACCCTTACCCATTGAGTAAACATTTCAACCAGGCCAAACCACACCAGGGAAAAAAAAAGAAATGGCCATTCCACCTGATCCAGTGCCTTCTCCATGCCCAAAGAGACCACCAACCCTTGAGCCGATTGCTGCTGGCAAACTTGAATCACGTTAAGTAACCTCATAACATTATTAGAGGATCTGCGACCCTTTATAAAGTTCATCTGATCTTCTTTAACAAGAGAGGGCAACCCCTGCTTCCAACCTCAATGCCAAAGTCTTAGACAAAACTTTATAATCAGAATTTAAGAGCAAGACAGGTCTGTAAGAAGCACAGTCCTCTGGGGCCATCCCTTTCTTGAGGATAAGAGAGATAATAGCCACTCTCACAGATAGCGGGAGGCAATCACAACTATATGAATAGTTATACATGTCTAGCACCGGCCCTGACAGTATGTTTACAAATTCTTTATAAAACTCACTCAGAAGACCATCATGGCTGGGCACGTTTCCACTTTGAAGTTGCCTCACCGCCTCCTGTATCTCTTGGGCTACTAATGGACCATTAAGGAGAGACGCCTGCTCAGCACACCCCAGGAAGATCCAAGTTCCTAAAAAAGACTCAATTTTATCCTGTCTATCCTCATGGCATTTAGACTGATAGAACTTCCGAAACACTGCGTTGATCTTTTTACCATTACATGTAAGAGTCCCATTCCCTTCTCTAATAGAAGCAATAAATTGGAAGGCATTTTTCTTCCTAAACAAATATGCTAAATATTTACCCGGCCTATCACCATGCTCAAACAACCTTTGCTTTGTAATGGCAAGTTCCTTCCTTGCTGTATGCGTAAGCATGGAGTTGAAGGTGGATTGAAGGGCTGTGATCAGCTGCAGCTTAGTCACTAACAGTCTACAGTAATATGCCATCTCAGCTGCCTTCAGTCGTGCCTCAAGCAGACTCTGCTGCTCTCCCTTCCATCGCTTCTGACTGGCCAAGTATGAGATAATTATCCCTCTCGCATAAGCCTTAGCAGTCTCCCAAAGAATGGACAGATTACTAGCTGTACCTGAGTTGGTGGCCGAAACTGCTTCAAATTCCCAAGAAAAGTACGCAATGAACTTGCTGTCCTTGAGGGTGAAGGGATCCATTCGTCAGATCCGTGAGCTCATTGTATTACCCTTAATCTCGACCACTGCTGAGTGATCAGAGATGGCAATATTCCCAATTGAACAAGTTACCACCGAATCTAGAAGAGCCGTGGGAGTTAGGATAAAATCAATCCGTGTGTGGCACTTATGAGGATTGGAAAAGAACGTAAATTCCCTCCCCATGGGGTGGAGATGTCCCCAAATGTCTACCAACCCCAGTTTCACGCATAGATCACCCAACTGCTTATATTGGAGAGAAAGCTTTGGGGGGCCTTTGGGCATTCTATCCAGCACAGGATCCATAAGGCAATTAAAGTCCCCCCGCTATAATAATATGCCGCGATGCAAAGGCCATCAGCTTAGAGATCGCATCAGTCAAACATTTAAGGGGTTGGGCCGGAGGACAGTAAACATTCAAAATACCATATTCCTCACCATGTATTAGGGCCTTAAGGATAACAAACCGGCCATATTCATCTTTAACACAATCTAGTAAATTAAATGGAAGATTCTTCCGGACGAGTATGGTCACCCCGCTTCTCTTGGTGGTAAAGGACGAGAAAAACACCCGATCAAACCCGCCCTGCTGTAACTGTAAGTGTCCCTTGTCGTTAAGGTGAGTCTCCTGCAACAGGGCAACATCTACCCTCTCCTTTTTGAGGCTCAACAACATCTTTTTCCTTTCAACTGGCGAATGGATCCCTCTAATATTCCAGGTGCACCATTTAAGAACACTGCTAGCCACGATCCTTTCCAAACACCTTTGTCCTGCAGAGAGGGAGAATTCGACTCACAGTACGCTGAGCACGTACAGAAGAAGCCTCGTGGAGTCTATTTATGAAAAACTAAAAAAAATTAACTAAACTAACTACAAAGCACAAAAGGCACTTAATGGTGAACTCTATCCCCACTCATAGCCCATGTGGGTATACCTCCGACACACATTCCCCAGACCCAAGCAACAGAAGGAACCAAATGAGCACTCCACTCACCTCCAACTATATATTAATGCCAATCCTGATTGGAGAAAAAAAAACACACCAACAGCAGCTTCTCTTAGAAAAGGATAACATTACAAGGAACATAACAAGAGAGAAAAAAAAATTACTGTCCATATCCATAAGTCCATCCGAATTATTTTAAGGTCCAAGAAATGTTTCACTTGTTCCAATAAGTCAAATGACTGTGCCATCTCCTTGTGAGTAATATGAAGAACTGCTGGGTATCTCATTGAATATTGAATACCAAGGTCCCTTAATTTTCTCTTGACTTCATCAAACAATTTCCTTTTACAGAATACCACCGCAGAAAAGTCCTTGAAAAACATTATTTTAGCTCCCAGGTAAGTCAGGGCCTGTGGATCTTTCCCCGTCCCAGGACTCTCTGCTTGTCCTTGTAGCTTTGACATCGTACTAGGACTGGGCAGGGGCGCTGATCCAGACTGGATCTGAGCACCGCAACCCAATGAGCTCCGTCAACCTTCATTCGGTCTGCCTTGGCTTTCCAGCCAAGAAACTCTGGCAGCCAGTCTTCAATAAAGCTTGCGAGCTGCCCATCTTCCACTCCCGCCAGCAGCCCAACCACCTGGATATTTTTTCTCCTTCCTCCCAGATCATCGACCTGTTCAGTCAAGGCCTGGACCTGTTTTTTGAGGGCCTGGATCTGCCCCGCCGACCTCGGTCTCCGACGCCGCTCCACCTCTTCAACTCGCTTCCCGAGCCCTTCCAACTCCTTCTCATGCTTTTGTTGCATGACCGAAATCGGCTCTGGCTGAGTACAATTGTCTTCCATCAACTCCTTGATCATCCCTTGGAACGCCACGAATCCTTCAGCGACGTTCTGCTGCACGTAGACCTCTTTCTCAGCTGCCGAGGGAGCTGCAGCTGCATCCACATCTGCCCGACGCCTTCAGCGAGTGTCCCGTGTGTGTCGGAGCTTGGCTGTATGCTTTCATTTCGTCATCCTCTCTCACTCAAAAAGAATTTACAATAGAACCTCGACTATCCGAACATTGACCTTCCGAATCCTGGACCATCCGAACATGCTAAATTGCCCATAGTGACATGTTTACTTGTAGAATGAGGGGTAAATGTAGGGGTATGAGTGGGTTACGCTTCGGCAGGTCGGTGTGGACTTGTTGGGCCGAAGGGCCTGTTTCCACACTGTAATGTAATCTAATCTAATCTAAAAAAAAGACCAGCAGGGTAGAGGATGGAGCAGTATTGGCAGTATTTTCTGCGGGGGAAATCAGGAACAAGATCTCAAGGCCCTGCAAAAATGGCATTAGGCAACCCAGCACTCAGCTCTCAGTCACACAGCGTTATGGCATGCACTGCTGGATAATCGAGTGGTGTTCATTAACCGCCAGTTCTTGGCTAACCAGCATTATGCCGTGCATTGCTGGATAATTGAGAAATGCTCAGACAACCCGCACTCACAGATTGTTGTTTGTTTCTGACCACCCGACCGATCAATCCTCCATCTCATTCAGACAATCGAGGCTCCACTGCACATGGAAATAAACGGTTCAGAACTGTTTAACATCAATTTTCTCCAAAAGGACTTAAGGTGGTAGGGTGCAAAAATATCACTACTGCTGATCTGGGGTGCAGAGCTCAGCAAGGTAGATCTGCTCAGACATTGCCTCAACTTTCCTTGATTAGCCCAATTAGTAGGAACTCCCAGCTGAACGTTGCTGTTCCAGTAGAATAAAATTGCACCCTTGGCACTGCAACTTCCAATTGCAAAATTGCATTTGTGTTTCGGCATGAATCAGTTGAGGAATACCTTTTGCTCCTCACTCATTTATGCTACAAACATTATCAAAATAAATGTTTACTTGTAGAATGAGATACGTTGTAAGTCATTGTGTGCGAGAAATTGCTCTGTGGCATTGTTGTGTGCAAGGGCCATGTTTTGTGCGCTGCCGGTGCCTGTTGCCTTGGAGATAGCCAGCAGACAAATTTCTTGCTGACACGGTATTCTTGGTATAGTCACAAAGATGCATCTTTATGGATTGGAATGTTTTGTAGTTACTGGACTTTTCTTCATTGTTATGGGCCAAAGACATTTTTGTGGCTTCTCATGACTAAAGTTGACAAGATGGCCACCGGGGGGCTTTTATTTTCTTTCAAGCAGTGCCCTTCTCCAAAGAGGGCAGTGCTGTGTGATCAAAAAGTGAAGGGGAAGGCAGAGATTAAATCAAACTAGAGTTGGAAGGGGAAATAATACACTCCACTCCCTGCGGTGCCCACCTCTCCCTGAACAGCTCAAGGGTTTTGGTGGACATCACATCCTCCATCTCCAGCGACACCCAGGCTTAGTCATAGCCACAGCAGAGGGGCAGGCAATCGGCCATAACGACCCCCTCCATGGCCCGCTGCCCAGACCTGCTTATGGCCAGTTTGGCCAGACCCAGGAGCAGGCCTACCAAGAGGTTCTCTGACCTACTCTCACCCCTCCGCACCAGGTGCCCAAAGATCAGGAGCGTGGGGCTGAAGTACAGCCAAAGACAGAGGAGAAGGTTTTTAAGAAAATCAAAAAGGGAGTGCAAACACCCACATCCCATATATACATGGTCTACAGACTCCGCAGCACCACAGAACAAGCGGTTGGGCTGGGAGTCCATGAATCAGGGGACTATGTGTGTAGCACCCTCCACCCAGATGCCTGAGAGAAAGGGGGAGGACGCTCACGTAGAGACCCCTGCACTGGGGATCGCAACGCCGGTCACCTGGAGCTTTTTAGCTGATACAAGATAGCTGAAAGGAGCTGGCAACTAAATATAGCAGGTGTTCAGAGCTAGACTTGTGGTCTCCATACAGAGTTGCTGGATAAAGTAATGAAAGATCGCATGAGGGTCTTAACAGGTCCTGGTGAGAAGAAACACCAGGGAATTTACTCAAATTTCTGTAAACAGGCATTTCTAAACTTATAAGTATTTTAATAAGGGACATTTTTGAAAGGCCTTGTTTAGCCATAGTCCCAAGTTTGTAATTTGATTAAAAGTAGAAGGAAAAGTATGATACCACAATAGCCTAGACTTTTTAAGTAATTGTCATTACATATTAAGCAAAATCAAATGCGTATTGTGAAATGCAACCCACAAGCATCCCTATAAGATTTAGTTGAATTTTTATGAGTAGCCGAACGTAGACAATAAAAAGAGGCACCCGCAATGGCAGAGAAGATGGAGCATCAAATGATGTAAACAGACAAGCTCTAAGAGAGCAAAAGGAGATGTAAAACACATAAATGTAAACAATTGCAGATGAAGTGCAGATTCTTACATCCAAAGATCAAGGAAAGAGTGACAGAGACAGATTGCAAAATACAGAGTGAAGATGTGGTTATGCTCATGAGTTATTTGTAGAATGTCAACAAGTTTAATTTGAAGACTTGGTAAAGTTGTCAAGTGATTGAATTTCACCCCCGTTATTGGAATTCAAATAGATGCTCTCTACTCAGGAAAGAAAATTAGTAATGGAAAGTGTTTAGAGTAGAAACAATAAAAGATTCATTCAAGAATTAAACTCTGATTTAAAACTCACTTACAGTATGAGAATAGCAGGGGTTGCAATTGTAGCTGCAAGTCAGAATGACAGTTTGATCTCTCAGGTTGAAGTGAGAGCAAGGTTTCCAGTTTGGCAGCTGGTTCACAGAATTGTGGTCATTTAAAATTAGTTGATTTTAAAGGCTTTATAACAATTGATAGATATTAATATCCTTCTTAATCTTCCATATTAAAGTTAGTAGAATATTTGAAAGAGTTCTTAGTGATAAGCAAGTATTTAGGTTATTGGCAAATAATGTGGTGTGGCTGGAAAATGTGTGGGAAGGAGTATAACTGTCAGATGTATTGTAAGGTCCCAAAGACAGATGATTGAGGTATCTGGTAAGCATCATGAGATTATAGGAGGGCCCAAAGCTGTCCATAGAGTTCTATATCATTGATTACATGTTTACTGGATTGGATGTATACATGAGGGGGCTGTGGCTAATAATGACATCAATGTTGCATTAAGTTTTGTAATGCACGAGGTATAAAAATGTTGTATTCAGCTGGGGAAAGTTAGAATATCATTGACCTCTCTTCCAATCTGAGCCATAATTAAGAGGGCAACTGGGCCCCATGTGAAAGCCTGATTTGGAGAGGTCTTTGGCTTCTCCCACACATGTGGTAAAATAGCTCCAAATAGTGCTTGCTTGTACTACTGAACACAGAATGCAAGACTGCTCTTTGATATTTCTCCCTACAACAACATGCACAGGCAGGTGGGTGCAGCCATTAAGAATCCCATTAATCGGAAAAAAGCCTGTGCCTGTTCTCCTTGCCTGGCTCACATAAGTGGGGTGCTTATGTATTGTCCTTACCTGGAGTAACTGTCTCTGACATGATGCTCTAATGAACAAGACACTGAGATAACATGGAGATATCTTCAGCCTATAATATGCATTAATGTCTAATGATCCTGTAGCCTTCATGGCATTGATGGAGATGGCAGATTAGGAAATAGGAAGTGACACAGATTAGTGACCGCTTGCCCTTGATGAACCTCATTCATGTCACACATTGTTCCTGAGATGGATGTTGGTAGAGTACTCATTGAAAGGGAGAAAGTGAGGTCTGCAGATGATGGAGATCAGAGCTGAAAATGTGTTGCTGGAACAGCACAGCAGGTCAGGCAGCATCCAGGGATCAGGAGAATCGACGTTTCGGGCATAAGCCCTTCTTCAGGAATGAGGAAAGTGTGTCCAGCAGGCTAAGATAAAAGGTAGGGAGGAGGGACTTGGGGGAGGGGCGTTGGAAATGCGATAGGTGGAAAGAGGTCAAGGTGAGGGTGATAGGTCAGACTGGGGTGGGGTGGAGAGGTCAGGAAGAAGATTGCAGGTTAGGAAGGCGGTGTTGAGTTCGATGGATTTGACTGAGACAAGGTGGGGGGTGGGGAAATGAGGAAACTGGTGAAATCCGAGTTCATCCCTTGTGGTTGGAGGGTTCCTAGGTGCCCACACCTCCCCCCTCACCTCCCTCCAAGGCCTTACGCCCACACCTCCCCCCTCACATCCCTCCAAGGTCTTGCGCCCACACCTCCCCCCTCACCTTCCTCCAAGGCCTTGCGCCCACACCTCCCCCCTCACCTCCCTCCAAGGTCTTGCGCCCACACCTCCCCCCTCACCTCCCTCCAAGGCTCCACACCCCCCACCAACCCAATCTCCACTCCCGGCACCTTCCCCTGCAACCGCAGGAGGTGCAAGACTTGCGCCCACACCTCCCCCCTCACCTCCCTCCAAGGCCCCAAAGGAAACTTCCATATCCGCCACAAATTCACCTGCACCTCCACACAAACATCATCTATTGCATCCTCTGCACCCGATGTGGCCTCCTCTATATTGGGGAGACAGGCCGCCTACTTGCGGAGCGTTTCAGAGAACACCTCTGGGACACCCAGACCAACCAACCCAACCACCCTGTGGCTCAACACTTCAACTCCCCCTCCCACTCCACCAAGGATATGCAGGTCTTTGGACTCCTCCATCGCCAGACCACAACAACATGACGGTTGGAGGAAGAGTGCCTCATCTTCCGCCTAGGAACCCTCCAACCAAAAGGGATGAACTCGGATTTCACCAGTTTCCTCATTTCCCCACCCCCCACCTTGTCTCAGTCAAATCCATCAAACTCAGCACCGCCTTCCTAACCTGCAATCTTCTTCCTGACCTCTCCGCCCCCACCCCAGTCTGACCTATCACCCTCACCTTGACCTCTTTCCACCTATCGCATTTCCAACGCCCCTCCCCCAAGTCCCTCCTCCCTACCTTTTATCTTAGCCTGCTGGACACACTTTCCTCATTCCTGAAGAAGGGCTTATGCCCGAAACGTCGATTCTCCTGTTCCCTGGATGCTGCCTGACCTGCTGCACTGTTCCAGCAACACATTTTCAGCTACTCATAGAAAGCCCTTGCTGAGCAGGAAATTCTGTTTAGTGTGCTCCCCTTCCTCTCTCTTCACTGAGCACCGCCTCTCTACATCTGTACTCCTTCTCATGCTAATGAGAACAAAAGGCACAGCCTCAAATATCTCAGCAATCATTTTGTCCTCATTGATTTTAAGCACATACTGTCACCTCCAAAGACATTGCATACTAATTGCCCAAACTCTGCCAAAACAGAGGTCAGAAATACCTCATATGCAAGTTGTTACCTTACCATTTAAAAAAACTCATTCTGGGTCTCTTCTGCAGCTTAACACATGTTCTTTGGTTAGTCACAAGCAAATATGTTGAATAAACCTGTATGAGTCATATTTGCAAATAGAGCTTCAAATCAGTTAGTTGAGCTAAGGGGCATCAAGAAGGCACTGGTTCGGAAGTTTCCAATGCGTGCATGGGATGTGTACATGCACATCATTCCCAGTGCGGGCTACCATTCAGGCCATTATCTCAGTGCCACTTGGGGACCTCCATTCTTTAAAGTGCCATCTCCAGGGGCATGCCAGATCCTAATTACATACTTTATAAGTTTTAACACTTTTGCTTTTGAATTTTATTTGAGAAATATGTATCAAAATAGTTCTACACCTGAATCCATTTTAAAAACAGCTTCAGTAATAAGTGAAGGCAGATTTTTTAGAAAATGCTAAAACTTATTAAGAAGATTTCTCTTTTTATCTTAAAGTGAATTTCTAATCCCAGTCTGAAAGAAACGCATCTAACAATATACCCTTCTGTTTGGCATAATGCTCAGTACAATCCTGCTTAGCATAATACTTCACACGAAAGTAGTTATGCTAGAAATTAGTATTTAATTAATAATTAAAGATCATTATGTGTTTCAAACTACATTTGGAATATTTCCAAGATACATCACACAGGGATAAGATCATCAATTTCATGTTTCATGGTTTTCCCAGGCAGTGCAAAATTGCAGTTGAAATTATTTCGAAAGATACCTTTCTACAAACCGTCATGAGGCAGGCAGCATCTACCAAGAAAGGAAAGCAGACATCCATTGTCTGCACTGGTGGCAATCATTTCCACATACACATTATTTGTTCACTTGCAGAAGCATTATTTTGAGATGTGTTGCATGTTTCTTTTTGAAGGTCTCACTTCTGAAGCTAAAATGTAAATTTACTAACCATGTCTTGGAAAAGAGAAAAGGTAATTAATTGGATTTATATATGACAGATGAATAATGAGCATACATGACATCACTATTTGACTTTGATGGTTGAAACTGACATCCTTTAGTGTTATTATTCTACAAACACAACTACAGAGGACCATCATTGTTATACAGTAAATCTTAATTGACTGGTCTTGATTATCATCTTGCTAAATAACAAATGGAGAATTTCAGGTGAACAAATTCAGTATTTGTCCACCACTGTCTTTGGCAGTTACTCAAATATGGCATCAACTGATTTACAGTGTATTGAAATCTGACATGCTTTTCTCTGAAATCAAGAAATAGGTGAAAAAAAAAATCCAAAGAATAACATTCATATCACACACATGCCAAACAATTACTCTCTCCAATAAGAGAGAGTCTAACCATCTCCCTTTGATATTCATGACATTACCATTGTTGAATCTCTTGCCATCAACAATTTTGGGAGATTAACATCGACAAGCAACTTAGCTGGACCAATCATTAATGTAGTTATGGGTGGCAGGCTGGATATTCCACATGAGTAACTCAATTTTTGATTCCCACATGAGGATATAGGCTGGCAAATCCAGGAACTCACCACATCACTTCCAATAGCACTCCAAAATATTTTCAGCCGTGTTCCACCAAGTTGGATTGAGTAAAATAGATAGAAAAATAGCATCTAAAACGGAAACCTCAGGAGGAGACCAAGGTGGATTATTCTTTAATCGCCTCTCACAGTTAAGGCAGGACATGCCCGGTTTGCAAAGCTTTAACCTAATCGTTTGGTTGAATTGGATATTTTTCACTTTCAATAATGCTCGTGAAGGGGACCATCTTGCAGGTTATGCTTGCCAAGTGATATGCAAATGTCTGATCTGAACATGTTTGGTCCAAATTGGACATGGCATTACATAGATGTGTGATAACTGGATAATACTCCTTCCAAAGCTTCTGGCATGTTGCACACAGGTATCCTTCTCTTACACATGGGCCACGCCCAAAGAAGTGGGCAGTGCAGCGTTTCTCAGAAGAAAATGGCATGAGGTCTGCATTACATTAATATTATGGAGATGAGATTCATGTCCAACTTTTTTTTCATCTCTGCAGCTCAAGCCTTTTTAAATGTATTAATTGTCTACTGAAGGTATTAAGGTAGGAACCAACTCCATGGTTACCCTCTTCTGGCACAGAATGGAGAGCTATAATTATGACAATCTGAATAAAATTCTCACATTTGTTATGTTTGTACATTATTCTGGATTAGTGGTGCTGGAAAAGCACAGCAGTTCAGGCAGCATCCAAGGAGCAGTAAAATCAATGTTTCGGGTAAAAACCCTTCATCAGGAAGGGCTTTTGCCTGAAATGTCGCTTTTACTGCTCCTCGGGTGCTGCCTCAACTGCTGTGCTTTTCCATCACCACTAATCCAGAATCTGGTTTCCAGCATCTGCAGTCATTGTTTTTACCATGTTTGTACATTAGAATGACTTCTATTATTTAAAGGTTAGACAAAACCATTCTTTGTGAAGATGAAAACAGCTTATGAAATTTAATATTCTCACATAGTATTGTGGGATTGTGTGTATTGTTTTTACTGCAGATGAGAAGGGAAAAAGAAGAAACCAATTAGCACTTTATTACATTTCCTAGGTAAAGCTCAGCAAGATGTATACAAAAGCTTATTTCCCAATATGTTTTCTAAGCTTCTCTTTCAATTTTGCAATTTTTGCAGATGTCCTCAAAGTGCGCTGGTCTTACTATTAAATGCAACTCAAGCTTTACTGGATATAATATGATTTATTAATTATCCACTCATTAAAATTAACATTTTACTTCAGAGAAATCATGGCTTTATAATCTCATTCTGGAATTAAGAATGAATACAATTTTACTTATTTTGCATGCCTAATGCTTATACTTTAAATTAATTAAATTTTAATAGGCAACAGCCACTCATTGTGTTGCTACAGCACTTACCATGCATTTCCAGTTAGAGATGCCACCCACACCTTGACTCTAACTTTCCTGGGAATCTATGGCATTGTCAGGGTATATTTGCACAACAAGATCTTTGTGTCATGTAAGAGAAGGAAGAAATTACAAGGTATTGACTTACACAATTAATTTGGCTGAGCCATATTTTCCTTGGACTTTCATACAAAACTCTAATTACCCAGATGGAGAAAAGTTCCATCTGCATTGAAATCAATTGTCATTCTGAGTTTCCTTATTCAAGGCAGCTTTCCTGCCACATCCATTTAGTCTGTAAAATAATGGAGCTGGTCGTCACACCACATAATTACTTCAGCTAAGATCAGCTTTTAAGAGCTTTAAACAAGTTCTTCATTTTGCCTGACCTTGTGTCCTTAACTCCCAGTCACTTAAAAGGAGAGTGATTTATTTCCAAGCAACCGTTCAATATAGACGTTACATAATTCTATTAGAAAATGTCTGTGAATCTAAAATTTAAATGGTTAGTCTAACATTGAACTGTTCTGCAGCTTGCACACTTCACGTAACTACTGAGTTTTCAACTAAACAAATTAGTGATGCACATGCATTGGAATTCTATTATCATTATTCAACAATCTCAGACCAATAAAAAAAGTCCCGAACCTTTCAAACTCAATGAATGTCATGGCATACTCACAAGGTTAATGTGCAAAGCCTGAAGATCCTTTAACTACAGATAAACTATTTGCATCGAGAAACCAGGGCTGGCAGTATGTCTGTCAGAGGTGCTCCAATGTCAAAGTGAAGGAACCAGGCAAAAAGCGATGAAATTTTCAGCTAATTAAAGACAGGTCAGTATTGTTTATTGGCCAAAGTACATTTGATTTGCTGCTACATGAGGTGTAAATCATTCTATTTCCAAAATATGAATTAAGCTGCGAAAAGTCCTGGAACTGCACTTACTTGAGCACTGTGGATATACCTACATCAGATGAAAGGTAAGGGTTCAAGAACATAGTTCACCACCACGTTCTCAATGACAATAAGGATTAGCAACAAATACCTGACTTATCATGTGACGCTCACATCCCATGAAAACATTTCAAAAAGTTCTCTGTGGCAACATTGGTTTTCTAAATGGTTAATCTCATGGTGTGTGTCACTGTGGCCAAGTGAAAGTCTGGGCACCATGACCCACAAGACCTCAAGAAATTTGTAGATGATAAAGATCAGTGAGCCAATCTCAGGACATCTAACTACTGCACTGGCTGCATCCAGAACAGGTTACATGTACCAAACATCTCAATTGGGCATGAGGACCCTTATTTATTTATGCAAATGATCAAATGCATATTTCAGGTCTGGTACCTGAATGCTTAGTCTTTTGGCTATGACAGATATGGCAGATAAATATTGCTGTCTCAGAATGAGTGTGTGCCTTCTTTATGGGAAATCTAGACATTTATTCACCACTTGAGAAACAGTCAGGGCAAAATATCAAATTTATACACCATTGCCTCCTATGCTTCAGTGACCAGAGTTGGACATGCTTCTCAAGATGTGGTTGAATCAGAAAATTACTCAGTTTCCACATATATATCTCTTGTGCTCAATTCTTTTGACAAAATAATTAAACATTCGTTTTGCTTTGTTGATTGATCCTTTGAGCTGGCTAGACATGTTGAGCACCAAGTCTATTAAGGCTCCTGAATCTTGAAATTCATTCAGAGCTATTTTTAATTATTACAAGAGTATGTAGATTTATCTCTCTCACACCACTTGCCCATGATTATATGAAGTTGTTGATGGACATTTTCACTTGTATTAAAAGTGGCAAGGATATGAATAAGATACTTTGATCAAATTCAGCGTCCAGTGAAATGGGAGCGGGGGTCAAGGAATATTGTGTGATTTAAGTACAAGCACAGCTAACCTGAATCTCTGGAAGTTCATTAAATTGTAAATGTCCATATGGAAGACCTTCCTTGAAAAGGCATTCAGAATGCAAAATTAATTGTAAAATTTATAGCTCCTATTAACAGGATATTTACAAAAAACTCAAATACAGTAGTCATCCAGGCACTTTTCCCAAATCATTTTATCAAATGGTTGCCATTCATATCCCATGGTGTAGTAATGGTTTGTGACATCAGATCATTTGTGTGGACAATAGAAGGATGAGGTTGGACATTAGACGGTGGAAGACTTCTCTCTCCTGGGGAGAAACATTGCCAGCCAGCTGTCTAGCCAGTTAGAGATTCTCCTGTAGCTATAAAGCAATGTGGACAACCCCAGCAGATCTAACAGTTCCAAAAGTGCCCAAACTCTCTTATGGGCATCACCAAGACTGATGGCAGACCCATCGATATTCAAGTTAAATCTTGAGCATTTGGGTTTTTGGTTCATACTCTGGGAATAGAAGCGATAGATAATGCAGCGCAGGTTTTATAGCACGAATGGATTGGAAGAAATGTAGGGTGTTATCTTCTCAGAAGCTGCCCCTGAAGGGCAAGGCCTTCAATGATAGCACCCCATTCCTTCACACCCTTTTAAACAACTCGTAAAATAAAAAGCCTGCCCTTTCATGTTCACCCACCTATGTCAATATTTTTATAATGTGGGCTTTAGCTTGGAGGTGAATCGGAAGATACTTGGCTGTGCACCTTCCCTATGTTACAAACTCCAAATCCAAAACAAACATATTGGAAGCATTAACACCCACACCATTGATTCTATGGAAACGTAATCAAAACTGGCTTGAGATAACAAATCTCTTTAGTGAAGGACAGGGCATGGCCAGTTAGCTTGAGTCCACTTCAGGTACAAAAATGGTCACCTTGCCATTAGGAAGGAAGGAGCTTTGCCTAAACCGAGACCCAGAATAAAAAAGGGGTTAATTTGTTTGTGCCTGCAAGAGTGCATTTCCTCTTTACAGATCTTGCCAAAAAAGCTTCACATGAAAATCTAACATCTGTTTTATTTTCCAAAAATTCGGAAAGAAATTCTGAAAAGACCGACAACACTTATATCATAATGGTCCAATTGAAAATATGTGATTTATTTCTTATTATTTTGTTCACAGTCCAAGTGGATGCTTTATCTCTAGAATCATCTTTTATTGTGTCTGTGTGAGAGAGTGTTTCATGTATTTATATTTTAGGTGTTGTATAAATAAATGTTGACTGTTTGTTCATTTAAACTTACCAGAAAGCCTGCTTTACGGTCAAACACTTCAGTGACATACAACATTAATTCAAAAATATATATCTCATCGAGGACCACTGAGAGATAAGTTATTTTTCCATGTCTCCCAGTCTGAAACTTTTTCCTTCTTATTTGCCTATATTAAATTTAGTCTCCATTTCTGGAAGTTTCTGCTACAGATCCAAAGTGTTAAAGAATATCAAATATATTTTCAAGTTCACAGATACATTTAGCTGAACTGGTGGTACTTACACCTCAGGGATGATAGATAGTGGGTTCACTCCTAATCCCAAGATCCATGCACATGATTTAGGTTGACACTTCACTGAGAGAACGTTGCACTATCAGATACCGTCTTTGAAGGGGGCAATAAACAAAGGTCAGATTTGCTGTTTCAGACTGACGTTATAGACTCCTATGAAAAAGTTTGAAGAGGAAACAGTTTTACCAACCAAAAGTTAAAAGTCAAAGTCATTAATTTCACTAGTATTTGTGCAAATCATTTGCTCTGTTTGTGTGTATAGTGATAAAGACTGCATTTATAAATGTGATTCAGTATTTGTAAAGCATTGCTACAAATTCTTTCATTGCATCCAAATCCACAACATAAAATGGTTCTCCCAGTACTCCCAAAACATCCGAACAAATGATTTATCATTATGCAGCAAAATCCAGGAACCCTAAGAACTAATCTTCGCGTTGATTGTAAATTGCAGATTTGTAAACAGGCAGAGAAAGGAGATAGCCAGCATAATCTGTTCCACACAGACTGCTGCTCCAACCCTTCTTGTCTTTACTGTTCTGTGATACCGGTCTTTACTGTTCTCCAGGGCCTTCTTCTCCAGACCCAGTCTTCTCTTGTTGATCATAATTGCTCAATGAATTCTCCAGAAAAATAGCCATCTCTGTGTTGCAACTACATGTTGTAGTATTATCATGTTCATCGCCGCTATACAGACTTAACAAGTCATACAAATCCACAGTCACTTTGACATGCTTCCATCATAATTTCTAGCTACAGCACATCAGAACAGGTAGAAACAAGGCCAGAATAAGGATATGTCAGATTTATATGTAAGAAGCACAGCCCTTGATGTAAGGGAGGGCATTGCTAGGAGCAGGAATTTTGAACATCCAATTATCTGAACTTCAGTCCTTTATTGGAACTCAGTGTATGTTGGCACAAGTCTATCTGAAGAGATGAATGTTACTAACTAATCCAGAAGCAGAGGTTGGATGGCCTAAGTTCCAGGCTAATATCATGCCCTGCACTCTTTAAGCTTTATCAACAACTTCATTGTTTTTAAAAGGAACCTCTTTATAAAGAGCACAAACAAAATGCTTTGCTAAAGTTGGAGGTGTAACTATAAGTGAGGTTTATGGCAAATACTATGTTCAAATGTAACTCTCCAAAGATATTTAATGAAGAGAACCTGGTAGATCCACCTCCTTTAAAAAGGCACCCACTCACCATGTTGCCATTCCAGATTGTGAGGACAGGAGTTGACAGTGGAGGTAGGTAAATGACAAGGTCAGTAAGCTAGAACACCTACAGCTATTCACTGGGGACAAGAACCCAGTTTGAATAATGAACATAAGGTCCCCAAATTCTTATCTCCTTGCCCACACACCCACTTTCCATGCCCTCCTGTAAATCACCAACTCCACCCCACCCCACTCCCCCAATCCCATCTCCGGAGTCAGGATGGGACCATTCGCCGCTGCCGATTCGCCACAGCCCATTGGCCGCCGAGGACGATGGCCACCACCCATTGGCCGCCGAGGACGCTTTGCCACCGCAAGAGTTTGTATCTCATTTTTATGTATAAACCAATAAAATGATATTTATTTCACCTCTTTCTTTATCAATATGTACTATGTTGTATAAATTAAGGGGACTGAGAAGTATGAAAGAACAGGTGGGAGGGAAACAATCAGTATTTATATATATTTCTGGTGGCGAATAGTCTCCCGAGGTCAAATGACCCCAGTGGAGAAACGTTGGTGGTGAACCGGCATTGGCTAATCGGCAGCGGCGGCGAATGTGCCACGGTGAATCGTCACCAACCCCTCCGGAATATATGCCTTATAAAGCCAATTTGAAAAATTGCAATTCACACAGATGGTCAATTTGATTTAAAAACAAACAAAATGTCTATTTCCTTTCCCATAGCAAAAACATATCATTTTTAATACCATCATGAAACCGTTAATATAAATGGGAATTCCCTGTGGAGCTGTATTGTTTAGGAGATTTTGAAACTCAGCCAAGCATCTGCATGGTGTCCTGCAGGCTTCATTAAACCAGGCTTAATCCCTTGACTCAATGGTAATGATAGAGTGAGGGATAAGGCAGGCCAAGAGGTGGTAGATTGTGTTAAGAGTACAATTTGGCTGCTGACAGCCCAGAGTGCCTCATACATACCCAGTCTTTGGCAACTAAATCTGTCTGAAGTATATTCCATTTCGGACACAATACACTGGGAATATATTCTCACTGTTTTCTGGAGTCTGTCTCCACAAGGACTGTGCAGTACTCACTCTTATCAACACTGTCATGGACAGAAGGACGTAATCGAGGGTTTGATTTATAAGGACAGGCTGGATGGGCTAGGACCTTTCACTGTGGAGTTTGGAGGCTGAGCGGGTTACTTTATAGAGGATTGTAAAATCATGCAGAGTATATACAGAAGAACCTTGATTATCCGAATATCAATTATCCAAATTTCAGATTATCCGAAGAAGATCTCAAAGTCCCAATGGAGACATTACATCAAAGAGGTGTTTCAACACTGATTGTGTCTTTTATTTATAGTGATTAAAATTTAACTCAGCTTACTGAAATGCTGTTGAGAACAGTCCTGGACATTGATGGGAGCCCAGTCACCGTCTCCAAATGACTGACTGCCCACCCTCTCACTCTCTCTTTCTCTCTCTCCACACTTTCCCTGGAGTTCTACACAGGCGTGTATCCAAACCCCAACTCCTCCCCACCACCCCTTCCCCAGATAATCTCTCCAACATTGTCTTGTACAGGACAAAGGTGGAACCTGCCAAAAAGTTGCAGCAAAACGTGTGTGTGCGTTTGTGCATGTGTGTGTGCGTGTGTGTGTGCGTGTGTGTGTGCGTGTGTGTGTGTGTGTGCGTGCAAGTGTGTGTGTATGCGTGTGTGTGTGCATGTGTGTGCGTGCATGTGTGTGTGTGTATGCATGTGTGTGTGCGTGTGTGTGTGCGTGTGTGTGCGTGTGTGTGTGTGTGCGTGCAAGTGTGTGTGTATGCGTGTGTGTGTGTGCATGTGTGTGCGTGCATGTGTGTGTGTATGCATGTGTGTGTGCGTGTGTGTGTGCGTATGTGTGTATGCATGTGTGTGTGTGTGTGCATGTGTGTATACATGTGTATGTGTGAGTGTGAGTGCGTGTGTGTACATGTGTGTGTGCGTGCGTGTGTATGCATTTGTGAGTGTATATATGTGTATGTGTGTATGCATGTGTGTGTGTGCATGTGTGTGTGTATGCATGTGTGTATGTGTACATGTGTGTGCTTGTGTGTATGTGCATGTGTATGCATATGTGTGTGTGTGCATGTGTGCATGTATATTCATGTGTGTGTGTGTGTGCGTGCATGTGCGTATGCATGTGTGTGTGTGCGCGTGTGTGTGTGCATGCGTGTGCGTATGTATGTGTGCGTGCGTGTGTGTGAGTATGTGCGTGTGTGTGTGCGTGTGTATGTGTGCGTGCGTGAGTGTATATGTGTGTGCGTGTGTGTATGTGTGCGTGTGTGTGTATGTGTGTGCGTGTGTTGGACAAGGTTGGGGGGTGGGCGGGGGGGTGGGGTTGGGGGCAGGTGGGGAGGCGAGATTGGCTGTGGTTTGGGAGTGGATGGGGGCAATTTTGGACAGGAGTGGATGGGGGGCAAACAGGGGGCGGCGTTGGATGGAGTTGAGGTCGGACAGGTTTGGCAGGTGTGAGATGTGGTGGGGGTGAATGGGGGCGAGGTTGGACAGGGTTGGGGGCAAACAGGGGGTGGGGTTGTACGGGGTTGGGGTCAGACAGGTTTGGCGGGCAGGAGTGGGGTGGGGGCGAATGGGTGCGGGGTTGGACTGGGTTGGGGTCAGACGGGAGGCGCGGGCCAGGGGCGGGGTTGGTGCAGATGGGGGCGGGCAGGGGCTCGCGCCTGGTGTGCTGCTGCCTCATCTCCTGAACGGGGAGCAGATGCAACAGACAACTCTGAGCCCCATGGGAAAGGCATTGAATCGATTAACCAAATAATCAATTATCCGAACGAAATAGTGCCCACCCATCTCGTTCTGACAATCGAGGTTCCTCTGTGTAAGGTGAATAGCTCAGGTCTTTTCCGCAGAGTAGGGGAATCTAAAACTAGAGGATATAGGTTTAAGGGGGGAGGAGAAAGAGATAAAAGGGATTTCAGCGTTAAATATTTCACATAGATGGTGATGCATATATATAACAAGCTGCCAGAGGATGTGGTAGAGGTGTGTACAACATTTAAAAGGCATTTGGACAGATAGGAAAGGTTTAGAAGGAAATAGGCCTAATGCAGGCAAATGGGCCTAGTGCAATTTGGGAAACCTGTTCAGCATGGATGAGTTGCGCTAAAGGGCGTCCAAGCTGTATGACTCTATGACTCTGCAACTCTATGATTCATTCATTTTATGGCATTAGTTGACAACATAGCCTGGGAAATGTAAACAACTTTGTGTATTTTTTCCTAAAAAATGGCTTCCCTTTCCTAAGCTGCATGAATATCCTATCAATCAAAGCAGTCTAGGAATAAACTTTCTCTATAAGTGAACTATCAGAATCACTTTATATCACACTCTAGATTCAAAATAATGTTTCTTCAGTTTTGAATACATAGGAGCAGATTTTTCAACAAGAAATGCACTTCAAAGTACCTTTGCAGCATAGAGTGATATAATTAATCACTGCAGAAATAACACTGTAATGAAGTTGCTTCCACTATTATCTTTTTGGTCATAACACATAATTTGCTCTCACTTTTTTCTGGAGTCTGTCTCCTCAAGGACTGTGCGGTACTCATTCTCACCGACAACTGTCATGAACAGAAGGATGTGACCAAGACATGAGGGTTTGATTTATAAGGAAAGGCTGGATAGGCTGCAACATTTTTTCCCTGGAGTATAGGAGGCCAAGGAGGCATGGATCAGTTGGGCCAAGGGGCTTGTTTCTGTGTTGTTTGATTCTATGACTCTATAACTCATATAATTAGGGTCTAAATGGAGCAACTCCAGCCAACAATGTACTTTTGGAAGTAGCATTTTAAAGTCACCATAATCTGACTGGATCACAACACTACTCTCTCATTTGAGAGAGAGATGACTGGTGGTGGTTTAACCTAAGGGTCACCGTGCCTGAGGTGAAGAGAGATTTTAAGGAGAGTCATGGCAACCTCCGCCTGTGTAGGAGTTGAACCCACTGTGTTGGCATCACTATGCATAATAAACCAGCTGTCCAGCCAACTGAACTAACCGACACCCTCCACTAGAGGTGGCATCATAATAATTGAGAAAGGATCAAAGGAAAGATACCAGGTCTCTTGTGCATCAGAGTGAAGGTCTCACTACTGATATTGATCTTCTGCAATAACCTGGAATAGATAATTAAAACAATAAAAACTGGAGATGCTGAAAATCAGAAACCAAAACAGAACTTGCTGGAAAAGCTCAGCAGGTCTGTCAGCATCTGTGAAGAGAAATCAGAGTTAACATTTCAGGTTTAGCGACCACTCCTTCAATTCTGAAGAAGGGTTACTGGGCCGAAAACTTTAACCCTGAGTTTTCACAGATGCTGACAGACCTGCTGCACTTTTCCAGCAATTTCTGTTTTGGTTTTGGGGATAGGTGATGTTACTTTGAAGGAACTGACAACTGCACAACTGCTGAGTGATTAGATTAGATTCCATTAGATTCCCTACAGATTAGATTCACTATAGTATGGAAACAGGCCCTTCGGCCCAACAAGTCCATATCAACAAGTGGGGAGGACATTTGAAGTTAGACATTAGATCAAAAAGTTGGGAATATGCAATTCAGAAAGTACTCACTAAAAAGTTGAATCTTTAAGCCAGAAAGCCAAAAGGTTAAGTAGAATCAGAAGATAAGGCTGCACTGGCACAGATTCAGTTGGAAAGGAAGACATAATTTTAAACTATAATTTCAATGAGTAGAAGAGAAAATAACATTTCACAGACAGAAAAAAGAAACAGCATTTAAGAAGCTTAATCTAGAATTGAAGAAGAGAAGAGAAACAGAAAAGCAAAAAGAGAATGGCAAAGAGAAGAAAGAGGCGCAGAAGAGAGAAAGGGAGCAAAAATGGGAATACCTGCTTAAAAGCCTAGAACTGAAAAGCAGGATGCCCTTGACTCTGATGGAAATTTCAGATTAGGAAGAACCTGACTCCAACCCAAGGCCAAGGGAGGAGTCCTTCTGAACCTTCAGGAAGAGGAAACAAAAGCATTTTTTTTATTTCTTATGGACAGAAAATAAATGAGGCAGCCAAAAGAAAGGTGGATAATGCTCATACAAAGTATACTTTGCATACATTGTATTGACAAAAATACAATTTTTGGTATGTATGAGTCAGTTCCTGAAATTATAGGAAGAACCTCTGGGATTACATATATGTACCGTGAAAGGTGAAACAAATTAACTTTGATCATCGGATGCAGGTACTTAAGGTAGAGGGCATGTGTGAGACCCTTAGGGAAATAATTCTTGGAATAGCAATTAGAAAAATTTAAAATAAAATTTCCTCTGTTAGTAAGAGCACACAACGAGGACGAAAAAGTTCCAGTAGCCAAACTGGCAGCTGAGATAGTTGATCATTACAGCAGCTCCACAAGCCCAAACCCTTTGTCCATCATCCCCACAAATCTGAGAAGGATAAAAGATGGGAGAGTGGAAGGAAGCAAATAGATGAGAAGTTGGGAATGCTTAGGATCTCTGTCTCAAGCCAGAAAGGAAGATTCGGAGAGTGGAACTGATGTTTGAAAGCTGAAGTATTCCCATTGCCACGAGGCAGGACACATTGTACAAATTGCTGGAAGTCATGGGGTAAACTCATGGGGCTTATAAGATACGTAGGATCAATGTAGAGAAAGTGGTCCTGACCGAGAGTACGACAGACTGAGCTGGAGCCCTGACTGCAGCAGTGATTGCAGGAAAGTTGAACAAAATACCTGAGAGCTGCAAAACATGCTTGGGAAGACGGGAAAAATATCTCCTTCTCCTTCAAGCCAGGCAGGTAAACCTTGAGTTATACATGAGGACACAGGAGCTACCAAAACTCTTTTGCTGGTGAAAGGCATCACTTTTCCACTAGATAATGGATTGACTGTCAAGGACTTAGTTAACAATATTGGCAAGGAGTATATAAAGTTAAAAATCACACAACACCAGGTGGTCGTGAAGGAGCGGCGCTCCGAAAGCTAGTGCTTCCAATTAAATCTGTTGGACTATAACCTGGTGTTGTGTGATTTTTAACTTTGTACACCCCAGTCCAACACCGGCATCTCCAAATCATGGCAAAGAGTATAAACTCAGAGCTCGGTATTGGTCAATCTCAATGTGTGACCAAAATCCACCAACAGCGTTGTAAGGGTTGTCCATAGTTTGCCTGTAAACAGGATTGATGTAGAAACACAGAAAATAAAAATAGATGCAGGAGGAAGCTATTCAGCACCTTGATCATTCAATATGTTAATGTAATTTCAATATCCCACGCCCGCTTTCTCTCCAAACCCCTTGATCCTTTTAGCTGCAAAAGCCACATCTAGCTCCCTTTTGAATATATCCAATGAACTCGCCCCAACAGCTTCCTGTGGTAGGGAATTCCACAGGTTCACACCTCTCTGAGTGAAGAAATTCTTCCTCATCTCAGTTCTGACTGACTTACCCCTTATTCTCAGACTTTGACCCACTTCTGTGGAATGATTTGGCTGGACAGAAAGTCATAGGTTCTTCAAGCTAAATATGGTCAAGCAAATTGAAAAGATTCAAGGAGGTTTTCCTTCATATGCAATGGCTTCAACCATAATTAAACAAGTTTCATCTTCAGAAGTCAAATTGCCACCACAGACCAATATTTCCCTGTCAAAACTTTCTTTGAGATTTGCCTAATCCAGAGGAGAAGTTAAACAATTCTCCAAGCAAGCTCAACCAGAGATGGTGCAAAGAAATAGAGTCCAGTTTTCATAGGAGGCAGAAGCACAAGGCCTTGCCAGCCTGGCCCCAGGTCATCACCTGAGGCAGTGCCATCTCAGGATGAGAAAGAATGGTTCATGACCTTCTCTGCTCTGCCAGAGTAAATGCCACACTGCTCTCTGCTACATCGCACTCATTCCATCTCTGCCAACACACCCATCTCCCACCAAGGCTCACTCATTCTCTTTATTACCTCCATGCCCCCCATCACTCCCTCTGACATCTCACACCACTATCCCTGCATGCCCTCTGTGCTGCTGCCTCAGTCCTCCTGAAGATCTCACCGTCTTTGTGCCAGCCGTGCCACCCACTGATATCTCACTTGTTTCCCCACATTGCCATTACAGGAGAAGACAAGTCATAATCGAACAGGTACATATAGTAAGTGAAAGGGAGCATTAGGCACCTCAACCTCAATGAGGAGTGAATCCTGGCCCTCACAGGATAAGACCACGACTGCTCCTGAGGGGCCGAAGAGAAATCCATGCCTGCCAACCATGTAAATACCACTCTACACGCCATTGCCCCTCTCCCATTGGACATGCTGTCAGACTGATTCATGGTGCACCACCTCCAACCATTGGTGGCGATGCCTTCTTTCTGTTGCGTTTTGCAGGGGCCACCAACATATTTATGGAAAAGGACCATCCTGGAACCCTGAATATGGCATTGTGGAGCTCTCAGAGGACATATCGGCAAGGCTGCCCCCTGCAATCACCACCAGTTCAGGTACCTCTGACACCTCAATGGGAATGTTAGACACAGAGAATGTGGGAGCACAATCCAGTGAGCACCTCACAGTGACAGCTCCACTGCTGACTGAGGAAGACACAGCCCAGGCCGGTGGCTCTTAGGGACTGCTGGAGATCAGGCTCCTGTTCAGGCCCAGGCATGAGAGGAGCCTGTAGTGTTGACAACAGGGACTTCATCCAAAATATAAACTGAGTCAAACAGCATTGGCACACAAGGATCCAGGATACAGTGATGCTGAATGCCAGAAGCTGTATTAGTGCAATGAATCATGAGACATCTGACTGCTACCTTTCGAAGTTCGAGATAAGAAGGGTCAACTTGTCACTTGGCATGTTTGGTCCACCCAGGCACAAGTCCCCCTAGGGTCACTGCACCAAATCTCCTGCATCAATGGGCTCCATTACAGAGCAGGCTCCTGCCATCCAGCTGCAGAACTAGGGACTACATTGAGACACAGTCAGGGAGGAGACAGAGAGGAGGAAGAAAGCTTATTGTAGATACTTTGGTGGCATAGGTGACAATAGAGTTATAGAGTTATACAGCACAAAAACAGGCCATTTGGCCCACCATGTCTATGCTAACCAATAATACCAAACTACACTAACCTCCATTACGTGTACTAGGTCCATAGCCTGGAATGAACTGGCATTTTAAGTGCTCATCCAGATGTTTCTGAAATATTGTGTGAGTACATGCTTCCACCACCCTCTCAGGCAGAGCATTCCATATTTCTCCCACCCTCTGGATGAAATGTCTTTTCCTCTAAACTCCTCACCTTAATCTTGTGCCAGCCTGAACATGACTTTCAGGTTATGTGCGTGATACGTGTACAGGATATATGTATTTGTATATTTGTGCTTTAATCATACGTTTTGTTGTTAGTTGCTCTGTGTAACTCGGAATGCATTTTATTCCATCCAGCATCACTTTATAGCTATAGATGAAGCTCCATGATATTGATAGCGGTCTGCACTGAGAGCTTATGGTTCATCTGGAAGCAGGGGATCAACGGGTATGGGGTCATGTTGACACCTTTGGCCCTCCTTGTTCAATATCTCTAATGTTTGTCTCCGTCTGTGTTCAAAGGTGTAGCTGTCAATGACTAATCCAGAAGCAGCCATTCCAGGGAGGTACAACACACAGTGAGAATCAATGCTGTAGGGTGGCCAGGGAGTAAGCAGTTTATGCACCTGCGCTCTGCTCAATGTATGGTCCTGGGACTCTTGTTCTTTCCCTTTAAAAGCCCTGTGATTTGTGACTGCTCTCATATACGTCAAGACAGTTACCCTGCCCACTCTGAGTGTGGTCACAGACATCTTCTTCCATAATTGTGCACTTTCCAGTTGCATCACTATAGAAGGTCAGTGAGAGTGCTCCTTTACCAGTAACTTCCAGCCTCAGCCTTAATGTGCCAGTTAGGCCCCAAACATCACATTCTCTTCCTCATGGGCTATCCCATGAACCCAACTGGCTCCACAGGTAGGCAGATGCTAAGTGAGCAAGCGTAAAATGATCACATGGGCAGCCCCAAGGTGAAACCTGCTCTAAACTGTGACCTGGTGCCTGATATGTATTTTAAATGTTCTGGCTGCAGTCTTTGAATGTTGCTTAGCAATATCCCCTGCAGTGTAAAGCTGTGCTTCCAGAACAGGGTTAGCGATTTTCGAGAAGATTTGCAGTTCAGGTTGATGATGAGCATGTAAGTTAGCTCACTGAGCTTGAAGGTTTGTTTTCAGACGTTTCATCATCCTGACTAGGTAACTTCATCAATGAGACTCTCCGGTGAAACGCTGGTGGTATGACCCGCCTCACTATTTAAAGGTCTTGGTTTCTTAAGGTGGGTGATGTCATTTGCGGTTATTTTTTTTCAAGGGGAGGTAGATAGGACCTAAGTCAATGTGTTTATTGATGGAGTTCTGATTAGACTGCCATGCCTCTAAGAATTCTCATGAGTGTCTTTGTTTCGTCTGGCCTAGGATGTGTGTCTGGTCCCAGTCAAAGTGGTGTTCTTCTTTGTGATCATGCCAGTGCGGTTGTGAGGAGTTGTCAAGTGCAGCATGGCAATGCTCATGGAGAGAGGATGCTTGGGGCAGGTGCCCATGGATTATGCCCTAGGTTATAGTTTGGTGCTAGGCAAGATTGAGATCAATTAGAGTTATTGGCACATTGAATCCTCCAGGTACCTACCCTGGTTTCCATGATGAGTTTTCCTGTCGTGTAGCTTGTTTGGCAAGATATGAGTCTGAATATTAATGAGATGAGTTAGGTCATTAGCCAGGTGTTTAATGAGCAATAATCCCTTAATTGACAACTCACCGCTGCCGAGCGAGAATCTTACCACACTGCCGGTCAAAACATAACAGATGGAATGAGATATTCCCGACTTCACATTGGACCTCATTGGATTTCTCACCCAACTGTGCACCTCTCCATAGGCCTCATCTCTGTGAGTTTGATAAGTCTCTGCTCACAGATCATCGGAACAACTGTTCATCTACCGATACCAAAGCTTGCAATAGCCTGCACTACAAAGGTTGCAAGTCCTTTACATAGAACAACTTCAAGTGCGGCAGGTACCTCCAAGTTCAAAGGCAATGGTCTTCCTAATCAGTCCAACCATGCAGCAGGGAAACCGCCACACATCCTAACAGAGCACTTTGTCAATGGGCAGACTCAGTTGTCTGAGAGCTAGCATGTGAGGGCATGGACAGCCAGGCAGCCAGGAAGCCTCTGGCTTTTAGCTATGCCTTAAGTGCAGCTACATGACCAGGAAGCTTCTTGTTTAAAGATATGAGTTCATACAGAGGGCATGGCAGGAAACTTGTGTTTGGAGCAATATAAAGTCTTATAAAGTCTTCAAGGATGTGGATGTATCACTGTACAATATGGTGCAACATCACCCTGCAGCAAAAGCCAGCAGCCTGTGTAGCAAACAGAGAGCATGGACTTGAAGAGAATGGCCATGTTTGGAAATTCAAGGACAAATGTGCTTCGTGGGGTAAGGGTGTACTGCAGTCAGTCCAGACCTTAGGCCATTTCAACTCCATGGAGTTGAACACAGGCAGATGCCACAAGATAAGGCTTTTGGATATTCACACTGTTTCATTACAGAGCATGGGCCATAGTTAAGCCAGGAAGACAGGCAGAAGCAGTCAAATCCTTGCTTGTTTGTCCATTGAAGTGCTGTTGCACAGTCAGTCTAGGAGAAAGGCCACAGCCAGTCAGGACTGTACTGCCCAGTCCTGACTGGTAGTGCCTTTTCTCCTCAACTGAGTGTGCAACAGCACTTCAATGGGCCACTGTCAGTCAGGGGTGGGGCATCACGCTTTTTAAGGGACAGTCCATGGTGTCATTGAGACTGCAAGCTGCACATGTCATCATTTCACTGGGTTTCTAAAGGAATGGTTACAGTGATAGGAGGCTCTGGCGGACAATTGGGTGGGTTCTGATTCTGTATTGGAGGGGACTGCACTGTGTTGAAGGCAGAAGGTGTCAAGGTAGGCCATGGTTACTCTGGCCTTGATATGGGGAGGGTGCAGGACCAACAGGTCATTCGCTCAGGGGGTATGGAGGGAACTTAAAAGTAATGTAAAGACGTTCAACTGGAATGAGGGAAGGAAGAAGGATCATTGGTGTCACTGGGTTGACAACCAAAGAGGTGACATTTTGATGGCAAAATGTCAGTCCCCAGGCAGAGTCTGCAAGTCACTGAGGCAATCACTAAGTTGAAATGAACTGCTTGCAAAGTGGGCAGAATAAGTGTAATTTTTTCAAAACGGATGAGTGCAGCATGAGAATTGTCATGTGTAGCATGTAGCCCTTCAAAGGAATCATTGCATTTGTTGTTATCCAAATAAGTAAATAACGTTAGCCGTCTGCGTTTTCTGCATCAACTTATTTTTAACCTTGCAAAAATAATTCAATTCAGACATGCAAAACTGAGGGTTCATTAGATATGCATTGTGCCTGCTAATTGTTATCATGTGACCAAGAGCTAATGCCAAGGGAGATGAAAGATATCCCCAAACATTGTCTCACACCTCTGCCACGAAGGAGTGGGTGATAATCCTGTCCTACTAGACTTCAATATTACACATGATCAATACTCAATATAAGAAGGCTGATATTTTCAGGCATAGGTGGGCACCGCAAGTTGTGGAGTGCATTATTTCCCCCCTCCAACTCTATTTTGATTTAATCCCTGCCCTCCCCTTCACTGTTCGATCACGCAGCATTGCCCTTTGATGAGAAGGGCACTGCTTGTCACTGGCCACTTGGGTGTTTCCTTACTTCATGGTGGTGAAAATTAAATAAAGTTTTGTATACCTGTTAAGAAGAAAAAAAATAAGAAGGCTGTTGCCATGACAGCCACACCTTCTCAAATGGCCAATGGCCACAATCCGAAGGATCTGCAGCTGCCACATCCTGACAAACGACAGTAAATCAGCTATGGCTTTACGACTCAGGTAGAATGGAGGGAGTGGGCGCTGTACTTCAGGAAGGATCTCCTGGCAGCTTCGAGAAGGAGAAGGAGTAGGACAGCATCCTCCAATGAGGAGTGAACTTCTGATGTGTAACCAGATCTACAGACGTTGGTGGGGCTATCTTCAAATGACTGAGAGCAAATGCCGAGGGAAATGAAGGATATCGCCAAACATTGTCTCACACCTCTGCCAACTACCAGATGAGAGCTTGCACTCAGAAGGACTGGGTGACAATTCTGTCCTGCTAGACTTCAACATTACAGCTGCCATTAATTTCACTACCGGTAAATTGTTTCAGAGAGCAACTGATGATCTCGGTGGTATTTTTAATGTCTCCACTTCTCGGTGCATCTGGGACGTCACTGCTGCAAAGTTCACCAGAGCTGACCCTTTCATTTCTTTCCCCCATGACGTGGTCAGTCAGGCAGCGAAGGGAAGAGGATTCTCAGCTGTGACTCGCTTCCCACAGGGTCAGGTTACAATTGCTTATGCCCGTGTAACTAGGAGAGTATCCTATCACCAACCTGCAGTGTTCCTGATCAGAAAGGATTTTGCTCCCTTAATGGTCAATTGGTTTTTGACCATAACACCTGGATTTTGTAGGTCTGTGATGAATATTGAAGGAGCAATGACTTTGATATACTGGAGCACTGACAGATACCAGTCTCTCCAAGGTCATTGGCCCATACAGGAGAGTTATTGGAATACAAAACCTCTCCAAATCTGGCCCAAGACCCCTTTACAAAATCCTGTAACTGCTGATAAAGTAAGCTATAACACTACCTTCCTTTAGGGAAGGAAACTACCATCCTTACCTGGTCTGGCCTACATGTGACTTCATACCCACAGCAATGTGGTTGACTTTTCACTTCCCTCAGGACAATTAGGGATGGATAGTTAATGCTGGCTTAGCCAGAGGTGCCCACATCCCATGAATGAATAAAAAAAAAACAGTTCAACAGGCTCACTGAAGATAAAGTTCTGATGCTTGGATAAGTCAGGCAGAGCTGTGCGGTCCGACACATGGTTGTTCAAATAGCGATCAGTCAGTTGTGCATGAAATACAAGATTGACAAGAATTCTCTGATGATGAGTGTGAGGATGAGGATCCTGTTATCAGACATGAGGAGATTCAGAGAGCGAAAGACAAGGAATGGTCTGGCCCCAAGAGGCCAGGGAGAACCTATAGCCGCTCACTTCCAGATTGAGGTGCTCAGTGGAGAATTTCTATCAACTAATTGCAATGTCATTTGCAGATGGATCTTACAATGGCTCACTTGGTGGTCTGGTTCATTAAAGTGATAACCAGGGTGAGATTTCTCTAATCCATTTAGATTCCAGATGGGATACCCCAAAAATGATAACTTCCTAGGTGAGGAGGAACGAACTGACTCCCCTTCTTTATTCACTCACCCACTTGGTTGGTTGCAACAGAGTCAACTTAAAAGGATCCTTTCCTTTCCTGATACCTTTCCCCCGGATCCAAATCAGCTTCTGTTTTTAAAGGTGTCAATTTAACCAGGCTGTCCTCAATTAACACAAAGAGTGAGTCTATTTCTTACTAAATCTGAGAAGAACATATTGCAACACACACTTAAAAAATTAAATGTCAAAAAGCTTGTACTCATATGCTTTCCAGCTGCACATATCATAGCAGCACAGTTGGAATGAGGTCCTGAGTTTTTCAGATATTAATTGTTGCAATAGCACTAAGGACAGCAAAGTGAGCTGATACTTGAACACCCGCAGAATTTGAGGGACAGTTCTGCATTAGATGGGAAGACCATAGGCTAGCAGCCTGCTTTATTTTACAAGATCTTCCAAACCTACACTTCAAATTTATCTGCAGCAAGGGTGAGGGGACGGAGCATAACATTTACTCCATAGAGTAAGTTTGAGCAATAGATAAACCAAGGAAAGGTCAAACAATGTTGCAAAGGTGTAAGTGAATGTTATTTATAATAGTGTGGATATGGAGTCAAGCAAGCATCTATAATAATTGCAAGGCTGTGAAAAATGTGGTTTAGTTTGAGATGGTTACTGCCTAAGGGGATAGAATTAATGATAAATGTGCAAACTGACAGAGTTTGTGGTTGGGCAAAGGTGATAGCTTTGAACTTCTCCATACTGAGCTAGAGAAAATTGCAGCTCAGCCAAGGCTAGCAGATTGAATTTGACAAGACAGAGTTTGTGTTTTTTGTGTTTAGGGGTTGTTATTACCATACACATTGAAACAGATGCCCATGTCAAGGAACAATGGTCAGAGAGATGTACAGCAGGGAAACAGACTATTCAGTCCACATCGTCCATGCTGACCAGATATCCAAACCCAATCTAGTCCCACCTGACAGCACGCAGCCCATATCCCTCCAAACCCCTCCTATTCATATACCCATTCAGATGCCTTTTAAATGTGGCATTTGTACCAGCCTCCACCACTTCCTCTGGCAGTCCATTCCACACACATACCACCCTCTGTGTGAAAAAGTTGCCCCTTAGGTCTCTTTTATATCTTTCCCCTCTCACCCTAAACCTATGCCCTCTAGTTCTGAATTGCCCGACCCCGGGGAAAAGACCTTGTCTATTTACCCTATCCATGCCCCTCATAATTTTGTAAACATCTATAAGGTCACCCCTCAGCCTCCGATGCTCCATGGAAAACAGCCGCAGCCTATTTAACCTCTCCTTATAACTCAAATCCTCTAACCCTGGCAATATCCTTGTAAATCTTTTCTGAACCCTTCCAATAGGAAGACCAGAATTGCATGCAATATTCCAACAGTGGCCTAACCAATGTCCTGTACTGCCGCAACATGACCTCCCAACTCCTGTACTCAATACTCTGACCAATAAAGGAAAGCATACCAATCGCCTTCTTCACTATCCTATCTAGTGGCGACTTCACTTTCAAGGAACTATGAACCTGCACTCCAAGGTCTCTTTGTTCAGAAACACTCCCTTGGACCTTACCATTAAGTGTATAAGTCCTGCTAAGATTTGCTTTCCCAAAATGCAGCACCTCACATTTATCTAAATAAAATTCCATCTGCCACTCCTCAGCCCATTGGCCCATCTGATCAAGATCCAGTTGTAATCCGAGGTAACCTTCTTCATTGTTCACTACATCTCCAATTTTGGTGTCATCTGCAAACTTACTAACTATACCTCTTATGCTCACATTCAAATCATTTATATAAATGACCAAAAGTAGTGGACCTAGCACTGATCCTTGTGGCATTCCATTGGTCACAGGCCTCCAGTCTGAAAAACAACCCTCCACCACCACTCTCTGTCTTCTACCTTTCAGCTAGTTCTGTATCCAAATGGCTAGTTCTCCCTGTATTCCATGAAATCTAACCTTGTTAACCAGTATCTCACGGGGAATCTTGTTGAATGTCTTACTGAAGTCCATATAGATCATGTCTACTGCTCTGTCCTCATCAATCCTCTTTGTTACTTCTTCAAAAAGCTCAGGCAAGTTCGTGAGACAGGATTTCCTACGCACAAAGCCATGTTGACTATCCCTAATCAGTCCTTGCCTTTCCAAATACATGCACATCCTGTCCCTCAGGATTCCCTCCAACAACTTGCCCACGACCCATGTCAGGCTCACTGGTCTATAGTTCCCTGGCTTGTCCTTACCACCTTTCTCAAAAAGCGGCACCATGTGAATAAGAAAGAAGAAGCAGCCAAAGGGCAGATCCTTGGTTGACTAGGGAGTTAACAGCATGAGCTCAAGAAGATAAGATGCTGCCACTGATACTGATTATCATCAGACACTGGTGAACCAAGTATGAAATTTTTGAAATTAGATTCCCTACAGTGTGGAAACAGGCCTTTTTGACCCAACTAGACCACACCGACCCTCCAAAGAGTAACCCACCCAGACCCATTCCCCCTAACTAATGCACCTAACTCTATGGGCAATTTAACATGACCAATTCACCTAACCTGCACATCTTTGAACTGTAGGAGGAAACTGGAGCAACCCGGAGGAAACCCACACAGACATGGGGAGAATGTGCAACCTCCAAACAGACAGTCACCCGAGGCTGGAATTGAAGCTGGGACCCTGGTATTTTGAGGCAGCAGTGCTAAGCACTGAACTGAGGAATTTGAAGGGACCCTGTGACTAACCATGTTAAAGGCTGCACAGAGGTTAAGATGACAAGGATGTGCCATGACCTCACAGATTTTATTTTAATTTAATGAGCCCAAAGACAAATTTTCTTAATATGCTAAGCCATTCTGTTAAGGTGCATCATCACTGTGCACTGAATTGAAATCCTAGCCGGTTTGAGTGTGAATGAATTTAATCATCAACAAGCATCTTTCTACACTCGATTGAAATTCTTGGATTGCAGGTGTTTCTATGATATTACATTTATACATCTTGAAACACCATCTAATTTTTTTTTGTCCTTTATGATTAATAGTTGATCCCTTCAACTGACAGGATAGCCATATATGCAGCTAAGAAATTCAGAGCCTTCAGTTAGAAGGAAAAGCTGGTAGTTTACTCTGCTACTAAGAGTGAGTTTCAAAGACAGGGCAGAGGGCCATAAAGTGGGACTGGTTTACATTTGGTCACATGTTCAATGGCTTAACTTCACTTCTGGATTTTATCAGAGGTGGAAACCAAGGAGAGTAGACATCTGACATCAAATCAGTAGGACACCAATTAAGATATTTGAAAGAACAATAACTCCAATTTTAAGGTGCACTTCATGTTTTATCAATGCCTTTCAGAATCAGAATCTTACCTCCTGTTAAAAGTGTCAGATGACTCTCTCGGGACGTCATCACTGATTTCTGAACCTTTCTCAAACACAAGCCAAGATCCATGAGGGTTGGTGGACCCCCCGCAACAGCAGTGACCCTAAAGTTCACTATGGCTTTCAATCTTTATTCATCTGGATCTTTCCAGGGATTCACTCAAGGCGACTGACTGTGTGGAGTTTGCACGTTCTCCCCGTGTCTGCGTGGGTTTCCTCCGGGTGCTCCGGTTTCCTCCCACAGTCCAAAGATGTGCAGGGTCAGGTGAATTGGCCATGCTAAATTGCCCGTAGTGTTAGGTAAGGGGTAAATGTAGGGGTATGGGTGGGTTTCGCTTCGGCGGCTCGGTGTGGACTTGTTGGGCCGAAGGGCCTGTTTCCACACTGTAATCTAATCTAATCTAATACATGTATATGATCTCCCAGGCTCAAACACATCAGTGAATTGACCAGTGCCATGAGTAACAGGATTGGTGGTTACATGCAATACTGCACTGATCTTGAAAGTCAAGCTAAGAAATGAATTGTACCCTTGATTGCTTGGTAGCCCATGTGACAAGACACCATTGACTGCATACACGTGGCTCTCAAACAAACTAAAAAACAGGAAATAATCAACTGGAAGGAATTCCGATCCATTAATATCTAATTGGTCTGTGATTACAGACCCTACAGCTATTTGCATTATAATCTGTGAAGCAACTAAACTCATAGATATTTTAATATTGCTGGTGCTACAGGTCTTCTGCTCCCTCCCACTTCATCCCATGTGCCTTTAGTGATGTTTACTAGAAGGCTAGAGTTATTGTTGAAGCCATTATTATTAATGCCTATATGGTGCCCATGTACTGGAGTGGTGAAGATGGCAATGTTAAATTTAAGAGCATTACACAGGTGACCGGCTTCTGAAGGAGTGATTGAGGAGTCTAGCCTGATTCAGTGGAATCCTGCAATATGCCCCAGCAGTAGTTTCAGTATTGTGGTGGCCTGTTAAGTTCTGTACTGCGGAATGGGAAGGCATTCAATAATGAGGACCTCACTAATCGTGGTTGCTCTCCACTGCTGAGGATGCAGAGGAGCCAGTTGACCAGCCAATACATTATGAGGGATTCCTTGGACCACCAGCAGTCCACATTGAGAAGGGAAGCATGTGTCCATGAGCACCAAAAGCAGCTAGGGCTTCTCTTTAATTCTCTTATGCGTGCTCCAACTCTGTGCCTGGATCTGTGAAGGCAGCAGGCTGCTGAGCTTGATGCTGCAAAGCTTGGGATGCCCATAGAGGCAGTCTTGTGGCAGCCTGAAGCTTCTGGGTTCTAAGCATGCTGAGGGTACCCTGCATGGCTGGAGATCTCCACTCTATCATTGTGATTTCTTGTGACAGAGGGGTCATTGGCAGAGAGGTCTGAAAATCCACTGTCCATGCCAGGACCATCCCAAGAGGAGCTTGCTCCACTTGTTTAGCCCACAGTGACAAGGCTGAGGAAATGCTGTATTCCGCTGTTTCAAGTCCAATCTGAGCAGGGCAATAAGCACCACCGAATACAATGATATTGCAGGGACCCAAGTGGCTGAGGGTTGGAGGGGTGGTCAACTTTGGATTCAAAAGGAATAAGATCTAACATCAAGGTCTCCCTCACAGTATTGCAACAATGTCTATCATACCAATATAACTTGCACCTGGTTCCTGTCATGAAGAAACTATGTCTTGTTTAAGACAAAAGCATTTTCTAATTAGACTGCCAAGTGACTTTCCTCTACCGCAATCAAGTGTGTAGATTCCTACCAGAAAAGAGGATGTTGACAGCAAATCCACCAAACAGATCTTGTAACACAATGAGTTGTGATTTAACATACAATATAGGAGCAGAATTAACAGGTTGGATGCAGGAGTAGTAGGATGACTCAAGGCACTAGCACCAGGATAACTGAGCTAGTAGGCAGGAATCTTTGTCTAGGAATGTAATTTCTAGACTGTTAATTCATTCAAGATGATGCCAGCATTGGTTGTCATGTCAACTGACAATGACCTCATTGCCAGTGTACTTGGCTGGTGCACAGGATTAGTCGCCCCAATTGGCCGGTCACTGTAGGACTACATACGGTTGACCACTTAATGACAAGGCATTAATGGTACACAATTCTGTTGATGTCATAGCAACCTTTGATCTCAGAGCAAAATTCAGGCCAAAGATAGAATATTATGCATTTATATCGCATTTTTCATGGCCTTGGAATGTCCTAAAGTGCTGTACAATCAGAGGGACACTTTTGAAGACGGAACCACATGTTGAAACACTAAATAGCACGTTGACTAGTTACTACCATTCAAAGGTTGCAGCAGCTGTCACGCATGAAGGAATATTATTACTACTCCTGATCTGCCTTGCAGTGATAACAAGGGGTTTAGAGTGTAGGTTAGTGGCATGCACCTTGCCACTAATATGTCAGTAGGAAATAATCAATCCCTAGATTCCTCGGACCCAGCACAAAACAAATTGCACTTCAACGCCATAGGCTCCAGATACTCAGTAGTTGCTTAGAGGTTGATATTGAAAATTATGTATGCTGAATATTTTGAATTGGGACGAAGGGGCAGCATAAAGGAAATTTTACCATTTTTTGGACTTGAAATGTATTTGAACGGACAGAATAAGATGTGGCATGTGTACGAAAACAGGAGAATTCTGTGTCATCCTTATAAAAAAAAGCTGTAAAGAGTACAATCTAGTTAATTCTTCTTTGGTTAATCTTTCAGGATAGCAGGCAAAGGAAAATGAAAAGAAAACAGACACAAACAAAATACTATAATGGAGTTGTCCTCGACTTACTTAATCCAGTCCTCTCACTGATTCAGTTAAAATCTTTCAACCAATGCTGAAGAGAATGTTACTTAGATAAAGATTATTAATTTAATAACTTCCATTGATGTATGTTTTCCCTTGACATTTCACTTCATAATGGAAACTATTCAGAGCAATGTATTGAATTAGAATCAAACCAATTGCAATAAATTTTGATTTTTTTTAATGAATCAAGTCCACATAAAAATGGCAATTGCTTAAGATCTGAACTTAAATATAATGATGCTATAATGATGTTGAACTTAAATATAATGATGCTAATATATCAGGGTGTATCAATATCTGAAAAGAGAAAAAAAAACCCTGCTTAACATTACAGTTGAAGACCCTCTTTCAAATAATTTCTAAAGCTAGTGAGAACATCCAACTGACATGAAGAGAAGACCTTATGAAAAGAGAAACATACATTGCCCAATTTCAAGCTGCAAAATTCAATAGCACTAACCTTGTTAAATGTCTCTGTTATCTCAACAAAAAAATACACCAGCAAGTTATTAAATTATAACTTTTCCTGAAAAATCCATGCCAGTTTTTGTTCATTAATTCTTTTTTTACCCAAGTAATGATTAATTTTGTACTGAGATCTTATTGCTATAAATATCCTCACCCCTGAGATTAAACTTGGTTGCTGGCCTCATCATCTTCCCTTTTTTTGAGTAAAGATATAATGTTTGGAATTTTGCAGTCCATTGGTATTACCATTGAATTTGGGAACAATGGAAACCTATGGCCAATTCTTCCATAATTTCCACTCTCAATTCCCTTAGCATTATTGCCCATTCCACCCCCACCCTCCTCTAGCTTATCTCTCCACGCTTCAGGCTCTCTGCCTTTATTCCTGATGAAGGGCTTTTGCCCGAAACGTCGATTTTGCTGCTCGTCGGATGCTGCCTGAACTGCTGTGCTCTTCCAGCACCACTGATCCAGAATCTGGTTTCCAGCATCTGCAGTCATTGTTTTTACCTCGTTGATTTTAACCCTACTGCGAATCCTCTTGCAAGGATGCCTGCCTTGAAGAAGTTTTCCTCCTCTCTCTACAAGAATCTCAGGGAGTCCCTCTCCCACTGCAACTCCCAGGTCATTTCCTCTGCCCTGAAGCTACTCTATGCTACTTTCTCCCCACCCCCATCCTCCTCTAGCTTATCTCTCCATGCTTCAGGCTCTCTGCCTCTATTCCTGATGAAGGGCTTTTGCCCGAAACGTCGATTTTGCTGCTCGTCGGATGCTGCCTGAATTGCTGTGCTCTTCCAGCACCACTGATCCAGAACACATTTTATCTCGTCCTAGTTCAACTTTGAGTATGGCAGGCTTTTCAACACATTTACCTTATCACATTTATAATTTTCATCAAGAACTGCTCAGCTTCTTTTTCTTGTCAAGACAGCAATCTTCAGCCAGATGTGTTAAGTGGATGATCGATCTTGGCCTCCTCCAACAGTCCCCAGTATTACAGATATCAATCTTCAACCAATTCAATTCACTCCATGTGTTAAAAAGAAATTATTGGAAGCACTGAATACTGCAGTCTTTGGGCCCTGACAACATTCCAGTAATAGTACTGAAGACTTCAACTCCAGAACTTGCCATTCCCTTAGCCAAGCTGCTTCAATTCCTGAAGAAGGGCCTGTGCCCGAAACGTCGAATCTCCTGTCCCCTGGATGCTGCCTGACCTGCTGTGCTGTTCCAGCAATAAAGTTTCAACTTTGATCTCCAGCATCTGCAGACCTCACTTTCTCCTCAATACAGTTACAATATTGGTATCTACTTGACAATATGGAAAATTACCCAGGTATGTGCTGTACATTAAAAACAGGTCAAATCCAACTCAGCCAATTACCGCTCCATCAGCCTACTGTCAGTCATCAGTAAAGTGACAGAAAGTGACAACATTAGTGCTATCAAGCAGCTCAGCAATAACCTGCTCAGAGTCGCCCAGCTTGGGTTCCTCCAGGGCCACTCAGCTCCTGATCTCAGTACAGCCTTAGTTCAAACGTGGACAAAAGAACTCAATTCCGGAGGTGAGATGTGCCATCAAGATGCAATGGAGAAACTGGAATCAATAGGTTTTAGGGGACAAGCACTCCACTGGTTGGAGTCATATCTGGTACATTGAAAGATGGTCATGGTCGTGAAGGTCAGTCATCTCACCTCCAGGACATCACTGCAGGAGTTGCTCAGATTCCCAGGACCAACCATCTTCGGTTGCTTCTTCAATGATCTTCCTTCATCATTAGGTCAGAAGTAAGGATGTCTGCCAATGATTGGACAATGATTACCATTCACAACTCCTCAGATACTGAAGCAGTCCATATCCAAATGCAATAAGATCTGGACAATATACTGGCTTGGGCTGTTGAGCAGCAAGTAACATTCATGCTACACAAATACCAGGCAGTGGCCATCTTCACCGTGACATTCAGTGGTGTTAACATCACTGAATCCCCCATTATTAACATCCTTGGGAGACCTATTGACAAGAATCTAATGGACTTACCATATAAACACAGTGGCTACAAGAAGAGATCAGAGATTAGGAATTGCACAGTGAGTCACTCATCTCCTGACTCCTCAAAGCCTGTCCACCATCTATAAGGGCCAGACTCTGGAGTGTGATGGAATATTCCCCACTTGCCTGGATGGGTGAAGCTCCAACAGCACTCAAGAAGCTTGAGACCATCCAGGTCAAAGCAGCCCCCACTTGGTTGGCTCCACATCTGAAAACTTGCACTCCCTCCATCACAGACACTCAGTAGCCCCAATGTGTACTATCTACAAGATGCAATGCAGAACTTCACCAAAGAGTCTTAGATAGTACCTTCCAAACCCACCCATCATAGGAGTTGGATGTCACTTGCTAGGCCGGCACTTTCATGACCTCAGGACATTTATTGCCCATTCCTATTGCCCTCTGAGCTTTTTTGTGTCAACCACATCATTGTGGATTTGGAGTCACATGTAAGCCAGTCCAGGTAAGAAAAGTAGATTTCCATCTCCAAAGCACATTTGTAAACCAGCTGGGTTTATTATGACACTTGACAGCAGTTACTAGTTTACTAGCTTTTTATTCCAGATGCTATTGAATTGAAAGCTCACCATCTGCCAAAGTGGAATTGGAGCCTCAGAGCATTAACCTGGTCTGGGTCACTATAGAGTCATAGAGTCATTGAGATATACAGCATGAAAACAGACCCTTCAGTCCAACTTAGCCATGCTGACAAGGTATCCTAAATAACTCTAGTCCCATTTGCCAGTATTTGGCCCATATCCCTTGAAACCCTTCTTATTCATATACCTATTCATATCCTAGTACAAACCTTCCCCTCTCCCCTCATGTTTTCTCATGCACATGTCAAATAGCATGATATGAATCTATTTATCTTCCACCAGCCCCTGTGATGCAGTATTTATTCATTGGAAGATTCAGCTTGATGCAATTTTGTTTTACCACATATTAGTCTGTATAACATTTACCACAGTTCTGTTGAGTCAGATATTTTTAGATTATTTTCAACACTCACTATTTACAGGGTTTTGATATCCAGACATGGACAGTCTGAATTCTGTATTTACTGATGTTACTGTGGATTTCACATCCACAACTGATTGTTTGCACTGACTCCCTGACAGAGAGAGAGTGAAGTTCAGATGAGTACGTACATACCATAATGTCACGTGTTCTGATGTTATGTAACTGTCGTTAAAATGCAAATCTGACTGGTTGGAGTCTACACCATGGCACAAGACACATAATGGTTTTGTTCTTTAGTTGCTTACCCTCGTCTGCAAGGGCTGTGTATGGCCCAACGCAAATGGTTGTGCATTAATCAACAAAACCAGATCTCCAACATCAGCATTGTTGATAGATCTTAGATACCCTTTTGAATGTTTTCTGTCTGTGCTTAAATGTGGACAAATAGATCTGGGGCCCCTCCCTTTATACTGCAGAACCAAAACCTGATTTAGAAAATGACTTGGTGAAGGATGGTGGTGAAGAGCCTTCAATTACCAAACCTTTTAACTGCAACTTTCAGCCATAAGCTTTTGGCAACCTTCTCCTTTCATCTCCCATCCCTTCTGTCCTTCATCAATCCCCTTTTTAACTTCCGGTGCTTTCACATTCTCTTTCGAAATACCCGTTCTTACCCCAAATTTCACTTCCATTCAAATCCCCATGCAGAGCCTCATCCTTATACCCACCCCAACTTGTTCAACTCCATTGCTCTCTCCTCCTCCCTGGCACGGCAAATTATCCCTTCGTATTCCCTGCCCTTCATTTCCAGCGTCCAACTTTTATCCACTTACTCATTCGACTGTTACCCTCCTACTGTACACCAGTTTATTCTCTTCATTCTCCAGAATGTCCCTAACAATCGTACCTTCTAAGTTCCAATCCTTACCTTTTCTCTTAACCTAGCCAACTTCTTTGTCCACTTGATCTGTTACTACCACCCCCCTTTTAGGTTGATCACCTTTTACATTAATCCCCCATTTAAGCTGGCCCCCTTTCTCACATGAGCCCTGCTTTTCTGGCTGGGTCAGAGTTGCTGTAAAACATTTGGATTGGCAAGTGGGATTGCTGCGCCTTCATCCCCAAAAGAGTCGACATTTAAGGACAAGAGGGCCATATACCAATGATACTTCTGATGAACTTCTCAACAGCCTTCAGCTACACCCCTCTAAGTGTTTGTGCCAAGAAGTGTTTTTTTTTTCTGAGGGACATGTGTTTTTGAAGAATGATAACCAGAGGTTGGAGAAGTGGTAGATCCTACCAGGTGCAAGTCCGGCTTGTGAACATAATTGTATTTCATTTCCATTCCTGGTGAACATAACAGCACCTATGAACATTACTTCAGTGTCCTGCGGTGTTCAAGATTATTTGTTGCATGCTAATCAATGCAAAAGAGATTAAATAATGCTAAAGGAAGGTATGATTTTGCAAGTGGAAACCATTTAACTGGACTGTACTAAAAGTTACCCTGGAAACTAGTATCAGATTACAAGTCAGACTCGCTGAGTGATGTATTTGCACATGACAAAAGCTACATATATAGACCCTGTTTTATGTAGGCAATAGAAATTTGTACATGTATTGCACCTTTACAATTAAAATGTTATTTTGTTTATAAGCAATAAAATCTTGTGCTTTTGTTCTACCGGTTGAAACAAAGTATTTAGACTTTGTTGTGGTCCAGTGATTGTCTCCCATATTTTTAACCTCCTTTATGTGGTTGTGACAAATATGTTTCATTTCTTTTTGTAAATCCATACACTTTAAGTGGACTATAATTAACTAGTTCAAAATGGGGGAATCAATTCTAAGGTTTTCCTGAGAGAAAGAATGAGAAATTGTACTGTTTATTACCTCCTTAATACCCCTTAACCACCACAAACATGGGTTAAAAAGGGACAAATAGACAGGAAGATAAAGATAAAGGCAAAATACTGTAGGTGCTGGAAATTTGAAATAATAATAGAAAGTACGAGAGAGATTCAATAGATCTGGTACCATCTGAGGAGAAAGAAATAGAGTTAATGTTTTGAATCTGGTATGAAGAAGAGTTATACTGGACTCAAAACATTAATCCTGCTTTTTTTGTCAACAGATGGGCAAGACCTGCTGAGTTTCTCCAGGACTTCCTGTTTTTTTTTGTTTAAGATAAAGGTAATTGCAGTTTAAGGTTCCTTAGAGTTGGTAAGATATGAGGTCTTAAACCTAAGGCCAATTGTTTAACTGCTGATTTTTAACCTGCAGTAGCAAAAATGTTTGTAGATCTTGAATTCTCAGCAAAAGAATGTGTTCCATGTTGCTTTTTCTCCAGATGCTGAACTTTAGGTTGAGAGAGACAGAGAGAGAAAAGCTTTCAGGTTCTTGACTTTATCAATTCTCTTTGTGCTTTGCTGCTCAAAAGCTGCTGCCTGAAATATAATTCCTTTGCAATTTCTGATAAATGGGGTCATTATTTTTTCCTCGAACTGGATAATTTGCAGGGATAATTTACTGCACAACCACCTGATGAAGGAACAGCGCTCCGAAAGCTATTGCTTCCAAAAAAACTATAACCTGGTGTTGTGTGATTTTTAACTTAGATTGCTGTTAAGTCTCTATTACTTAGAATGGAAATGCAGGTTTTGAATATTAATATGTGAAACCCAGAACTTCTTTCAAGTCACAGTTCCAAGATAATAGAACATAGAACATAGAAGAATACAGCGCAGTACAGGCCCTTCGGCCCTCAATATTGCGCCGATCCAAGCCCACCTAACCTACACTAGCCCACTATCCTCCATATGCCTATCCAATGCCCGCTTAAATGCCCATAATGAGGGACAGTCCACCAATGCTACTGGCAGGGCATTCCATGAACTCATGACTCGCTGAGTAAAGAACCTACCCCTAACATCTGTCCTATACCTACCACCCCTTAATTTAAAGCTATGCCCCCTTGTAATAGCTGACTCCATACGTGGAAAAGGATTCTCACTGTCAACCCTATCTAAACCCATAATCATCTTGTACACCTCTATCAAGTCACCCCTAAACCTTCTTTTCTCCAATGAAAACAAGCCCAAGTGCCTCAGCCTTTCCTCATACAATCTTCCTACCATACCAGGCAACATCCTGGTAAACCTCCTCTGCACCCGTTCCAGTGCCTCCACATCCTTCCTATAGTATGGCGACCAAAACTGCACACAATACTCCAGATGCGGCCACACCAGAGTCTTATACAACTGCAACATGACCTCAGGACTCCGGAACTCAATTCCTCTACCAATAAAAGCCAGTACGCCATATGCCTTCTTCACCGCATTATTTACCTGGGTGGCAATTTTCAAAGATCTGTGTACATGGACACCAAGATCCCTCTGCTCATCCACACTACCAAGTATCCGACCATTAGCCCAGTACCCCATCTTTTTGTTACTCTTACCAAAGTGAAACACCTCACACTTAGCTACATTGAATTCCATTTGCCACCTTTCTGCCCAGTTCTGCAGCTTATCTATATCCTGCTGTAACCTGCCACATCCTTCCTCACTGTCTACAACTCCTCCGACTTTCGTATCATCCGCAAACTTGCTCACCCAACCTTCTAACCCCTCCTCCAGGTCATTTATAAAAATGACAAACAGCAATGATCTCAAAACAGATCCTTGCGGAACACCGCTAGTGACGGCACTCCAAGATGAACCTTTGCCATCAACTATTACCCTCTGTCTTCTTCCAGCCTGCCAACTCCTAATCCAAACCGCCAACTCACCCTCAATGCCATACCTCCATATTTTTTGCAGTAGTCTACCATGGGGAACCTTATCAAACGCCTTACTAAAATCCAGATACACCACATCTACCACTTTCCCCTCGTCCACCTCCTTAGTCACCTTCTCAAAGAATTCAATAAGGTTTGTGAGGCAGGACCTGCCCTTCACAAAACCATGCTGACTATCCTTGATCACATTATTCCTATCCAGATGTTCATAAATCCTATCCCTTACAATTCTCTCTAAGATTTTGCCCACAACAGAAGTGAGACTCACAGGCCTATAATTACTAGGGTTATCCCTACTCCCCTTCTTGAACAAGGGAACCACATTTGCTAGCCTCCAATCTTCTGGCACTACTCCTGTAGACAACGAAGACATAAAAATCAAGGCCAATGGCTCTGCAATCTCCTCCCTTGCTTCCCAGAGAATCCTAGGATAAATGCCATCAGGCCCAGGGGACTTATCTATTTTCACCCTTTCCAGAATTTCCAACACCTCTTCTCTACATACCTCAAAGCCATCCATTCTACTTAATTGTGACTCAGTATTCACATCGACAACAATGTCCTGTTCCTGAGTGAATACTGACGAAAAGTATTCATTCAGTGTCTCCCCAATCTCTTCAGCTTCCACACGCAACTTCCTACTACTATCCTTGACTGGACCTATTCCTACCCTAGTCATTCTTTTATTCCTGACATGCCTATAGAAAGCCTTAGGGTTTTCCCTAATCCTACCAACTAAGGGCCTTTCATGTACCCTCCTTGCTGCTCTTAGCTCTCTCTTCAGGTCCTTCCTGGCTACCTTATAACTCTCAATCGCCCCAATTGAACCTTCACGCCTCATCTTTACATAGGCCGCCCTCTTCCATTTAACAAGGGATTCCAATTCCTTATTAAACCACGGCTCCCTCACACGACCCTTTCCTCCCTGCCTGACGGGTACATACTTATCAAGGACACTCAATAGTTGCTCCTTGAACAAGCTCCAAATATCAATTACGCCCTTGCCTTGAAGCTTACTTTTCCAAGCCACACATCCTCAGTCATGCCTCACCGCATCATAATTTCCCTGCCCCCAACTATAACTCTTGCCCTGCAGTGCACACTTATCCCTCTCCATCACTAGAGTAAAAGTCACTGAATTGTGGTCACTGTCCCCAAAGTGCTCACCTACCTCTAATTCTAACACCTGGCCTGGTTCGTTACCCAGAATCAAATCCAGTATGGCCTCACCTCTTGTTGGCCTATCTACATATTGTGTCAGGAAACCCTCCTGCACACATTGGACAAACACTGACCCATCTAACGAACTTGAGCTATAGCTTTCCCAATTAATATCAGGAAAGTTAAAGTCCCCCTTAACAACCACCCTATTACTTTCACTCTTCTCTTGAATCATCCTCGCAATCCTTTCTTCTACGTTTCTAGGACTATTAGGAGGCCTTTAAAAAACTCCTAACAGGGTGAGCTCACCTTTCCTATTCCTAACCTCAGCCCAAACTACCTCAGATGGCGAGTCTTCATCCATCGTCCTTTCCACAGCTGTAATACTATCTTTGACAAGCAATGCCACACCTCCCCTTCTTTTACCCCCACCTCTGACCCTACTAAAACATTTAAACCCTGGGATCTGCAACAGCCAATCCTGTCCCTGTTCTACCCATGTCTCCGTAATAGCCACAACATCGAAGTCCCAGGTACCAACCCACGCTGCAAGTTCACCTACCTTATTTCGTATACTTCTTGCATTGAAGTATACACACTTCAAGCCACTTTCCTGTTTACAGGCACCCTCCGTTGAAATTGATGCCATGTTCCTAACCTCCCTGCACTCCAGGTCCTGCACCCTAAAGCCACAGTCTAGGTTCCCATGCCCCTGCAGAGTTAGTTTAAACGCCCCCCCAAGAGCACTAGCAAACCTCCCACCAAGGATACTGGTGCCCCTCAGGTTCAGGTGCAGACCATCCTGTTTATAGAGGTCCCACCTTCCCCAGAAAGAACCCCAGTTATCCAAATACCAGAATCCCTCCCTCCTGCACCATCCCTGTAGCCACGCATTTAACTGTTCTCTCTCCCTATTCCTCGACTCTCTATCACGTGGCACGGATAACAAACTAGAGACAACAACTCTGTTCGTTCTAACTTTGAGCTTCCAACCTAGCTCCCTGAAAGCCTGCCTAACATCCTCAGCGCTCCTCCTACCTATGTCATTGGTGCCAATGTGGACCACGACTTCGGGCTGCTCCCCCTCCCCCTTAAGGACCCGGAAAACACGATCAGAGACATCACGTACCCTTGCACCTGGGAGGCAACATACCAAACGTGAGTCTCTCTCGTTCCCACAAAACCGCCTATCTGTGCCCCGAACTATCGAGTTCCCAATTACTATTGCTCTGCTCTTCTCCACCCTTCCCTTCTGAGTAAAGGAGACAGACTCCGTGCCAGAGGCCTGAGCCCCGTTACTTACCCCTGGTAAGTCGTCCCCCCCACAAGTATCCAAAACGGTATACTTGTTCTTGAGGGGAACGGCCGCAGGGGGTCCCTGCACTGGCTGCTTCCTCCCAGTCCCCCTCACTGTCACCCATCTATCTGCCATCTTTGGAGTTACTACTTCCCTAAAGCTCCGATCTATGACCCCCTCTGCCTCCCGATTGATCCTAAGTTCATCCAACACCAGCTCCAGTTCCCTAACACGGTCTTGGAGGAGCTGGAGATGGGTGCACTTCCTGCAAGTGTAATCAGCAGGGACGTCCATGGCATCCCTCACCTCAAAAATGTTGCAAGAGGAACATTGTACTGCCTTCACTGCCATCCCTCTGAAAGTAACCTTTTTTTTAAAAAACTACTGGGTCTAAAGAATACAACAAGCAAAATGCAGCACTTACCTACTTACCACAACGGGTCTTATTATTTAGGTTAGAGGAGGAGGGCGGGTGGGAGACACTACCTCTGTAGTGCCTCGGGTTCTTCTCCTGCGTGCTTTTAAAGGGAAAAAAACCTACCCGGCTGCCCCTCTGGTCTTCGTCACTTCCCCCTGCTCGCACTCAAAGTGACCGTTGGCGTCGAAGGGTGAGTATTTATACTCACTGCTTTCCTTCCCGGCTGCCCGTATGGTCTTCGTCACCTTCCCCTGCTGCTCCCGCTCATTCTGTGAAGAGAAAAAAAAACACCGCTGCCCGCTACCGGTAAGTAATTTTAAAACAAACTGTCTTACCTTTGCTGCTGCTCGCACTCAAAGTGTTAACTTAAGGTTTTGTAAAAAAAAGTGACATCTCAACTCTGATAATGCAAGGGGTTAACTTTACTGGAACATTCAGGTATTTCTTATTTACTGATGAGTTGAGATATAACAACTTGAAGCAACAATGGGAATGAAAAGGAATAAAAGCAGTTCAGTGCAAGTCCAGTGGTTTATCGAAACAAAAAATAAATTTGATTGCTTAATGATCTCTTGCCCTTACATTCTGGTGTGACTTGCACTGTACGATAGGGTTTTATATCCTGTAGATTTATTTTTTACAATCAAATCCCAAAAATTTAAAGTAATACTTTTCCACTAGAAAAATAATCAAAAATTGAAATAAGTTACATAAATCCGATGGGAAAATTGTAACTTAATGCTAAAAGCTAAATCTCAGAAAGTTTAAATCAAATAGATTTAAATCAGGAGAAGTCAATCTTGGAAATGCATCAGTCACTCATCCTGAAATCCTAACCATCAGGGAAAAAAACATTTTGTGGGAGGCATTCTAAACAAGAATGTGGGAAGCATTAAAAACAAGATGAAAATATGTTCTGTAAAACACATTTGATATCCTGCCCTTTATTTTTAGATACATTGATTGTTAAAAGTGAAATGACAAAATAAAGTCTTGCCTAGAAGTTGTTGAGTGGGCTTTCTCGGATGATGACCGCCAGTAATGATTAGCAGTCTTAGTTAACTCAAGATAGAACTTATGCCCTTCCCTTGCCCAACTCCAAGGACTGTCAGCCAACCTGATTGGCGCCCAGCTCTGCAGGCCAGAGACTTCAAACAGGTCCCAGAGTACAGACCAGGTAAGTGCTAGTGTTTTCTTAGTAATGTGGAGAGGGGAAGCTCCGGCAGACAGGAACGAAGGGTCGTGTTGGAGAGGTCAGGGGTGGGGAGGGAGCACTCATTAGATCCACTGTAGAAAAGATTGAAGGTGTTCAAGGAAAGACTATCTCTCCTGATTTCTCACTTGGTTTTTGCATGAGGTAACCACTCGCTCCTGAATGCCTTCTACCTGTTTTAATATAAGCAGCAGTGAGCTACTATTAAGAAGGAGTATTGCCTGTTAATGACAGCATGTCTCTCCTTATTAATATACAGCTTCCTAACCTACCACCTGCCATGAACAAATATGATATTGAGAATTCATAACATTGTGAGTTTTGAGAAGATTTGCAGCTCAGGTTGAGGTTTTGGATGTAGGTTTGCTCGCTGAGCTGGAAGGTTCATTTTCAGACCTTTCATCACCATACTAGGTAACATCATCAGTGAGCCTCCAGATGAAGCATGGTTGATGATTCCTGCTTTCTATTTATATGTTTGAGTTTCTTTGGGTTGGTGATGCCATTTCCTGTGATGATGTCATTTCCTATGGTGATACCATTTCCTGTTATTTTATTTATAGGGTGGTAAATTGGGGCCAAGTCAATGTGTTTGTTGTTGGATTTCCGTTAGGAATGCCATGCTTCTAGGAATTCTCATGTATGTCTCTGTTTGGCTTGCCCTAGGATGGATGTGTTGTCCCAGTTGAAGTGGTGTCCTTCGTCATCTGTATGTAAGGATACTAGTGAGCGAGGGTCTTGTTGTTTTGTGGCTAGTTGATTTTCATGTGTTGTGGTGGCTAGTTTTCTGTCCATTTGTCCAATGTAGTGTTTGTTACAGTCCTTGCATGGTATTTTGTAAATGACATTAGTTTTGCTTGTTGTCTGTATAGGGTCCAACATCCACAAACAAAGCTGCATCAGAACATTATTTCAACGAGCCACCACACACTTCAGCACAGAGGAACTATGCAGACCAGAGGAAAATCACCTGTACAGTGTATTAAAAAAGAATGGGTACCCAATGAACACAGTCCGCCAATTTCTCAGCAAAAACCCAAACGAGCAGATAAACTGTGTCCAGAAACCCTAGCCACTCTCCCCTACATCAAAGACATCTTGGAAATGACTGCCAAATTACTCAGACCCCTTGGCATCATTGTAGCCCACAAACCCACCAACACACTAAAACAGCAGCTAATGAATTTGAAAGACCCTATACAGACAACAAGAAAAACTAATGACATTTACAAAATACCATGCAAGGACTGTAACAAACACTTCATTGGACAAACAGGTAGAAAACTAGCCACCAGGTTACATGAACATCAACTAGCCACAAAATGACATGACCCTCTCTCACTAGTATCCTTACATACAGATGAGGAAGGACACCACTTTGACTGGGACAACACATCCATCCTGGGACAAGCCAAACAAAGACACGCACAAGAATTCCTAAAAGCATGGCATTCCAACCGGAACTCTATCAACAAACACATTGACTTGGACCTGATTTACCACCCCATGAGAAAAATAACAGGAAATGACATAATCACAAGAAATGACATCACCAACCCAAAGAAACCCAAACATATAAATAGAAAGCAAGAATCATCAGCAGTGCTTTGTCCAGAGGCTCACTGAAGATATTACCTAGTATGGTGATGAAACGTCTAAAAATAAACATTCCAGTTCAACGACCAAACCTACATCCAATTCAAAACATGGAAGTCAGAGTGGGTACCTGAGACTTCAGCTCTCCATTGCCTGCAAAGAGCTTCTATTTTTCTCACCACGTAACTACATGTCAGGGCACAATCCTTGGCCATCATCTTCATATGTCCCTCATCCATCGACATTGACATCCAATAATCGCCACCCTATGGGATGTTCATGGCACCTCTCAAATCCATGAGCAGAATGTTCAGAAAGCACAGAGTTACATTGCAGCGTGTACTGGCAATCAGCATTGAAAGACTGCAACAGGGACATGACTCCAGATCAGTTGCATCTCAGGGCTGCTCACTTGTTGTCTTCGCGCACTCTCACTCAGTACATACCTGCACGCTCGCAGTATCCTAGCCACATCTTCCCTTTCCAGACTGTGTCATTCCATGTTAGCACAATGGCGTTCCAGCCAAAGACCAAAGGCTATCAGCAGTGCTGTTTAATGTGGACACACAGACAGACTCCCTAACATGCTTACATGTAGGCATTGCCTAGGGGAGGGGGGACGTCTTACAGTATGGTACCCCGAGATATCAATCTAATTCCTAATAGCTGCCTGCAGGGCAATTCACATTTATTCAACGGGAATTGTGTATCATCAGTTGGGAAGGCACAAAGACAGTAAAAGGGAGTGGGACAGTCACGGCTGATGGGAAGAAGCAGAGACATGTCTTGAGGTAGAGTTAAAAGTGGTTATGGGAGAAAAGCCGATAAATCAAGAGATAGTAAAGGCATGTTAGAAAGGTACTACACTATATTCATGGGGGACTTCAACATGCAAGTGGACTGGGAAAATCAGGTTGGATCTTAGGAAAAGGAATTTAAAGAATGTCTATGAGATGGTTTTTGGAGCAGCTTGTGGTAGAGCCCAATAGGGAACAAGCAATTCAAGATTTGGTGATGAGGCAGACTTGATTAGTGAACTTAAGGTGAAAGAACCCCAAGAGGACAGTGACCATAATATAATAGAATTCACCCTGCAGTTTGAGAGAAAGTCTAGCAGTGAAGATGGTAGAGTAGGAATGGTTGAAGATTCTGGTGTAATTTGGTAGGCACAGCAGAAATTCATCCCAAACTAGAGGACAAGGCAACTATGGCTGACAGGGGAGGTCAGGGACAGTACAAAAGCAAAAGCAAAAGCTTTTGTGGTGAAGATTAGTGTGAAGCCAGGGGATTGGGAACCCTTTAAAAACCAGCAGAGGACAACTGAAAAAGCAATAAAGGGGGAGCAGATGAAATACGACAGTAAGCTAGCTATTACAGGTAGACAATCCTTTATCCACACTTCTGAAATACAAAATGCTCAGAAATCTGAAGATATTTCCCTGATATTTTTTTCTCCATAACAAGGTTGTTTGGCATGCAAGCGGTTAACCCAGCTCCACATCCACTTGACCCACGTCACTCAGACATGACGTAGCAGCGTGGCTCAGCACTGGCAGGCTGCAATTCTGCCTCAGTGCTCGCAGTAATCACAGGTGGGTTTGCTGTTCAGTAATTATTTTTGTACTTTTCTATGAAAACGCTATTTAATCCTTTATCCTAAAAATTCCAAAATCTGAAAGACAGCTGGTCCTGAGGGTTTCAGGTAAAGGATTGTCTACCTGAAATATAAAAGAAGATTGCTAGTGTATTTTAGCTATGTAAAAAGTAATAGAGAGGCAAGAGTGGACATTGGACCACTGTAACATTAAGCTAGCGAAGTAGTAATGGCAGGGGAACTGAAAAGTACTTAGCATTAGTTTTCAAGGTTGAATCAGCAGCAGCATACAGAACTTCAAGAGAGCTGAAGGTCAGAGGTGACAGCAGAAGTCATTATTAAGGAGAAGGTGCTGGGGAAAGATCTGCGGGTGGATAAATCCAGACCAGATGGACTACACCTCAGAGTTGTGAAAGGGATTAGATTTTAGATTACTTACAGTGTGGAAACAGGCCCTTCAGCCCAACAAGTCCACACTGACCTTCCGAAGACCAACCCACCCAGACCCATTCCCCTACAGTTACCCCTTCACCTAACACTACAAGCAATTTAGCATGGCCAATTCACCTAATCTGCACATTTTTGGACTGTGGGAGGAAACCGGAGCATCCGGAGGAAACCCACCTAGACACGGGGAGAATGTACAAATTCCACACAGACAGTCACCTGAGGCGGGAATTGAACCCGGGTCTTTGACGCTGTGACGCAGCAGTGCTAACCACTGTGCCACCATGCTGTCCATAGCTGAGGAGATTGTAGAGGCTGGTGATCTTTCAGTAATCTGGAAGGTCTCAGAGGACTGGAAATGGTTAATGTAACACTCCTGTTTAAGAAGGGAGGATGGTAGAAGACAGGAAGCTCCAGGCCAATTAGCCTAACCTCAGTCGTTGGTAAGATTTTAAAGTCAATTGTTAAGGATCAGACTGCAGAATATTTGGAATTGCATGGTAAAGTAGGGTTGAGTCAGCATGGCTTTGTCAAGGGGAGGTCATACCTGACAATCTGATAGAATTCTTTGAAGAGGAAGTGAACAAGTTAGACAAAGGAGAGCCAGAAGACATGATCTATTTGATTTGATTTATTATTATCACATATGCCAATATTCAGTGAAAAGCATCCTTGTCTTCATTTGTCAGGGAGTGTAAATGTTGGCAAGTCATGTTGCAGCTGTCTAAAGTTTTAGTTTGGTCACATTTATGGAGGATTGTGCGTAATTCCGATCGCTGCTGTGTGGGAAGAATGTGGAGGTTTAGGAAAAGGTGCAAAAGAGGTTATCCAGGAGATCGCCTGGAATACAATGTATTAGCTCTGAGGAGAAGTTTGACAGACTTGGATTATTTTCGCTAGATAGATGTATATAAAGTTATAAGGGGCATGAATAGGGTGTGTAGTCGGAGTCTTTTTCCCAGTATAGTAATGTCGAATACTCGGGGGCAAAGATTTAAGGTGGTGGAGGGGATGTTTAAAGGAAATGTGTGAGGCAAGGTTTTTACACAGAGGGTAGTAGGTGCCTGGAACATGCGGTCAGGGGAAGTGGTAGGAGCAGATACAGTAACAAGGTTCAAGAGCCATTTAGACAGGCACAGGCAGGGAATAGGGGATATGGAAAATGCGCTGGCCGATGGGTTTACATTAGAATGGCATCATGGTTGTCACAGATATGTTGGGCTGTTCTTCTATTTGATTTTGTTTTGTAAGGTCAGGACGGTGACTGGTCCCTGGGTTAATTTGACTTTGCTTCTTCAGAGCAGATTCTTCTTCTTCCATTCTTGTGTCAACTCTGAATTCCCTCTCCGCAGCGCAACTATTTGATGAGCTAGCAAATGCTCCAATTTTAGCTCAAAATCAGCTTCATACTCCACTCATTTTATTGGAAGGTTAATTTCTCTTCATTGTTCACCAGGTAGAGATTCCTCTATGCGAGAAAGTCTTTTAAACGCCTGCACATATTCATGATAACACGGCCCACATTGTCTGCTTGAACCCTTGCATCCTGTTCTAAGAGACCAGGAAGTAAAATATTCATTTGTGGGTGAAACACTGAGGTTGACAATTGATTTAAGTATAATGTGCCTTGTCTACAGTGGGTATTAACTTAAGTGCCAAATATATGCAAAAACAAGATTTTGGTGGTCAGAAAGATGTGTTGTCTTAAACATATTGTAAAATTATTCAGCCTGATCTCTAATATGAAGAAATAAGAAGTAAAATTATGTTTATGTGTCTACCATTTAAATATTAAGTTTAATATTAAGCAGTCAACATCATTGCTTGTAAATCATATTTTTCCATCAGAATATAATGGAGTCCACAACAATTAAAAGTTTTTGAAATGCTATAACGGCTATCATTGAGCATTCCAAACGTTTTTGAATATTTATGGGTCGAGGTTTGAAAACATCCTCACATGATGCTCAAAAGTAAATGGATGACAAGAGGTCAGTCAGAAGCAGATTGGCAAAAGATTCATGAATGTGTCAACACGCACCAGTACTGAGCCTTTAAGAGAGCTTTATTCTGTGCTGTCTCCAATGCAGAGAGGTGTTGCCACAGTGATGCTGAAATGTCTGCTTCAGAAGCAGTGGGTAAACAGCTTTGAGCTCCCAAAGTTTTTATTTTAATTAGACAAAATAAACATGAGTGGGTGGAATCAGGCTCAAACAGACCTAAGGTTTTAGTTGTGCTTTCACTTGGGGTTTGGAGTTGGCTGTTAAAGCTGATAAATACAGCTCTCTTTCTCTCTCCATCTCTCTGCTGCAGTAAAAAGCTAGAGTTCTCTCTCTGTGGTGAGAGTGTTTCAGTATTCCTTTCTCCTGGATGGGAAGGGAGCTGGCACATGTAGACAGTCTGTTTTGCTGAATTTACCTTTGCCAAGGGTTATTTATGGGATGCTGCAAAATTGGAACGGTTGCAGATTAGTATTTCAGTAGAGTCAAAGTTATGCCAATTCCTTTTTTATTCTGTTTGAATTTTAACTGTATTTTTAAGAATAAAGTGTGTTTTGCTTAAAGCCTTGTGGTGGACCAATCGAATCACATCTGGAATACAGCGCCTTACACATGTCTGTAAATAAAATAAAATATCTCCTTGATATATTTTGAAGGGGTTTGGTCTGGTGCGTAGCAAACAGAAAACGAAAGACAATACTTTCAACTTCAGCAAATCTATGAAGACCAATGTTGAATGTTCACAGAGAGGGTGGTAAATAAACTAACTGCCATAACAGAGAGACTTTATGGAAATAGAGAAAGAGATAGGAAAAAGATTGCTTTCCCGTCTACTTTTTTATCCAGTTAGTATCTGTAAAATCTATCCTGAAATAAACTGTGTCATCTGTGTTACCAAATTATTAAAAAGCTTCAACTCTGATTTATATATCAGTAAAATGCATACATATATATATTTCATACATAGCCAAATGTATTTCATTTATTTATGAAATTGCTTATTCCAAAACTTTTTCCTTTTCCAAGTAACAATTCTGTGTCAAGGTAACTCTGACAAGCTGAATAATATAAGTCAGAATTGGCCAATTTCTTTTTGAAAAGTACAGCTCTAAGATTCTTCTTTTAGCTTTTTAATAAAGAAATGCCAAATAAGTACATGAACAAGAAAGAGTTAGAACCATAGGGGTAGGATGAGGTAAAGTGAAAGAGGTTTAGATCAAGTAAAATAGATTTTGTGCTAAATGGTCTGTTTCTGTGCAGATCTCAACTTTCGTTCAATTATGTTTCACCTTCCCTTAGCCAAAGTCCATGCTTAGTGTTAATCCCCCTGTGCAAAGCCCTGGGAGGTTGATTATTGAGGTAGAAAATCTGAAGTTCTAACGTACAATCCTGTTAGGAAAAGACGCAAGATTACAAAGAATGAATCTGCATTGTAGGATTTCTTTGTGGCCTTCTCTACATGTTTTGATATATGTCAAAGTTGTCAAACATAATTTTGTATGTGCTAAACAACAAGATACAAATGCATGCTTATGTATTACATTTCAGGTGAGCTTGCCCCACTGAAGGATAAACCAATTATTTTATGTGGATCTTTACTACATATGCAAAAGCTGTTCAACAATATATTCAAAAAAACAAGCAAAGCAGCTCAACAAAGCCAAATGATCACTGCACATCTTAACCTGGATAATTGATTCTATTAATTACTTATCCTTCTTTACTACATTATGTATTTTATGTTATGGGTGTAGGTTTGCTCGCTGAGCTGTAGGTTTGATATCCAGACGTTTCATTACCTGACTAGGTAACATCATCAGTGGCGACCTCCATGTGAAGCGAAGCTGTTGTCTCCTGCTTTCTATTTATATCTTTCTCCTGGATGGGATTCCTGGAGTTTGTGGTGACAACACATCTATCCTGGGACAGGCTAAGCAAAGACATGCCAGAGAATTCCAAGAGGCCTGGCACTCCAACCACAACGCCATAAACAAGCACATAGATCTAGATGCCATCTATCAACCCCTCAGAAAACGAACAGGAAATGACATCACCACAAACCCCAGGAACCCCATCCAGGAGAAAGATATAAATCGAAAGCAGGAGACAACAGCTTCGCGTCACTTGGAGGTCGCCACTGATGATGTTACCTAGCCAGGTAATGAAACGTCTGGATATCAAACCTACAGCTCAGCGAGCAAACCTACACCCTAAATCTCAATCTAAGCTACAAACCTTCACAAACCTTGCAAAAATTTTATGTTATTTTTCTAACAAAGTACCAGCGTTGGAAGAACCAACATAATCATAGAATCCCTACAATGTGGAAGCAGGCCATTCAGCCCATTAAGTCCAAACCAACCTTCCAAACAGCATCCCACCCAGACCCACCATAACCCTCTCAACCCTATAACCCAACATTTACAATGTCTAATCGACCTAGCCCACACATCGCTGGACACCTTGGGCAATTTAGCATGCTAATCTCCCCAACCTGCAGATCTTTGGACTATGGGAGGAAAACCTCACAGGGTCCCTGGCATTGTGAGGCAGTAGTGCTAACCATTGAGCCACCATGCTGCCCCAAATTCAAATAATTTCAAATCTGACAGATAACGTACCACATTTTGACCTGGACTTTAGTCCACACTTTTCCAAGTAATCTGATCTTGGTCAACTGACCAAAATAGAATGGCTGGCATTTCAGCTGTGCAGCAACTCAGTAATGTATAAGTTTCCATGTGGGCTGTTATGTTTTCTTGTTTTCAGGAATCTAAGATAGTCACACTTTTAAACTCAAAATGCTGGTGTTTTACTGAATGCATTTCCTGCTGCTCTCTCATGTAGTTGCTGGATAGATACACTGTTATCTGACACATGATCGGAGTGCAGCAGAAAAATGCACCCTAAGAGCATATTCTCATAACAATTCCTTCCTGTTTATTTATAAATAATATAACAATATATCACAGGTCACACAAAACCGAGTCATGGCATCATAGAGATATACAGCACAGAAACAGACCCTTCGGTCCGACTTGTCCATGCCGACCAGATATCCTAAATTAATCTAGTCCCAATTGCCAGCACTTGGCCTATATCCCTATAAACACATCCTTCTAATTTACTGCAAACACATAGCCACACAAAAGATTTGAAGGGCCCATATCCTCAGACAAATTGGGTCATGTGCTGCAAAGTAAAAGGAGGAAAGGAGATCAAATTTTAGCTGCAAAAGGTGCCATCAGAATTTTTTTTTAATCTAGTGACTCGCTAAAGAAAGCCTTTAGAATGCAGGTGCAGCCAGCAATGGAACAGGGCAGCTAAGGCCGAAGGATTCTGCCAAAGCAAGATGATTCATCCTGAACCAATAGTAAAATCATGCCTGAAAGTGGAACAGTAGATGAACCTGAAATGCTAACTCTGCTTCTCTCTCCACAGAAGTTGCCAGACCTCCTACATTTCTTCAGCACGTCTTCTTTTATTAACATGAAGTTTTATTAACATGCCTCCAGTATTGGCATGATTTTACTATTGGTTCAGGATGAATCATCTTGCTTTGGCAGAATCCTTCGGCCTTAGCTGCACTGTTCCATTGCTGGCTACAACTGAACACCTGCACCTGCATTCTAAAGGCTTTCTTTAGCGAGTCACGAGACTAAAAAAAAATTCTGATGGCAACTTTTGCAGCTAAAATTTGATGATGTAATTATGTCCTTTAATCAAAAAGATTCTGGAAATACATAAAAATACATTAAAGCTACAAACTGGAATGAGGCTCAGTCAGTCTCTGCTGGTATTTACCCTCCACTTTGTGAACAATTTTATTCACATTTATCCATCGAAATCCCCTCTTACAAGGTTCCGCATGTAGTTCTAATAGTCGTATGGAATTCAAAAGGATGTTGAGGCAATGGAGAGGGTGAGGAGAGGGTCTACTAGAATCCCGACAGTGTGAAAGCAGGCCATTCAGCCCATCAAGCCCATACCAAGCCTCCAAAGAGCATCCCACCCAGACCATCCCCGTACCCTACCTATTTAATCCTGCATTTCCCATGTCTACATCACCTAGCCTGCACCTTCCCGGACAGTATGGACAATTAAGCCTGGCCAATCCACCTGACCTGCACATCTTTGGACTGTGAGAGGAAACCAGAGCACCCATTGGAAACCCATGCAATAGGGTGGAACTAGTCCAGAACAGTGCATATATGCCTGGAAAAGATCGATAGTCTGGATCTTTTCTGTATGGAAAAAATGTCTGATGGGTTAGAAATCTTTAGAGTTATGTGGGGTTGAGCTAGTGTTATGGACCAGGCCAGACCCCTCAAACATTTCAAGAAGGTAGCTCAGACCCTAACTTTTCTAGTTGTTTTAAGCAAGTGTAAAGTAGATATTCCAGGAGTGATGCAGCTGCCCCAACCACTTCGTTTTAAACAAAACAGAATTTATTTACAGGCTACTGAATGAAACACAAACAAAAGAAAACTGAATTTAGAATAACTTAATCTATTTGAAAACCCAACTGACTCTATCACAACTTAATGATGCAGTTGCAAACACCTACAACATCCAATAAACACTCCTTGGGAAAAAAAAGGTAAATTCAAACAGGTTCTTACAGGAGAGAGATTGCAGCGAGAGAGAGAGGATCCGTGTGGAGCTGTTGCCTTGAGTCTAGCAGCTAAAACCTTGGCCAGCAGCTTCAAAACATTCTGCTTGCTAAAACTAAACCAAACCAAACTCCTGAACTGGGAGAACTGGCCACTCCCCTTTCATTGTGCAAGTGTTTTAAAAAAAGACTTGAGCCTTTTCAAGTAGATATTTCCAGACACATTGGAGCCTCCGTCTTTACAACCCCTTTTGAAAAAAAACAGGGATAACATAATTTTGTGAAAGGAACAGGATCATCACAATAGTGAGAACAGAGGGAGAACGTTTCCTCTCGTGGAAAATGGCATAACCCAAGGCCTTCAGTAGAAACAAGTTTCCAAAACTTTCAATTGGGATTTCTTTTTCAGATCACCAAAAAGAAACTGATAAATATATGTGATTCGTTGCCACAAAGGTGGTTGAAGTGAATAGTTTAATGCAATTAAAGTGGAACGAGGCAAGTATTTGAGAGAAAAGGGAATATATGTTGAAATGATGGATTCAGATAAAATAAGGAGAATATAAGCAACATCGTAAATAGTTAGGTCAAGTGGGCTATTTCAGTGCAACATCTTGACACAATCCAATGTAATCCTGATTCCAAACAGCAGATTTTACATAGTTTTCTTTTCCCCTTGTTCCTGTGCTGCATGAAGAAAAATCAAGGCCGAGAGGAAAGCTACAAGAGCCTCTGCCTCTTTGTTAGTGGCATTTAAATCTCCCTGACATGGTTACATCATTGTGACCACTCCATCAGTACTGTAAAGACTGCATTTCCTTCAGAATTTGTATTTTACATCCATTGATGTCAGTTGTCATAGCCACCATTACCTGTCCAAATGTTCACTCAGGCAGACTATGGTCATAGCATCTTTTCTGTACTGTGAACCAGGATGTTTTAAAAATCTAGCTTGACTTTGCTGAGGGATAGACCACGCTGATCTCTGCAATGAAACCAGCCAGGATTGAAATACTGTGCGAGCACAACCAGCCCATACTTTAAATACTACTCCTGAAAAATGAAGACCAAACAAACATAAGGATTATATTCCATCCCCGAAGAGAAAAAAACAGTAGCACACACTGCCCATTCTACATGAATGGACAGCCATTTTCTCTCTTTATTGCAGAGTTGGGTTTGACTCAAAATGGCGATATTTTAACTTTGTGTCCTTGTGAATGACTTACAGCCTCATCTACTGCCATCAGCCTCATAGCCTGAACTGAGTCTGCTCTGCCTTTGGCTCCGTTGACCTAGAAGACTTGGCTGGCTGTCTCCAGAGCCATGAGGGCCTCGACGCCTCAGCTTCATTTAGAGCACCCACTCTTGATGGAAGCTTACCCGACTCAACCACACATTCTACAAACATTGGCATCTCTGGTAGGAAGGTGGAGGTGCTTTGGGGGTCCTGTGTATGGTTTCTCCTCCTGCTGGGTGCCCCCTGGCATTGCTCTTACTTCCTGAGAGCAAAGAGCACCTCGAGTGAAGTCAAGCTCCTTCATTCCCCCTCTCACCTTGTCCCTGATGCTGAACACCAACGGTTAGAACAATGGAGTGCGGGTCTCTGCACATCCCCAGCAGGCACAGAGCGTACTGGGAATCCAGGGAGCAGCTCGTGCCCTGCATTCATAGAGGTAGATAGATGCATACGTGTCAGAACCAGCATCACATTCATAACATTGGTGGACTCCTCCCTTCACCAGTACAGTTTGCTGACTTCTGAAAAGCCTGTCAGCTGTTCATGTGCTTGCCTGAATATTTTAACAAAGTGTGAGGCTGTGGGATCATTTTCTTCCTGGAGCTGAATGGTTGCCTGGTCCCTGGCAGTCCTCTGACAATCAGAGACCTGGGGTAGTCCTTCTTCTTCGTTTTGCAGCAATGTGTCAGCGAGGTGCTCATCAGATTGTATTCAAGAGTCTAACCTAGAGACAGAGAAACCAGCGAGGTGAAAGTCTCTGAGCTGGTGGATAGCTCTTACTTCCTCAGAGATGAAGGTAGAACTGAGAGTCTCTGCCATTGGCCACTTCAAAGCAGAGGTTCACAGGGTGTTGCTAGTGCCTCTATAAGAGGAGGGGGAATTATTCGGCATAAAAGGGCTAAAGGCTTGAGCAGGTTAAGAATGAGTTGGAGCTGATGTTAATGGGAAAGCAGCACAGAACAATGAAGCTGATCAGGTTGGTTACCCATTGAGGCCCCTGTGACCTGTTGTGAGTGATCCTGATCTGCGCCAGCCAAATCGAGCACCTTCTCCTCATATGGAGCTTGATGCCCACAACCCCATGCTGGTTTTCACCCTCTCACCCTTTCAACTTATGATGAGACAAAGGGAGGGTTTGAGTATGATTGAAGTGGATGGAAGAACAATTAATGGTGATGCGGGGCAAAGGAATAATGATAGATCATTCCAATGTCAGAGCAGGAAGTGCGGAGGGCAGGAAGGGTTGGAAGTTTGAGAGACTGAGGTGGATGAAAGCCATTGAGTGGACATAATGTATACAATAGTGAAAGTTATAGTCCATGAACCTTCGTGAGAGGTGTGAATTAGCAGAGTTCAAGGGAGTGCTGACCCTGTGGGTACGGGTAGCAAAGAGAAGATGGCAGAATATATCTTTGCAGGGGACATATCATTCACCTTCTTCCTGCATTGCTAGGCATTACAGTTCAACCAGGGCACTGCACTGACCCAGGTCACTATCTTGATTCAGACTGGCTGTGTGCGGTAGTGTGATCTCCTTTTCCACTCAGCAGGGCAAGTGACTGTCTTTCTTTCCACCACTCCATCCACCTTCAGATCTGCGAACCGAAGGGTAAGTTCTCTTTCAGAGCCATTTCCTTAGTTGTAATGATGGCAAAACACAGCACGAAGGTCAGTTCTTGGCTTGCAATGTCTGATATGGGGTGTAGCTGGGATTTGAATGTGGCATTAACATTGCAAATTTCCAACAGTACTGTCCAGTTCCCTCTCTCACTCCACAGAATTCCAAAGGGAACAAAGAGACTGGCTGCGTCATTAATAAGATGAAGAGTAGAAGGTTGTATGAGAAAAATCACCATGGTGTCACTGTGGTCCAGCTGCCTTGAATCTCATTTGAGAAAATATTTTTATCAATGCTCATAATGCTGGATATGCCAGGTATGTGGTAGCTCAGTTTCTAAGCACCTCAGACTTTCATGATCTCAAGCAGGAAGTAAAAAGATCTAACATTTCACAACAACGTTTTGTAAGTCAGCTCAGTTAATAGTGATCCTGCACAAAAAAGACTGTCAGGAGAATATATGTCACAGTATTGATGTCATCCAAGCAAGCATTCTCAGAATTAACAAAAACTCTCGACTTCTCAGGCTTATGAAATTGCATCAAACATATGAAAAAACTGTGTTCTGCTGCCATAGTCTTTACAGATTGCACCCTTATACAATACTGTGTCGCCCCCTTTTCTAATTACATAAATTCTTGCAGTGCAAGATTGAAGGATTGAATATTAAATCTTTTAAAGTGAATTTCTTGCTGCTGACGTAATTCAAAATCTTTAAAATTCCTTTTTTTTTGTACAATACTGGCATCAATTCATGGTTCTCTTTTTTTTTAAAAGGAACATGTCTTTCTGGGGAAAACACATTTTAATTGCAAGCCAGAATCAAGTCCACACAGGACTCACCTCAGTTAAGTAGCAAACAATAAATAACTCATTTGCAGAGTCCAATGAGAGAGCTCCTCAAGTGAAGCAGCAAGTAAAACTCCATTGCTTTTGGCAGGTAAATCATCTGCTGGTTAGTATTGAATTTGTTGCAGCTATACTATATACATATAGTGGGCAGTACATACATATATACACAGTATATACATATACTGTGCCACCGTGGGCACCGTGCACGGTGGCACAGTGGTTAGCATTGCTGCCTCACAGCGCCAGAGACCCGGGTTCAATTCCCGCCTCAGGCGACTGACTGTGTGGAGTTTGCACGTTCTCCCCGTGTCTGCGTGGGTTTCCTCTGGGTGCTCCGGTTTCCTCCCACAGTCACAAAGATGTGCAGGGTCAGGTGAATTGGCCATGCTAAATTGACCGTAGTGTTAGGTAAGGGGTAAATGTAGGGGTATGGGTGGGTTTCGCTTCGGCGGGTCGGTGTGGACTTGTTGGGCCGAAGGGCCTGTTTCCACACTAATCTAATCTAATCTAATCTAATCTAAACACTGCTCAAAACTGTCACCTCCTGTAAAGCACTGGCAAGCTAAAGTATTTGTTTGCAGATTGTGACAGTGTACATATGAAAAGATAGAAAATGAGGATAATGTCCACCCTGCCCCAAACTAATGAAAACATAGAACTACATAGAAATTATAAAATGTAAACTGTTGATTCAATTCATGTTTGTGTTTCTTCTCTGTAGAATCTATCATTCTAATCACAAGAATCTGTTCTGACCCATCATCTCTTTAGTATTTTCTTCAACAAAGTAGCCAAGCTATTGTTGATATGATCTCTACTTCATTTTCTAACTTGATAATATATTTCATAGCCTAACAACCTTCTGTGTAAAAATTGTTTCTGCTACTTTCTGTCCTAATCAGTTATATTTCAACTTACGTCTGTGTCCCCTCTCTTCTAACCCTCTCAAACATGTGAAATTGTGCAAGAATAAATTTCCTTACTGTTCCTGGTACATCGCCAGCATTGGAACATGATGGAAAATGTTCCCAGCAATGGAACACAAGTGGAATCTTTTCGATGCTTGTGCACATTTAGTTTCATCTGAATTTCCTCACACTTCTGAAACCAGTTTGCAATGTTATCATCACATTGTGACATTTTCATGGATTGATCCTACTAATGCCCATAGGCTAGGTTACATACTGAAAACAAAAAAATGCTGGAGATCACAGCGGGTCAGGCAGTAGCCATGGAGAGAGCAGGCTAATGTTTCGAGTCTAGATGACTCTGCTCTCTCTCCATGGCTACTGCCTGACCCGCTGTGATCTCCAGCATTTTTTGTTTTCAGTACAGATTCCAGCATCTGCAGTAATTTGCTCTTACAGTAAGTTGCATACATTTGGATCAGGTGCAGGCGCAGCAAGGTCAGCTGTTAAAAGTGGAAATAAGAATTTCCTGAGAGACCGAAGATCTTCAGACAATTAACTGAAGATTTCCTGAGTAAGGAAACATTAATTTTATTTTTAATTCCTCTCACAGAATCATGCCCCCTTTTTGTAACTGTTTCTCATAAGGCAGGATTGCTTACTCTTAGTTCCCTCTTTTCCCCCTGCCCAATCCCATCCAAAGTTAAAAATCACACAACACCAGGTTATAGTCCAACAGGTTTAATTGGAAGCTCACTAGCTTTCGGAGGGACGCTCCTTCATCAGGTGATCGTGATGAAGGAGTGTCGCTCCGAGATCTAGTGAGCTTCCAATTAAACCTGTTGGACTATAACCTGGTGTTGTGTGATTTTTAACTTTGTGCACCCCAGTCCAACACTGGCATCTCCAAATCAATCCCATCCAATACTTTTCCCATTCTACATCAGCATATTTAACAGATGATTGAAATTTTCCTATCCCTATCCTATATACCAGTTGCCACACAAGTAGCAACTGGCTTATCAGAAAAACCAAAAGCCATGGATCCACCATTTTATGATAAATTGCTTGTTTCATCCAAAACGCACAGGGCATGGGATGTATCTATTCCTCTAATTATTCAATCCCCCATTACTATTAAGTTTCTCTTTTCACCCCTCTCTCCGTTTAAATGATGCTCTGCACCTTGGTGCTTTGGTCAGTTACCTCATCCTCCCTGCAGTCTGTGGCCTTGTCCACATGAGGTGCAGAAATATTATATCTCTCAAACAAAGGCACTAAATATTATTCCTCCAAAGCAAAATTCACAATACCAATACCAGCTTCACTCATTGTCAAATATTAACCATGGCTCAAATCTTATAATTCATTGAAGAGTGTGACTGTCTCCTGCAGTACTATGTCCAGGTAACTCTGCCATCCCTGATGTGTTGCAATGTAGGCAGCTTGGACTCCAGCTCATCACCTCTGAACTAACGCTCTTCAAGTAGCCAATATTTGCTGAAGATGTTGTCAGGTAGTAGCAAGTGAGGACTGCAGATGCTGGAGATCAGAGTCGAGAGTGTCATGCTGGAAAAGCACAGCCGGTTAGGCAGCAACCGAGGAGCAGGAAAATCGACATTTTGCGTGATGAAGGGCTTATGCCCGAAACAACGATTCTCCTGCTCCTCGGATGCTGTCTGACCTGCTGTGCTTTTCCAGCACTCTCAACTGCAGATGTTGTCAACATAAATTCCACTGCTATCCACCGCACCCACAGACTACAGTTGCACCATACCACCTGCTCAGCCATATCTAATCTACTTTATTAATTTGGATGCTAAATATTTTTAAAAACTAAATTTATTAACTGTTTTCTTTAGCTGTAATGAGGTCTTGATTTTAACCAAAGGCAATTCAAAAGACAGTGCCAAATGCCCACCAATGATATCTGTGCTTTCACATTGTGGCCCTTAGCTTCTGATAGATCTAAACAGATGGAAGGAACTCTCTACAATTGTTTTTATTTCATCTCCGTCTACTACTGGCCTTCTCACACAGGTCTGCCCTTCCAGTCTGCTTCCCAAGTAACACCGACTTGCTGCACATTCCTCCCAGAACAGCAGACAATCTCCTAATTCAAAGAATAAAAGCAAAATATTGCAGATGCTGGAAATCTGAAACAAACCCAGAGAAGGCTGGAGAAACGCAGCAGGTCCTGCAGCATCCACAGAGGGAAACAGATTTAACATTTCAAATCTTGTAAGGCTCTTCTTCTAAACCTGACCACAGATCAAGCTTGACGGAATTAATTTAAGGAATGTGACTGCCTCCCAAACTACTGTGTCCAGGTAACTCTCCCCCTCCCTGAGCATCGCCTCAGAGCCAAAGGTCTTCAAGCCAACTCTCGCTGAAGAAAAGTCAAACCAGACTCGAAATGTTAACCATTACGGGATGCTGCTTGACCTGCCGAGTTTCTCCAGCATTCTGTGTGTTTGTTCCTCCTAATTGTAAGTGCTGTCTACATTCATAACTCACTCATGTGATGATTCTGAGGCTGTGTAAAGGATCGGCCATGTGGAATATCAGAGATCGTCTTCCACCAATTGATTTCCAGTCAGACGAAAATCATTCTACAGGTTTTTGAGTAAAAAGTAATTTTTAAATTATGAACCTGGCTGTCTCTTGAACATAACTTGGGCTAAGAGTGAATAACCACAGCACATGTCCATCTTGTGGTGATCCCACCTCAAGTCTTACGTTCTAGGCTGGCAATCTATAATTTTAGGAAAGCAATGGAAGTACATAATCCACAGATGCCTCCATAAATTGCAGATCTCCCAAACAATTTGAGCGGAGGATTGGGACTCACACAATATTAAATCAAGACTAGAGCTAGCAGCCTTTTTTTTTCTTTCTCAGGACCCATTTCTGAAAATAATCAATTCTTCTGGGATCAACTGATACTTATGCTCTGCTCTTTAAATCCCAGGTTAAGCATGGAATTCTTGGATGACTTGGGAAGGTCCCAATAGGCATGCCTATAAAATGTCACCAGTTTACAGGGGAGGGAGCAGGAGATGTCCCCATTTGTCAACTTCCACTGGATGATATATTTGCTACTTAAAATAAATGCTGTTGAGAAATAAGCGTTACCTTGCAACTCATTGCAATGACTTCCCCTGGGGCTTGAATCTCCAGTCTTCAGATTCAGAAACCACCTTCCTACTTTGACTGCAGAGTTTTGCAAAGATGTCGAATATTCTTGAATAATTGTTCACAGGCACTCGTGTCATCTGATTGTGCATTTGGGGATTGCAGCCATTCTTGAGCTTCAGCGAGGAATAATCATCCATGGAGCAATAACACTTGGTGCTTTGAACCTGATATCTTTTGTTATTGAAATCTGGGTAAATTAATTTTTAAAATTTCACTTTGCTTTTCCAGAAATCCTATCCCAGTGGACAACCTATAAAAATGAAACGTGGTGGTGTAATTCCCTTGTTATGACACAGCAGGGGCACCATCCCGAAGTTGTCAAACCAAAGTGTATGCTATAATGATTTCAAATGAAAAGTGTCATCAGCAATTTCTGACTAATAGATTTGACTATAAGCGTCCTCTTTGTAGTGATTGCAACAAGGTCAGCCAGGTGGACTTTGTAGAATATGAGTTCCCTGATTGGTGCTGTCATCTGGGGCAATCAAAGAGATCTGGCTAACAGATATAAACAGAAGCATCAGAGATTCTGTTCACTCAGAGAGTGGCTTTGAGGGAGCGGGATGGGTGTCAAGGGCTCTCCATTTGTATCAGGTAGGGGACTGACTCTGAGCTGGCTGCCTACATCCAGTGTGTACTGATGTTGTTGGTTTCTGTATTTTTGGTGAACCTGATTCCTAAGCTGGCTAAGCCATATAGCCAGTTTGTTAACTGGTATTCCTTTTTATTGAGGACTGACTTCTAAACCAGCTGATTTAAACAGTGAATGTATTACAGGTGAAACTCAGTTCTCATTAGGGGATTGTTCTTTTACTGGCTGGTTATAGCTTGTGTGTTATTCATTTCTCTTTTACTTTGAGAAAAGGACCATGTTGATTTTGTGGCAGGGCTTAGACCTTGCACTCTGGCTTTCTTTGTTTTTTGCATGTGTTTTCACTTTTTTGGTGTTTGGACTGAGCCCTTGTGAGAAAATACATCTTTCCAGATGAGCTGTTCCTGTATGGCTAGGCCTGGCCTTTTGTGGGTGACTAGGCACCAGTAAAGACTGAACATCTGTGTGTAAGCTGGGAGGTGAGCAATTGCTGCCTTTGGGAGTGGACTCTGCCTTTAGGAGTAGACCAAACCCCTATGAGTTAACTGCGCCTTTACAATGTACTGTGTTCCTGTGAGTTTGCCTGGTCCGTTGGATGGACCAGACCTCTGTGGAGACTAAACACCTATGTGTGTGGCTGGCTTCTGGTGTGGACTCTGCCTGGGTGCTGGAAACTGTAGTATAAGGATTTTGTGAATTTTGTTACTGTATGTGGGTTTTGTAATAATTGTGTTTGAGTGCGGGACAGAGTGGGCTAGTCAGTACATGGGGTGGCCAGGAGCTGAAGGGTCGATGACTGGCCTGGGGGAAAGCGGGCTGGGGGACAGGGATCTGTTGGTACGCAGGGTGGCTGGGGGCTAGGCAGCCGAACGCGTACTCATAGGACAGCTGGTCAGGGGAGGGTCAGCCGGTACATGGGCTGGTTGGGGGCTGGTGGGTTGATGACCGGCCTGGAGGAAAGTGAGTCGGGAGGAGCCTGTCAGTACATGGGGCGGGTGAGGCCAGGCAACTGAAAAGGTCCTCGTAGGAAAGCTGGTACAGGGCAGGTCGGTCTGTATGTGGGGAGACTGAGCCAGGAGGCCGATGGCAGCCTGTAGGAAGGCCAACTGGGGGGAGTCGGACAGTCGATGGTTGATCCATAGGAACGCTGGCTAGGAGAAAGGGTCAGTAAGTACCTGCGGGGCGGCCCAGTGCTGGAAGGCCCACAGCCCGACTGTAGGAAAGCAGGTCAGGGGTGGTTTGGTTAGTATGTGGGGTGACCGGGAACGAATGGCTGATGTTCATCCCGAAGGAAAGTGGGCTGGGGAGAGTTAGTCAGGACACAGGGTGGCCGGAGACTGGAAGGCCAACAACCAGCTCGCAGGAAAGTGGCCCGGGGTAGTCCGGTCAGTACACGGGGCGACTGGGAGCTGGGTGGTCAACTTCCAGCCTGGAGGAAAGCAGGTCTGGGGAGGGTCAATCAGTACGCAGGGCAGCCAGAAACAGGAAGGCCAATGACTGTCCTGCAGGAAGGCTAGTCAAGGACTGTCTGATCAGTATGTGGTGCGGATGGGTGTCAGGTATCTTTTATAGCTATATTGAGTCTGTGCTGTGTGCACTGTTTCTGATTTGATTGAACTGCCTTGTCTGTGTTTGTTACTGTTATCTTTGACTGAAAGTGGGACTTAAGGTTTGACCTCATTTCCCTGAAAACTGGTTGAACGCTGCGCCTTGGGGGTTTGGCTTTTCTCCCCTTCCCCTGTATATAGTGGGTTTTTGTTTGTGAACTGCTGCCTTCTGTTTATTGTCAACTGTATTTTGTACTGTTTCATAAAATAATAAAAAAAAACAGGAGCAACAGAGATTCTATTCACTCTGAGAGCTGGCTCTGAGGGAGCTAGATCAGTGTCAAGGACTCTCCACATGTAGATAAAGGGTGACTTGGTGACAGGATACCAGTCATCCTTCACGGCAGATAGACTTTCAGTAACATTGTAACAAAATGCTGGAACAGAGTCACGTCCCACAGAGATACACTGAAATTGATATAAGAACACAAGAAACAGAACCAGGAGTAGACTATCTGAACCGAAAGCCCTTCCTGAAGAAGGGCTTATGCCCGAAACGTCGATTCTCCTGTTCCTTGGATGCTGCCTGACCTGCTGCGCTTTTCCAGCAACACATTTTCAGCTCTGATCTCCAGCATCTGCAGCCCTCACTTTCTCTCATAGACTATCTGACCCCTTGAGCAATTCAATAACATCATGGCAGATCTTTTCATGGACTCTGCTCCACCTCCCCGCCTGCTCATCGTGACCCTTACTTCTCTTACTGTTCAAAAATCCATCTGTATTTACCTGAACAATATTCAACAAGGTAGCCTCATCTGCTTCACTGGGCAGGGAATTCAAGTTCCTCCTCAATTCAGTCCTAAATCTGCTCTCCTTTACTTTCAGCCTATACCTCCCAGTTCTACTTTCATCTGCCAGTGGAAACAACTTCCCTGCTTCTACCTTATCTATTCCCTTCATAATATTGTGTGCTTCTATAAGATCCCCCCTCATTCTTCTAAATCCCAATGAGTATAGTCCCAGTCTACTCAACCTGTCATAAGGCAACCCCGTCAACTCTGCAATCAACCTGGTAAATCTCCACTGCACCCCCATCCAGTGCCAATAAATCCTTTCTCAAATAAGGAGACCAAATCTGTGCACAGTACTCCAGGTGTGGCCTCACAAGCATCATATACAGCTGTAGCATAACCTCCCTGTTTTTAAACTCCATCCCTCTAGCAATGAAGGACAATATTCCAATTGCCTTCTCAGTTATCTGCTGCACCTGCAAACCAATTTTTTGTGATTCATGAACAAAGACACACAGGTCCCACTGCACAGCAACATGCTGCAATTTTTCACTATTTAAATAATAGTCCATTTGGCTGTAATTCCTACCAAAATGGATGATCTTACATTTCCCAACATTTTACTCTATCTGCCAGACTCCTGACCCCTCACGTCACCTATCTATATCCCTCAAGATTATCAGTATCATGTGCACGCTTTGCTCTACTACTCATTTTAGTGTCATCTGCAAACTTTGACACACTACACTTGGTCACTCTAAATTATTGAGGTAAATTGTCAACAATTATGGTCCAAATACTAATCACTGAGGCACACTACTAGCCACTGATGACCAACCAGAAAAATAGCCACTTATCCCCACTCTTTGCTTTCTATTAGTTAACCAGTCTTCTATCCATGCTCATATATTACCTGTAATACTGTGCACCTTTATCCAGCAGCCTTTTGTGTGACACCTTGCAGAAAGCCTTCTGGAAATTCAGATAAGCCACAGCCACCATTTTCCCCTTGTCCACCGTGCTTGTAATTCCTCAAAGAATTCCAGTGAATTAGTTAAAATCAAAACTACATGAAACAATATTTGTGTGTCCATTAAGGTGCAAAACATTTTACTAGGAGAAAAACCTGTCCTATGTTTGCAATGACAGTGTTATTCTGCAATGTCTGTTATGTCCATAAATTATGATGGAAAATTAGAAACTCATTTCAGAGGTTTATGGGTCACAAAATGAGGAAATTAGAGTCTACCCTGATCTACATCTGATATTTAGCAGCTGCTAAGTTAGATTCAATAAATTCAAGCCACCAATTCCATTGCACTCTCATGGTTCCCTTTAAGAAATATGATGGTTCCTAACATTTTATAAGACCAGTAGCGTTAAAGATAGAGGTGGACAGGCAGGACCATTCAAGCTCAGTGACTAATGGCTTAATCAATGATGCTTACCTTTCATGAGCTAAGGTTTAATGAGCTGCTGAATGGACGTTGTGGGTTCTAGATGGAGTCTACACTCAGGCTGAATACTGGAACCCTGAAGATCAACTTAGGATTCCTTGATTTATTTATATAACTGCAACATCCTGACTGTTGATGAGATTGGTGCCCTATACCCCAAAGAACTAAGACAATGCATTACACTCTCTGGTTATAGGTAAAGACTGGTGCTTTAGATATGCTTCTAGAGGCAGTAGTATCACAAGAGTGAAACAAGAATCTCCCAGGCCTTTGTTAGGGGAAGTTCCAGGCAGGTACATACCAAAATCGAGAGTGTGGTGCTGGAAAATCAGGTCAGGCAGCATCCGAGGAACAGGAGAACCAACATTTCAGGCATAAGCCCTTCATCAAGAATGAAGTTTGTGGGCCGGAGGGCTGAGAGAGGGAGGCTGCTCCTTGGATGCTGCCCGACCAGCTGTGCTCTTCCAGCACCACACTCTCGACTCTGATCTCCAGCATCTGCAGTCCTCACTTTCTCCTCGGTAGTTACCAGAGACTTACACTGGGATGTCCAGCCTGATGCAAAGGGCTTCAGGACCTTTGCACATGGTGATATAATGGAGTTGCATATCACTGAGCATAAATAGCACAGAATGGGTGGGGTTAGAATACTCTCTTTAATGGGATGTGGACATCACTGGTATAGCCTGCATTTACAGGCCATCCATCAGCACCCCTTGATCTGAATGACTTGATTCACTACTTCAGAGGACAGTTATGAAGAAGAAGCACTGTTATCAGTCTGGAGTCTTGGATGAACAAATTTCATAGAATCTCTACAGTGTGGAAACAGGCCATTTGGCCCAACAGTCCACACCGATCCTCTGAAGAATGACCCACCCAGACCCATTCCCCTACCTTATTACTTGACATTTCCCCTGACCAATGCACCTAACCTACATATCCCTGAACACTGGGCAATTTAGCATAGCCAATTCACCTAACCTGCAGATTTTTGGATTGTGGGAGGAAACCAGAGCACCCGGAGGAAACCTACTCAGACATGGGGAGAATGCGCAAACTCCACACAGACAGTCACCTGAGGCTGGATTTGAACCTGGGTTCCTGGTGATGTGAGGCAGTAATGCGAACCACTGAGCCACCATGCCGAAACTTCCTTCCCTAAAGGACATTTGTGCACTAGATTGTCATTTGTAAATCAACAGTGGATTGTCCGCAAATCCCTCGTCAGGTCCATACCGCCCACCAACCCAACCTCCACTCCCGGCACCTTCCCCTGCAACTGCAAGAAATGCAAAACTTGCGCCCACAACTCCCCCCTCACTTCCCTCCAAGGCCCAAAGGGATCCTTCCATATCCGTTACAAATTCACCTGCACTTCCACACACATCATTTACTGCATCCGCTGCACCCGATGTTGCCTCCTCTACATTGGAGAGACATGCTGCCTACTTGAGGAACGTTTCAGAGAACACCTCTCGGATACCCGCACCAACCGCCCCGTGGCTGAACACTTTAACTCCCCCTCTCACTCCGCCAAGGACATGCAGGTCCTTGGCCTCCTCCATCGCCAGACCATGACAACACAACGCCTGGAGGAAGAGAGCCTCATCTTCCGCCTAGGAACCCTCCAACTACAAGGGATGAATGCAGATTTCTCCAGCTTCCTCATTTCCCCTACCCCCACCTTATCTCAGTCCCAACCCTCGGACTCAGCACCGCCTTCTTGACCTGCAATCTTCTTCCCGACCTCTCTGCCCCCACCCCCTCTCTGGCCTATCACCCTCACCTTAACCTCCTTCCACCTATCGCATTCCCAAAACCCCTCCCCCAAGTCCATCCTCCCTACCTTTTATATTAGCCTGCTTGGCACACCTTCCTCATTCCTGAAGAAGGGCTTATGCCCGAAACATCGATTCTCCTGGTCCTTGGATGCTGCCTGACCTGCTGCGCTTTTCCAGCAACACATTTTTCAGTGGATTGTCACCATTGGTTATTAATGGTCACCATTAAACCAGCTTTTGAATTTCAAGCTTTAATTAAGTTCAAATTCACCATCCCATAGTGGATTCAAAAACATAATCGAGAACATTGGCGGGCTGTCTGGATTACTAGGTTAGTGTCAATACCACAACAGCATTGCCTTCTCCAGGTGACTGAAAAGCCCAGTTTTGGATCCAGAGCATTGGCCCCTGTGGGGGCATGTCATTGTATGGGGAAATGGAATTTATAGCCCCATCCATATTGGTTTCTTTCTCTTTCCTATGTCACCAACTTTCCACCTGGTGATCAAGTCACTGACCCCTCAGAGTCGCTTGTGTGTTGATGGATCATGCTGAACACTCAGCAACCTTCTTCTCCCAGTCAGTGGTGTCAGCGCCTTAGGGTGAACTTAAGCATAACCTTATACATTTTCCTTCAGCTGCCCAGTGAGTATCAGGCAAAGGAAAGCTGAGAGAAGATAACACATGCTGGGAGGTGGATTTCAGGCCTCTGGATGCAATGGCTTGTCCATTGGAGCTGGTACTTCAGGAAGAGGCTTTTCAAGCTGGGAGGTACAGTTTCATGGGGAATACTCGCATTGGTCCAATGGTCCTCCCATACAATCCCCAGGATTCCATGCAGACACCGTTGATGGAATCTTACTCTAACATTGGCAAATGGAAAATCAAACGAGAATTAATCCAGCAAAAGAACTTTGGAGACAATGAATAGAATGCCTACACCATTTATAGCTCACAATATGGAGGTGGAAATGTATTGTTCCAAACTACACTCAACTGAACAGAGCATGTCTATTAGGTCATGGAGGTCAATGACAAAATCATCTCTCCTGTCCATAGCTGCTATCAACAGATATGAAAAATCTTAAGGAAATTGCCAGGGTAATGTTACCTAGATAAACTGGGCATCTTTCATCACTTTCTATGCTGATTACGCAAACCCAAACATCAAGTTGTCTACTTAACCACCCTGGAACCTCCAAGTTAATTTGTTGACATAGTGACATCTTAAAAAGCTTCAGTCAAATAGTATATCAGCTTTTAAAGGATGATATCTGTATGAGTTGTCATTTTCCTGATTTTTGTTAAAATTTCATAAATGGTGCAAAATGCCAACAATCTACATTTTCCCACAAAGGTAGTGCCTTCAAATATTTAAATTTAATTCTACAAGATAAAAGCATGTTATAGGCATCAGTGAGTGTTTTGTTTACTGCTTCTCTGTCTGTGGTTTTCAGTTATCTGACAAAACCTGATATTTACTTACAGTCCAGAAGAGGCCTTGAGGAAACAATTGCTCACGTCACTTTCAGTGACAATCACAAGCAATTCAGCTTTTTCTTTACTCTGCCTGTAACCAGACATGTGCATACTCAGTGACCTTACACTAACAATTGAAGCAGCTATCAGGCTTCACACAATGATTAGCTGTATTATCACTTTACTAAATGCCACACTGAGAGGAGAAAGGTTTGGCCTATGTCAGTTGTCAAATGAGCCTTTTTTTGATCAGATAGACAGCTCTGTTGATCAGCAATATTCAGTTCAACCCTAAATAGCAATAATACTGGAAACATTCAGTGGGCATCCATGAGACGCTGTGGACCATCAACAGAAGCAGAATTGTACTCCAGTTCAATCTGCAACTCCATGGCCAGGTATATCCCCCACTCAACCATTCCGATCAAGTCAGAGTTTCAACCCTGATTCAATGGAGAGGCAGGTGGCATGCCAGGAGCAGCACTAGACATTCTTGAAAATGAAATGTCAGCCTGGTAAAGCTACAAAACAGGATTACTTGCATTCCAAATAGGATAAGCAGACAGAGCTAAGTGATCCCACAACCAATGGACCAGATCTAAGCTCTGCATTCCTGCTACATCCAGTTATGAATGATGTTGGACACTGGGGGAGGAGGCTCCACAAATATCCTCTTCCTCAATGACGGGAGAGCCCAGAACATCAGTGCAAAAGATAAGGCTGAAACATTCGTAACAATCTTCAGCAACAAGAGCTGAGGGGATATAGATCTCAGCCTCTTCCAGATGTCCCCAGCATCACAAAAACTAATCTTCAGCCAATTTGATTCACTTCATATGGTGAGAAAATGAGGTCTGCAGATGCTGGAGATCAGAGATGGAAATGTGTTGCTGGAGAAGCGCAGCAGGTCAGGCAGCATCTAGGGAACAGGAGAATCGACGTTTCGGGCATTAGCCCCTCTATTCCTGAAGAAGGGCTAATGCCCGAAACGTCGATTCTCCTGTTCCCTAGATGCTGCCTGACCTGCTGCGCTTCTCCAGCAACACATTTCCACCTCACTTCATATGGTATCAAGAAATGGTGGGAGACACTGGATACTGCAAAGCTATCGCCCTGACACCATTCTGGCAATTGTACTTATGATCTGTGCTCCAGCACACCGCTAGCAAAGCTGTTCCAATGTAGTTCCAACACTGGCATCTACCTGACAATATGGAAAATTGCCCAGGTACGTCCAAACGCAAGACAAATGCAACCCAGCCAATCACCATCCCATCAGTCTACTCTCAATCACCAGTAAGGTGATGGAAGGTGCTATCAAGCAGTACCTGCTCAGCAATGACCTGCTCAGTGATCCCAGTTTGAGATCCACCAGGCCATTCAGCTCCCGACCTCATTTAAGCCTTGGTTCAAACGTGGTCAAAAGAACTGAATTCTAGATGTGAAGTGAGAGTGGCATCAAGGCCACATTCGGTGGAGTATGGCATCAAGGAGCCCTAGTAAAACTGGAATTAATGGGTATCAGAGGAGAGCACACAGCTGGTTGGAAGATGGCACTCATGATGATGGTCATGGTTTTGGAGGTCAATCATCTCAGCTCCAGGACATCTCTGCAGGAGTTCCTCAGGGTAGTGTCCTCAGCCCAACCATGTTCACCTGCTTCATCAATGACCTTCCCTCCATCATAAGGTCAGATGTGGGGATGGTTACTGATGACACAATGTCCAGCAACTCTTCTGATACTGAAGCAGTCCATGTTCAGATGCAGCAAAACCTGAAGAATATCTAGGCTTGGGCTGGAAAGTGGCAAGTAACTTTCACATTGCACAAATGTCAGATAAGACCATCTCCAATGAATACAAGCTAATCAATGCCCCTTTGACCAAAAACTGAACTGGACTCTCCATATAAATACAAGCATGGGTCAAAGGCTAGGAATAATGCAGTGACTAACTGACTCCCCAAAGTTGTATACCATCTACAGGGCACAAGTCAGGAATGTGATGGAATATTCCCCACTTGCCTGAATGAATGCAACTCCAATTACACTCAAGAAGCTTGATGCTATTCAGGACAAAGTAGTCTGCTTGATTGGCACTACCTCCTCCAACGTTCGGTAACTCCAACACTGACACTCAGTAGCAGCAGCATGTAATATCTACAAGACGCACTGCTGAGGTTTGCCAAGGATCCTTATGCTGGATTCCAAGGTAGACAAGCAGGAGGCAGGAAGAACACAGCAAATCAGGCAGCAGCAGGAGGTGGAAAAGTCAATGTTTTGGGTGTAACCCTGCTTCAGGAGTGAGGGTGGGTGTAAGGGCAGCTGCAGATAAAGTGAGTGGGAGGGCAGAGTGGTAAGGTGGGGATAGGTGAACAGAGGTAGAGGGTACAACCTGGTTGGTTGATGGGAGGAATGAATCCAGTTCGTGGCTGGAAGGAAGGGTTGATGAGAGGAATGGAAAGCAGGGGGAGGGGCTGGAATGGGAATCCGGGGATTGGATGGGAGGTTATTTGAAATCGGAGAATTCAATGTTGAGCCCTCCAGGATGTAGCCTGCCTAAGCAGAAGATGAGGTTTTGTACCTTCAATTTGCGGTTTGATTCATTGTGACAATGGGGGAAGCCAGGGATGGTCATGTTGGAAAAGGAGTGAGAGGGGGAATTAAAATGGGTGATGACTGGGAGGTCAGGTAGGCCCCTGCATGCCCGGCTGAGATGCTCAGCACAACAGTCCCTTAGCTTACGTTTGGTCTCCCCAATGCAGAGAAGACTACATCGGTAGCACCGGATGCAATAAATTAGGTTGGAGGAGAGGCAGGTGAACTTCTGTCTTACCTGAAGGGACTGTTTGGGGCCCTGGATTAAGGTGAGGAGGGTGCTGTGCTGGCAGGGTTTGCATCTTTTCCAGTCGCAGGAGAAGATACATGGAGGTTCGGGAGGGTTTGTGGGGAGAGTGGCGCAAACCAAGGATTAGTGAACCAAGGATCCTTATGCAGCGATTTCCAAACCAATGACCATTACCATTTAGAAGGGAAAGGGAAGCAGATACATGCTAAACATTCTCCTCCAAACCACTTACTTACTTAACCTGAAAATATATCATTGAACCTTCACTGTCGCTGAGTCAAAATCATGGAACTCCCTCCTAAGGGCATTGACAGTCAATGTACAACACATGGACTGCAGCAGTTCAAGATGGCAGCTCACCTTCTCAAGGGCAACTAGGGATGGGCAATAAATTGCTGGCAGCAATGCCCACCTTCCACAAGTGAATAAGAAAAACAGTGGGCAGCCATGTTTGGAGTGTGAAAACTATTTGTCAGGACTCCAGAGGGTGAATCAACTGAATCAAACTATTATCTTGTTTATCTTCTCTGCATTCCACTGAATGCTCCCATTTTATTTTCAGCTGATAAGCTTTTGTTTTACTGAATTGTTGCTCTACTTTAATAATATTCAAACCATGCAATATCAGCTGTATGATGGCTGTTACATTGTAGATAGCACAGAGGAGAGTTGTTGGTTGAGACATATACATCATCATTTAAACAAGAAATATTGTCATGTAAATCAAAACAATAAAGAGGTAAATGAATTTAACCATTTTATCCTCATTAGGTTTTAACTTACAATATTTGCATGTTTTTAATTGTTTACCTTGTTCATTGAGGTTTCAATTTTTTTCCAAATATGTCTACATAAACAAAAGAAATAACAATGAACAAAATGTACAGTACTTAAGTTCATAACCTAAAACATAAAGGATCAGAATGAGGTCATTAAATTCCTGGACCCAGTTCTGTAATTCTTTTAGCTCATAAATGTCCTGAACCTTAGCCCTGTTTACTCCACATTTTTCCATGTGTCTATGACACTCTTGCCAAACAATAACCTATCAGTTTCAGTGGTGAAATTTCCAATTATCCCACCATCTATCGCTTTTTGAAGTAGCAAATACAAGACCTACACAACCCTTTGTGTCGAGAAAAGTTCTTTCTTACTTCACTCCGAAATACCTAGCTCCATTTTTGGGAATGTCTCCTTTGTTTTTGAATTATTTATCAGATAAAATTATTTCTCAGTGTCTACCTTATCACATTTGTTAATCCATTTTATAAATGAATCGCTAAGCCCCTCATCTTTCAAACTGAAGGGAAACATAGGTCACATTCATGAATCCTCTCATTTAATTCTTAAAGCCCCAGCATCATTTTAGTCAATATGCTCCACCTCTGTTAAGGCCAATATAGTTTTCTTTCAGTTCGATGCCTAAAGCCACACTATTCCAGAATTGATCCTACAAAAGCTTTATACAACTGAAGTGTCAATTTCTCACATTTGAATTCTGATCACTTTGAGATAAAATATAACACTCTGCTCACGTTTTGGATTAGTTTTTGTTTCTGCAGGCTAACTTTAAATGATTCATGCATATAGATACCTACATTTCTTTACTCCTTCACATCTCCTAATCTTTTACCATCAAGGAAATATTATAATTTGTCCTCCTCAACAAAGTAGACAGCTGCATACTTCACACCACCTAACATAGGTACAATATTCATTCAGAGTATGTTCCTTCCTAACTTCCTGATTTCATCCACACAATGTGTTGTACTTCTAATTTCGAGCCATTTGGAAATCTGAATATACTGTGCCTTTATCCAATTCATAAGTGTATTGTGAAAACCTAAGGCAGCAATTCAAATCCCGGGGAGCATCTAATGTCACATAATCTCATCATCCCATCAGGTAATGAGCCTTTCATAGCTATTCACCCTTTCCTACATCATGGCCAAATACCAACTCGTGTCATAAATCTAACTCCAATTCTATACATTCTCAATTTTGTTAATAGCTGTTTGTGCAAATGATTGTCAATTATCTTTTGGAAGTCCATAGAGACAGCATTTATAGACATTTTCTATCCACAGTGCTAGTAATCTCGTCAAAAAATTCAATTTGCTTACCCAGACATGACCAACCTTTTCAAATTCACATTGACTCTCTCATACAGTGTCCAGTATTCTGTCTCCAACGATAGCTTCCAATAATACTGTGTCAATTGAAGTGAAACAAAGAGGTCTACAGTTACCTGGTTTCTCCCTCCATCCCTTCTTACATTGTGGCGTAATCTCTGCCATTTACAAACTCAAAGACATAACTATACAATCTAGAGAGCTTTGAAAACTTATGAACAAATAAACGCAAATAAAATTACTAAAAATTATAATTCACAGATTAATGCTATGCCCTTCCTAGATGGCATTCATTCTCACACTATGTAAACAACGCAAGGTGGAGAATATGAAAATTGATTTGCTGAGGTATGTAACTATCATTAATTACATTACAGACAATTTTAAAGTGTTACCTTTTGCTTTATTCTGATCAATTACATTTGTACCTGGCTGTCTTATTTTCTTGTCTTCAGGGTAATTAAGTCAATTTAAATAACACTGCAGCACATTTATGTATATTTTTTAAAAAGATCATTTTATTTCCCAAACATTTGCCACAGAGGAGATTGAAAAAAAATTACATCTCACTCACATGATTCTCTCATACCCTCAAGCACCCAAAAATTACACCCAGGTGAGGATAAAACAGTTGATAAGTATTGGACTTTAACAAATTAGTGGTTACACAGAAAATGGCAGGTTAATTAGAAAGAGTCAGTGCGGAATTTCCTAAGGGCCAGAATTTGGACCCTTCCTTTTCATGGCATATATGAATGATTTAGATTTTGGCATCAATTTCAAAGTCCTTAGATGACACAAAACTTCGAAGAATTGCAAACTATGAGAAGGACAGTGCAGATGTCCAAAAGAATCCAAACAATTTGGTACAGTGGGTGTTAAGTTGGCAGTTATGTTTCAATGTAGAGAGGTGTCAGATGATGTACTTTGGTCCAAATTCAATAAAAAAGGGGTACAATTCTAAGCAGTGATGGGATGGGGGTGCTGCAGGAGCAGAGAGACCTGGGTAATTGATGATAACAGGATAAGTGGAGAGAGCATTTAATAAAGCATACAATGTTCTTTACTGATAGAAGCATCGAACACAATAGAAAGAGGTGATATTGGAGTTGAAGAACGTACTGAAGTATTAGCTGAAGGATTGTGTACAGCATTGGGTTTCACATTATAGGAAGGATGTGAGCAAATTGAAGAGAGTGCAGAAGCGATTTTCAAGATTGATTTCCGGGATGAGGAACTTCAGTTGTGAGGATAGTTTGAAGAAGTTGGGACATTTATCCTTGGAAAGAAGAAGGCTGGGAGGAGAGCAAATGGAGGTTTTCAAAATCATAAGCAGGCTTAATAGAATAGATAGGGATAGAATGTTTTTGCCTGAAATGGAACAAGAATGAGAGGGGAGAGATTTAAGGTGCTGCACACAAGTGATATGAGACAGAAACTTTTTCACTCAGTAACGACAAGGATTCTGGGTAATCCAAGATGGAGGGCAGGAAAAGTTTTTGGCTGTAACAGGCTACTCCTTTTGTGAGGTATTTTAGGTGTTGGAGGTGATTTCCTCGAATTCCAGGAGCAGCATTGTTTTGGAACTTTGGAGAAAAAAAAGTCAAAACAACGGCACTTTTATCAAAACGATGGACAGACAACAGACATGGTCTGCGCAGGAGGGAGAGAAAGAAACCCACTCTGCTAACTGACAGATCTGTAAACCTGCGCAGTTACTGCCTTTGGGCCCCTCAAAGATCAGCAAAGCGGCCTTTGTGTGGAGCCACAGGAGATGGAGGAGATACTTAATGAGTATTTTGCATCAGTGTTTCCTGTGGAGAAGAACACGGAAGATACAGAATGTAGGGAAATAGATGGTGACACTTTGCAAAATGTCCATAATACAGAGGAGGAAGTGGTGGATGACTTGAAACGCATAAAAATAGATAAATCTCCAGGACCTAATCAGGTACTCTAGAACTCAGTGGGAAGCTAGGGAAGTGATTGCTGGGCCTCTTGCTGAGATATTTGTTTCATCGATAAACATAGGTGAGTGCCGGAAGACTGGAGGTTGGCTAACGTGATACCACTGTTTAAGAAAGGTGGTAAGGACAAACCAGGGAACTATAGATCAGTGAGCCTGACCTCGGTGGTGGGCAAGTTGTTGGAGGGAATCCTGAGGGACAGATTTACATGTATTTGGAAAGACAAGGACTGATTAGTGATAGTCAACATGGCTTTGTGTATGGGAAATCATGTCTCACGAACTTGATTGAGTTTTTTGGAAAAGATTCAAAAAGTATTGAGGGCAAACCGATTGACATGTTCTATATGGACTTCAGTAAGACAATCGTTCCCCATGGGAGACTGGTTAGCAAGATTAGATCTCATGGAATACAGGGAGAACTAGCAATTCAGATACAGAACTGACTCAAAGGTGGAAGACAGAGGGTGGTAGTGGAGGGTTGTTTTTCAGGCTGGAGGCCTGAGACCAGTGGCGCGCCACAAGGATCAGTGCTGGGTGTGATCATAGGAGGTATAGTTTATAAGTTTGCAGATGACACCAAAATTGGAGATGTAGTGGACAGTGAAGAAGGTTACCTTAGATTACAATGGGATCTTGATCAGATGGGCCAATGGGCTGAGAAGTGGCAGATGGAGTTTAATTTAGATAAATGCGAGGTGTTGCATTTTGGGAAAGCAAATCTTAGCAGGACTTATACACTTAACGGTAAGGTCCTAGAGAGTGTTGTTGAAAAAAGAGACCTTGGAGTGCAGGTTCATAGTTCATTAAAAGTTTGGTATGCTTTCCTTTATTGGTCAGAGCATTGAGTATATGAGTTGGGAGGTCATGTTGCAGCTGTACAGAACATTGGTTAGGCCACTGTTGGAATATTGCGTGCAATTGTGGTTTCCTTCCTATCAGAAGCATGTTGAGAAATTTGAAAGGGTTCAGGAAAGATTTACAAGGATGTTGCCAGGATTGGAGGATTTGAGCTATAGGGAGAGGCTGAATAGGCTGGGACCATTTTCCCTGGAGCATTGGAGGCAAAGAGTGACCTTGTAGAGGTTTATAAAGTCATGAGGGGCATGGATAGGATAAATAGGCAGTCTTTCCCCTAGGGTGGGGGAGTCCAGAACTAGAGGGCATAGGTTCAGGGAACAATATAAAAGGGACGTAAGAGGGAACCTTTTCACAAAGAGGGTGGTGCGTGTATAGAATGAGTTGCCAGAGGAAGTGGTGGAGGCTGGTACAACTAACATTTAAAAGGCATCTGGATGGGTAAATGAATAGGAAGAGTTTGGAGGGATATGGGCCAAGTTCTGGCAAGTAGGACTAGATCAGGTTGGGATATCTGGTCGCACGGATGAGTTGGACCAAAGGATCTGTTTCCATGCTGTACATTTCCATGACTCTATGATTCTAAGTAGTCAGGGATGGAATACACTGTCTGTAAATATGATGGAAGCAGGTTCAACTAATGGTATTGGATGATAATTTGGTTAAAAATCATTTATAAGGTTATGGGGAGAAGCACAGGAGATTTACATTGGGTAATAATACTCATTTGAAGAGCTGGTGGAGATACAATAGGCTGAGTAGCCTCCTTCTGCCCTGGATAAATTCTGATTCAGAGATCATGTGAAAGAAAATCATCTTTCAAATCTGCTGTGATTTTGTTTGTCTCTAAAAGTGCATTGTAGGCAATCCTTTAGAAGTGTTCAGATTACTTAAATTGCAAGCTATTGTTGATTGTTCATCTGTCTGAGATGTCGTGAGCAACTCTTTACCTTGCTTAGCTTTATGTTCACACAGTGTTCTAGGTCCATCTAAACTACTTAGAATGTAGTATTCAAAAAGGTGACTCACCATTACCTTCTCAAATCCATTTTGCGATATGCAATAAATGTTGGCCCGATTCTTAATCTTAATCTTCATATCCTGTTGAGCATTTGTCTTGCTTTCCTCAGACAAGATTTGATACCTGTCCTTCAGCATCTCTTGATCATTCTCTTTAGATATAATGATCTTAAGTCCCTTTGTTCAGGATGCCATCTTTCATGATCAGTTCAGTTCACCGCTGCATGACTAAAACTCTTACAGCAACAGGTGATGCTTTCAGGCCATCCTTCCATTGCAACTCTCTGGAGCATTTCAGGGTGTGAATCTCATTGCTTAATTTGGTTGACCTGAACAAGATGGTTATCTGTTAGATTCAAAATTGATTTATAGCTACAGAGCTGGAAGTAAGCACCATTTCTGCTCCCTTGCTTTTTACTGGTTCTTACATGATTGCAATTTAAATTTAAACAGCGAAGAGTGTGCATGGCAGACATGTGTGATGCTGCACTGGGGGAAATTTATAAATGATGAAACCCAGCATCAGTATTCATGGTGTGCTAATGTATTACAAGTGGGAAAATGCTAGGCAGCTTGAGGCCTGAACCACCATGCTGACATTAGCTTTACATCCCAACCGCCATTAGAGCAAAACTTCATCCATTTAGGCTGCATGCTATATTCCCACCCTTGCAAGTTGTATAAAATTACCTCCAGTATTTCTGTGGGTTGATGACTTCTAAAGCATGTCATATTCTTATTGAACATAGAAGATGTCACACATTGGACAATCACTACTAACATCTTTCAAAGAGTGTGCACCTCTCAATAGCATGGTGGAGATAGATATTTTGTTTCCTTGCATGTACTTCACTTCCATGTGATACTTCTGTGAATTAAGTAATTAATGCTTTGAAGCAGATAGAAGCAGTTTGAGAAAGATGTTTTAAAATGATTTGTGTTAAAACGCTAACATCACTTTCTTTCTCCCAAACAGCTATTGTTTGAAATGCTCACAGGCAAAGAAAATAGACAGGCACTCTTTCCTGATCTGAGCATTGTATTGTAAGATTTGCATGAATGCATCATCACGAAGCGCAATTTGTGGTCCTTACTGCATGAGGATTACTCCAAGTCCTGTTTCACTGCCATCACTGCATGGTAACATTATCATCGGGATCATAATACATTATTGGCATTATCATCACTTGTTATCTGATGCAAGTGTAGATATTTCTTGCCTCAATATCCCCAATGTATATTCATTGCAATGAGTTACACAGAGGTACACATTTGGATAAGAAATTAGCTTGACCTTTGACCAGTGCACGTAAGTTAACTTTGACACCTTCAAACTTATTTCTAAAAGCATGGGATCAACTTATGTATAAAATTCAAATCCCTGGTGTGCGTGTTCCATTTTGGATAATGAAAAGAAAAACTTTCAATCCATTTTAAATTAATGTGACAACATTTATTGAATAAATTGATATTACAAAGAATTCTTGAAATTTTGCAACCATATGTGTGGCACAGTGGCTCAGTGGTTAGCGCTACTGCCTCACAGTGCCAGGGACCCGGGTTTGATTCCTGTCTCGGGCGACTGTCTGTGTAGGGTTTGCACATTCTTCCCGTGTCTGTGTGGGTTTCCTCCGGGTGCTCCGGTTTCCTCCCACAATCCAAACATGTGCAGGTCAGGTGAATTGGCCATGCTAAATCGTCCATAATGCTAAGTGCATTTGTCAGGGGTAAATATAGGATAGGGAAATGGGTCTGGGTGGGTTACTCTTCAAAGGGTCGTTGTGGACTTGTTGGGCCAAAGAGCCTGTTTCCACACTGTAGGGAATCTAATCTGACAATTCCAGTGTTTTAAAACCTACTAAATTAATTGCATTCATTGCCCAGTGTTGAGTTAGTCAGATTCATCCAGAGTCATTTTGACTATGGTAACATCACAACGATCCCACCTGCATCAGCTTTAGCACTTTCTCTTTTAGAATCATTCCACCACATCAAATATTCTCATCTTCATCTGCACTCATGGAAATTTATATCTTGGATTTTTTGAGTAATATGAAAGCAATTGATGCACAAATAGCATCCCACCATTTGATGGTGAAAACACAAAAATCAGACACATTACCATTCTTTGTGAGAGCTTTTCCTTTGTTATGAAGATGCTTCATGTTGAATATTTATTAGCGGAGTTGTACTTTGAAGGATTGTGGAGAAATGGATCTCCTTCAGTAATTTATGGATATCTGGAATTTTTCCTTAAACAATGCCATGAGAATGCCTTTATTCATTGAAAACGTTTTGTTTATTAGGGATCTTAGAAGAATAAAATCCCTACAGTGTAGAAACAGGCCATTCAGGCAAAGAGGTCCACACTGACCCTCCAAAGAATATCCCACCCAAACCCATCCCGCCAACCTATATTTCCCATGGCTAAAACACCTAACTTACACATCATGGGTCCCACCGGGCAATTTAGCATAGCCAACCCACCCAACTTGCACATCTTTGAACTGTGGGAGAAAACTGGAGCAACTGAAGGAAATCCACACAGTCACAGGAAGCATGTGCAAATTCCGCACAGACAGTCGCCCAAGGTTAGAATCAAACCCAAGTCCCTGAGCCACCACGTGAAAGTCAGATGATTTATGTCAACTACTTGTTACAGTATAAAACCTTTGGAGCTATTTGAACAATGGTCGTCTTGGAGAGTGTTTTGATACCTGGATTAGTTAGGGGCAAGAAGGTTGGGAAAGAAGCTGGCCAGGCGGACTCTCCTGTTTCTGAAGAAAAACCTTCTGCTGTGAAATCAGGGTGAAAGCTGGCAAGTATGACAAGCGATTTGGCAACACATGCAAGAACACTTTCTCAACAGACTTCAGAACATTTAACACTTTATCCTTTTTGTCTTCAAGAATAAATACTATCGATCAGAAAGGATTTTGTCAAGTGAATCTCTGCAGAGATAAGTGCAATATTTATTCTATTTGTGTGTATGCACTGTGTAACTCAGGACATGCATTTATATTTTCATATCGTAATTTTTGCCTGTTCACCAATTCTGCATCTTTACTAAATATATTTTATTTTGCAATAAATTAATAATGATGTTTTAAATTTAAAAAACCTGGGGTTGCCAATTGTTTTAAAAATGTAACAATGAGAAAGCATATTGAGAGGCTAGAAAAACTCGGGTTGTTTTCTATGGAGTGGCAGATGCTGAGAGGAGACTTAATAGAAGTCTACTAAATTATAAGGTGCATAGATAGGGTTGATGGTCAGAATCTGTTTCCCAGAGTTGAAATATCAAAAACACATTTAAGATGAGAGGGGGAACGTTCAAAAGTGATGTGAGGAACATGTTTTTTACACAGAGTGTGAAATGCGCTGCCAAGTATAGTCATGAATGCAGACGCGAAAGAGCCATTTAAGAGACTTTTAGATAAGCACATGAATATGTAGGAAATGGAGGAATTTGAACCAAGGGCAGGCAGAAGGGATTAGTTTAATTTGGCGTCATGTTAGTCACAACATCATGGGCGAGAGGCCCATTCTTGTGCTGCCCAGTTCTATGTTCTCCATGATTCACCATATCAGACTTAGATGTAGTAGTTTTATTTAACTCTGACTATGGAGTAGTGAAAGCAAATTATGGTGCATTGTTTCCATCTGAGTTGCAGTACAAGAAACATGATCTTTGAAAGGTTGGTCGTGGCATATATCCAAAGATTGAATTACTGGCATTAAAGCCTAAGTCTAAGTGCAATATGAGCATTATTTTTTAACAGGTATCACTTGATTTCATTGGTTTTGAGAGATCTGAACATGTCCCACACCAATAGGATGTTTTCTTTACAAAGACAGCTGAGATAAGTAAACAAAGAACTGCAGAAGCTGGAGATCAGAAACAAAAACAGAAATATCTGGTGAAACTCAACAAGTCTAGTGGTATCTGTGGAAAGAAAGCAGAGTGAATGTTTTGACTCTAGTGACCCTTCTTCAGAGTACAAGGCTAGGAACTAAATATTCAGCTGTACTCAATAGAGAGGAAAAAACAGACAAGAAGAAACAGGAGGAAGATCCATACAGTTAATAAGATCAGTACATTAGTAAGTGACGATCTTGGATCTGAAGGACATTGTGTGAAATCTGTTTGGGTGAGTCCAAGAAATAGCAGGAAGCAGGAAACATTGGTTGAAGTTATTTGCAGGTCAACAATAAGTACCAATATTATGGGGAATGGGGTACTCATCAGGAGAACAAAAGACCTGGAGCATGGGAAACACTGTAATCACAGCAGACTTCAAACCGCATATCGACTGGAGGTCTCTGACTGGGTAAGCCAGAGAATGTTTGGGGACCCACGTTCAAATTCTAGCACAACAGAGGTGGAATCTGAATTCATTTATTTAAAAATCTGGAATTAAAAGTTTAATAATAACTATGAATCCACTGTTGATTATTGCAAGAACTCACCTGATCCATTAAGTCCTTTAGGGAAGAGAAACTGCCGTCCTTACCTGGTCTGACCTGAAGGTGACTTCAGACGCATGACAATGTGATTGATTCTTAACTACCATCTAAAATGACTTAGTGAACCATTATATTGTATCAACCACTAAACTGAGTCAAAACTAAAATGAAACCAAATAGATTACGTAACACGGACTTAGGCACCAGAAACAACCATGGCAAATATAGCCTTGAGACTCGATAAAATTTTTCTAATTAACTTCTGGGGTGATATCAAACTTAGGAAAACTGTCTCATCAACAAGTCAAGCAACAGCCTAATATACTCACAGAATCACACTTCACACACAATGTCCGAAGTAGAGCCATCACCATTTCTGGCTATGTTTTGCATTATTGTAAGGATAGTCTGAGCCGAAATAGCGTCACATTGATATACGTTCAGGAGAGAGTTGCTCTGCAAGTCCACAGCATTTACTCTAGATACCATAAAGCCTCATGGCATCAAGCTAAACATAGGCAAGGATATCTACTGCTACTGAACGCATACTGTCTTCCCTTGGCTGTAAAATCAGTGTTCCTCCACATTGAACAACATCTGGAGGAAGCATTGAGGGAGGGAAGGGTGAAAAATATACTCAGGATGTCCATCACCAAGAGTGGCTTAGCTCAGTGGTTCCTAAACTGGGTCTGTAGCAAATAGTGATGGAACTAAAAGAGTGAAAAACATACTTGACCTCCTCCTCACCAACCTGCCTGTTGCAGATGCTTCTATCTATGACAGTATCAATAAGCATGACCACCACACAGTGCTTGTGGAGACAAATTTCCATCATCACATTAAGGATAGCCTCTACCCTGTTGTCTGATACTATCACAAGAATAGGCTTAGAAGTCAAGACAGATCATCCATGAGGAATTGTGTATCAGCAGCAGCAGACTTGTACTTCAAAACAATCTACAACCTCATGGCCTGTCTCCCATTCCACATTACCATCAAGCCAGTGGATCAATGAAGAGTGCAGGAAGGCATGCCAAGAGCAACACCAGGCATACTTAAAATTAGGTGTTAACTGGGTAAGGCGCAAAACAGGACTACTTGTATAGATTGGATTTTAGAAGAATGAGAAGCAAATGCATAAGATTCTTTGGGGCTTTGACAGGGTAGAAACTGGGAGGTTATTTTACCTTGTGGAGAGAGCCTAGAACCAGAAGCATTATCCTAGAGTATGGGTTCACTTAAGACAGAGATGGGGAGGAATTTATTCTCTCTGAGGATAATGAATACCTGGAATGCTTTACTGCAGAGTGCTAAAGAGGTTGTGTGTTTAAATATATTCAAGGTTGAGATTTTATTTAGGAAGGAAATCAAGGGTGATGGAGAAAAGGCAGGAAAGTAAATTTGAGGCTTATGAGCTCAGTGAACTGTGAAGTACACTTGGTGGGCTAAATAGCCTACTGCTTCTCCTATGTCTTATGGTTATTATGGCTGTCTATGATAGGATTTTACACGATATTTGGAAGTCAGTTAGATTAGATTAGATTAGATTACTTACAGTGTGGAAACAGGCCCTTCGGCCCAACAAGTCCACACCGACCCGCAACCCATCCAGACCCATTCCCCTACATTTACCCCTGCACCTAACACTACGGGCAATTTAGCATGGCCAATTCACCTGACCTGCACATTTTTGGACTGTGGGAGGAAACCGGAGCACCCGGAGGAAACCCACGCAGACACGGGGAGAATGTGCAAACTCCACACAGTCAGTCGCCCGAGGCAGGAATTGAACCCGGGTCTCTGGCGCTGTGAGGCAGCAGTGCTAACCACTGTGCCACCGTGCCGCCCAAAATTCAGTTACTTCACACTGAATCAAGGGTGTTAACTTTGAATATGGAAATTTATGAAGACATGATTCCCAACTGGCAAAGTGTTCTGGAAAACATATTAAAAGGCATGACCCAGTATATAGGCAATGGATTGTCTTAAACGAATATTACATGATTTATAGCAATGATATTTGCCTTGAGGGTGCACAAACTCAAAAATATGTCTGTCAACAGTCACTGTCAGAGGAAGTTAACAACTGTATAAGATTAATTTTTATAAAGTTCATAGAAATAGGAGTAAATCTGAGGATTAGAGTTACTTGGATTTTCAGAAAACCTTTCATGGGGTCCTCCATTGTTGGGGTTAGTCAGCAAAATTAAGGCACCTGAGACAGTAAGTAATAAGCTGGTATGAATTAGGGTTTGGCTAAAAAGCTAAAAGCAGAGAGTTGGAATAAATGGATAATTATTATATTGACAAGCTGTAAGTAATGGGTATGGCAAGGATCAGAATTTGGGCCCTGATCGTCACAATACTTATCAATAATTTGGGTGTAGGGATTAAATGTAATCTTACCAAAGATGTAGATGATACAAAGTCAAGCAGAAATGTGTGCAAAATGGCTTCGGGAGGTTCAGACAGACTTTGTGAGAGAGCAATAATATGGCAGATGGAATATAATGTGAAAAATGTTAGGTTGTCTTAATGTTAAGTTGTTTGGAAGGAAAAACAGATGTGCAGCATATTTCTCAAATGGTGAGGGTTGTAAAGTGTAGATATGCAAAGAAATTGTGTCCTTGTCAAAAAATCATTGAGGTGTGACACAAAGGTGCAGCACATTATTTGGAAGGTTAATGGACCATTATCCTTTATCACAAGAGCATTTGAGTAAAGGAGTAGAGAAGTCTTGCTTCAATTATATAGGACCTTGGTTAGACTGCGCTTGGAATACTTAGTGTGTTTTGATGTTCTTATCTCAAGATAGATATTATTGTCATAGAGACTGCAACAAAAGATCATCGAACCTGTTCTTGAGATAGTAGGACTGTCCTATGAAGAAATATTGGACAAACTGGGGCTGTGTTCTCTAGAGTTTTGATGAGAAGTAGTCTCATTGAAAGTTACAACATACTTAAAGGGATAGACAGCATAGTTACAGGTAAGATATTTCCATTGGTTGAGGAATCTAGACTGCAGGACAGGTACAGACTGATTGGTTTCTGATTATCAATGGCATAAATGCTTATGGGGATAATGCATTGAAGGCATTGAAGTGTTCGATCAGCAATGATCCCCATATTGAATGGCAGAGCAGGCTGTGTGGCATATTTGATCTACTCCTGGTCTTATATTTCTGTTTCCATTGATCCACAAAGTCACCCATCCAATGGTGTCATGGGTACAACAAGAAATGCCTGCAGGAAACATGCTTTTCTGCGTTGTTTGGCATCGGAAAATTACTATAAACTTTAATTTTGTTCCATCAGCCATGCATAAATCTTGTTTTTCATGTCTTATTATATTCACTAGAACTGTTTGCAAAGCTTTCCATTTCAAAGTTTGATTATTGGACATATCAAAATGCATGCCGTTCCATCTACGTTGCTGATGTGAAATAGTGGTACTTGTATTGTTGCAGCTACATGAAGCTAAATCATTGGAAACTTGACATATTGACAGTCAACATGCGGTAGTGTATGAACAATCTTGGTCTTCTTCAGCAACTCTGGATAATTTCAGTCCACAAAGTGGCTATACCAATTAGCTTTCATTCTGAAATCTTAGCTGGACTCCTGATTTTAAGTACAGCATTACATTTCTGATAATGTTGTACCAGTTTTGATGATGATTATTGTGGACACATTCCAATATATGCTGTGCAAGGTCAGACTAGTAGCTGCTACCTACCCTCATGGCACATTTAGTCTTGGACATTTTCTTGAGTGAAGATACTGTCTTCTTCCAATCTTGGTCCAATTTTTCACTAAATTTAAACCTATTTTGCATTAATGTAATTTAGTACATTAACCAATCCAAAATTCATATTGACATTAATAGGGAAAGTGATGTGTATGAGTGTGCATAATATATATCTCAAGAGATCAGTCAGACCAGATAATAAGTACTCATTAAGAAAGAAGAACAAAGTGGGTTGAATTTTGATTTGCAAAACAATTTCAAATTGTTAGACATCAGATTAAAGTGATATCAACATGAATTTTTCTGTTTAACTCTAGGCACTGTTGCAACTGTATCAACAGATGACAAGGTAGGACATGGTAGTATCATGTTTAAAGGGCAACAGCATAAAAATCCTGCTTTAGATCTTCTTCACTGTACCATTCATTTCTACATCAACCTCTATTCAGTTATCTTTCCATCAGCCTGTGACCAGTCATTTTTCTGATATCCTGTCAACAGTGATTCTTCCATCACCCTGAAAACTGTCATTCTCTACATCAGCTTCAGAAGAAATCCTAAGGAAAGTTGCACTTGAAGAACCTACACATTTCTGATGACAGCGAAGAAGGTTACCTCAGATTACAATGTGATCTTGGTCAGTGTGGAAACAGGCCCTTTGGCCCAACCAGTCCACACCGACCCTCTGAAGAGTAACCCACCCAGACCCACTTCCCTCTGACTAATGCACCTAACACTATGGGCAATTTACCATGGCCAATTCACCTGACAAATGTGAGGTGCTGCTTTTTGGGAAAGCAAATCTTAACAGGACTTATACACTAGGAGAAAGTGAGGACTGCAGATGCTGGCGATCAGAGCTTAAAATTGTGTTGCTGGAAAAGCGCAGCAGGTCAGGCAGCATCAAAGGAACAGGAGAATGAAGAAGGGCTTATGCCCGAAACATCGATTCTCCTGTTCTTTTGATGCTGCCTGACCTGCTGCGCTTTTCCAGCAACACATTTTTAAGGACTTATACACTTAATGGTAAGGTCCTGGGGAGTGTTGCTAAAAAAGACACCTTGGAGTGCATGTTCATAATTCCTTGAAAGTAAAGTCGCAAGAAGATAGGGTAGTGAAGAAGGCGTTTGGTATGCTTTCCTTTATTGGTCAGAGTATTGAGTACAGGAGTTGGGAGGTCATATTACGGCTGTACAGGACACTGGTTAGGTCACTTTTTGAATATTGCGTACAGAAGGATGTTGTGAAACTTAAAAGAGTTCAGAAAAGATTTACAAGGATGTTGCCAGGGTTGGAGGATTTGAGCTATAGGGAGAGGTTGAATAGGCTGGAGCTGTTTTCCCTGGAGCTTCAGAGGCTGAGGGGTGACCTTATAGAGGTTTGTAAAATCATGAGGGGCAAAGACAAAGTCTTTTCCCTGGGGTGGGGGTGTCCAGAAATAGAGGGCATAGGTTTAGGGTGAGAGAGGAAAGACATAAAAGGGACCAAAGGAGCAACTTTTTTCATGCAGAGGGTGGTACATGTATGGAATGAGCTGCCAGAGGAAGTGGTGGAGGCTGGTACAATTACAACAATTAAAAGGCATTTGGATGGGTATATGAATAGGAAGGGTTTGGACGGATCTGGGCCGGGTGCTGGCAGGTGGGACTAGATTGGGTTGGGATATCTGATCGGCATGGATGAGTTGGACTGAAGGGTCTGTTTCCGTGCTGTATATCTCTATGGCTCCATGACTGTTGCAAGTCATCCTCCAGGCTATTTGAGCAAGTCCTTCTTCACTAAGGACAGAAGGAGGAGTTCTTATTGCCTAATCATTCAAGGCTAGACAGAGGTGACTGAAGGAGGTCAGTAGTCATAGGATTATCTAGAGAACCTGGATTTGGTGTTACAAACGCATCAATGACATTCTTCATTCTATCAGTGTGAGTATCCCACAGCTTAGTCTCTTAGGAACAAACAACTGGATAAGAAATGCCAAAAAAGGATACATACTGTCAAAGCTTTTCAGTTTGTATTCCTCAGGACAGATGCAAGAATAGTACATCTCAAAGATTTAAACAACTTATAATACATGGGAAAAGGGTTCTGATTGGTTGACCAGTTGACTTTGCCTACTTGAGGCAATGAATAAAGCACTCAGGCATCCCCAAAGTTTTTATTAGAATTCAGAAAAGGCAAATGACCTGAATGGTTGATGCATTGCCATTGGGAAGGCACTAAAATTGTTGTCCATCATGTTTTTGTTTAATGGAAAAATGTGCAATGTTTAAACATGTTCTTTGTGTTTGCAGAGGATAGGGCTCTACATATGCACACCCATATCATGTCCAAAATCACCAGGTTTCATATAACTAGAGGATGTGTACCAAGACCATCCTAGGGCAAAAGGCAGCAGTTTCAGCAGCCTGCCTCTACCACAGCTAACAGCAAAGGGGAGAACTACATAGGAGCACTCATAAAAGAATTTAAAAACACTCAAAATGCTGTTGGAAACCCATGCTTTTTGATTAGTTAATGCTTCTATCCTTGTATCAGATGATCTATGTGATACATGTCTGATGTATTTCTGTACTTTTCCATCCATTGTTGGTGACCCAATGACAATGGCATGGGTCATCCTCAAGGCTGACTGAAGGCACTTATGATTTGCATATTGCAGGCTCCCACCTACTTTAAGAAGACCACTATCATTCTGGTGCCAACCAAAAAGCAGGCAATGTGCCTGAATGGCTAGTGCCTGGTAGCCCTGACATCTATCATTATGAAGTTTTTTGAGAGGTTGGTAGTGGCACTCCCACTTCCCAAATTGCCTTCATCCATTATAATCTGCTCACCGTCACAAAGGTCCATGGCAGGCTCCATTTTCCTGGCCCTGAAACATCTGGTTAAAAGGACATCTACATCAGACTCCTATGTATTGACTTTAGCTCCACCTTCAACACCATAATTCCAATCCACCCCCTCTCCAAACTCTGAGACATGGGGCTCTATTCCTCTCTCTGCAACTGCATCCTCAACATCTTGATCCACAGACCACAATCAGTAAGGACAGGCGACAACACCTCCTCCACAATAATCCTCAACACTGGTGCCCTGCAAGGCTGCGTGCTCAGCTCCTTAGCATAATCCTTATATACTCATGATTGTGTGGCCAAATACTGCTCTAACTCCATTTACAAGTTTGCTGATGACACCACTGTGGTGTATTAGATCTTGAACAGTGACAAGACAGAGTACAGGCAAGAGATAGAGAGCTTAGTGGTATGGTGTGAAGACAGCAATCTCTCCCTTAATGTTAGCAAAACAGGGAAGCTGGAGGCCTTCAGGAAGCAGAGTGGAGGATATGCCCCATCTGGAGACATGGCAGCTAGCTGGAGACATGGTAGCTCAGTGGTTAGCCGCAGACCCGGGTTCGATTCTAGCCTCAGACACACTGTCTGTGTGGATTTTGCATGTTCTCCCCTTGTCTGTGTGGGTTTCCTCCTACAGTCACAAAGATGTGCAGGTTAGCTGAATTGCCCACAGTGTTCAGGGTTGTATAGGTGCATTAATCATGTAACAGAATGGGATATCGTTCGGAGGGTCGGTGTGGATCACTGGAATTCTTTGATTAAACCCACGTTTGTAGACATGGGGGTTTCTGCAAAGGTGTGGAATGGATTATTTATAGTTCACAGGTCGATGCAACAGCGAGGGCCGAAGTGCCTGTTCTGCGTTGTATTGTTCTATGTTCTATCAATAGTGCTGAGGTGGACATGGTTGAGAGTTTCAAGTTCCTAGGAGTAAAGATCACCAATAATGCAATTTTGGAGAATATTTGGACTGGATAAAAAGGATTTCCTAGTAGCACTGGAATCCACCCTGAAAGACAACGGACTGATGGAAAAAACCCAGCAGGCCATCAGACAGAATAACACCAAAACTAAGCAGAAAGAAATAAGGGAACACCCTCAGCACACTGGAAAGCAAAGCCCTGCAAGGACTCAGAAAAGACAGAAATACCGGAATCCTACCGGCAAACAAAGGACACATGACTGTCAACCTGAACAGAACACAATACATTGAAAAAGCAAAAACACTACTCACAGATAGTGGTGATGATGGACTGACTTCACAGCTAGAAAACTGTATTACAGTAATCCCTGAAGAAACTACACAAGACAGGTGAAATTAACAAGACAGACCGCCAAGGAATGAAACCTGAAGGATCCAACACACCCATTTCTACGGATTACCAAAGGTACATAAATAAGGGGCCACCCTCAGACCCATATTCCACGTCCCGGAACACCGATACAGACTAGCAAAGGAACCGCAATGAAAACTGAGCCACCTAATAGAAGACTCAAGCTACTCCATCCAATCCACCCAGGATTTCCTTAATATCATCAAAGGCACCATTGTAGAGGACGATGAGGTCATGATTTCCTTCGCCGTGATTGCCCTATTCACATCACTAAACATCATCCTGGCCAAAGAAACACTGGCCTCACTTCTAGACGAAGCAAGGACATAAACTCCTGACAGCATCAATTCCATCAGCAAGGATAGCATCCTCAAACTACTAAACCTGTGCCTCAATACACACTTCACTTTCAATAACAAGATCTACAAACAAATCAATGGGACGCCTATGGGATCACCAATATCAGGACTCTTAGTAGAAGCAAATTGTCCAGAGGTTAGAATGAACACTCCTCCCCACAATTCAGCCCAAGCTTTGGATTCGCTATATGGATGACATCTTTGTCATCACAAAACACAACCAATTAGAAGAAACCCACAAACACAGAAACAACATCCTTATGGTATAAAGTTCACCAAATAGGAAGAGAACAACAACAGACTCCCCTTCCAAATGCCACAGTAAAACGAAAAGCCAATGGAAAGCTGCAGACCTGCATCTACAGGAAAGCCACACGCATAGACCAGATAAGCGCAGCAGGTCAGGCAGCATCCAAGGAACAGGAGAATCAACGTTTCGGGCATAAGTCCTTCTTCAGGAATGAGGAAAGTGTGTCCAGCAGGCTAAGATAAAAGGTAGGGAGGAGAGACTTGGGGGAGGGGCGTTGGAAATGCGATAGGTGGAAGGAGGTCAAGGTGAGGGTGATAGGCCGGAGTGGGGGTGGTGGCGGACAGGTCAGGAAGAAGATTGCAGGTTAGGAAGGTGGTGCTGAGTTCGAGGGATTTGACTGAGACAAGGTGGGGGGAGGGGAAATGAGGAAACTGGAGAAATCTGAGTTCATCCCTTGTGGTTGGAGGGTTCCTAGGCGGAAGATGAGGCGCTCTTCCTCCCTCTGTCGTGTTGCTATGGTCTGGCATTGGAGGAGTCCAAGGACCTGCATGTCCTTGGTGGAGTGGGAGGGGGAGTTGAAGTGTTGAGCCTCGGGGTGGTTGGGTTGGTTAGTCCGGGTGTCCCAGACGTGTTCTCTGAAATGTTCCGCAAGTAGGCGACCTGTCTCCCCAATGTAGAGGAGGCCACATCGGGTGCAGCGGATACAATAAATGATGTGTGTGGAGGTGCAGGTGAATTTGTGGCGGATATGGAAGTATCCCTTGGGGCCTTGGAGGGAAGTAAGGGGGGAGGTGTGGGCGCAAGTTTTGCATTTCTTGCGGTTGCAGGGGAAGGTGCCGGGAGTGGAGGTTGGGTTGGTGGGGGGTGTGGACCTGACGAGGGAGTCACGGAGGGAGTGGTCTTTTTGGAACGCTGATAAGGGAGGGGAGGGAAATATATCCCTGGTGGTGGGGTCCGTTTGGAGGTGGCGGAAATGACGGCGGATGATACGCTGTATATGGAGGTTGGTAAGGTGGTAGGTGAGGACCAGTGGGGTTCTGTCCTGGTGGCGGTTGGAGGGGCGGGGCTCAAGGGCGGAGGAGCGGGAAGTGGAGGAGATGCAGTGGAGGGCATCGTCGACCACGTCTGGGAGGAAATTGTGATCGTTGAAGAAGGAGGCCATCTGGGTTGTACGGTTTTGGAACTAATCCTCCTGGGAGCAGATGCGACGGAGACGAAGGAATTGGGAATATGGAATGGCGTTTTTACAGGGGGCAGGGTGGGAGGAGGTGTAGTCTAGGTAGCCGTGGGAGTCGGTCGGTTTATAGTAAATGTCCGTGTTGATTCAGTCGCCTGAGATAGAAATGGAAAGGTCTAGGAAGGGGAGGGGGGAGTCTGAGATGGTCCAGGTGAATTTGAGGTCGGGGTGGAAGGTGTTGGTAAAGTGGATGAACTGTTCAACCTCCTTGTGGGAGCACGAGGCAGCGTCGATACAGTCATCGATGTAGCGGAGGAAAGGGTGGGGGGTGGTGCCAGTGTAGCTCCGGAAGATGAACTGTTCCACATATCCTACGAAGAGGCAGGCAGAGCTGGGGCCCATGCGGGTGCCCATGGCTACTCCTTTGGTTTGGAGGAAGTGGGAGGATTAGAAAGAGAAGTTGTTCAGGGTGAGGACCATTTCAGTCAGTCGAAGGAGGGTGTCAGTGGAAGGGTACTGGTTGGTACGGCGGGAAAGGAAGAAGCGGAGGGCTTTGAGTCCTTCGTGATGGGGGTTGGAGGTGTACAGGGACTGGATGTCCATGGTGAAGATAAGGCGTTGGGGACAGGGGAAGCGAAAATCATGGAGGAGGTGGAGGGCGTGGGTGGTGTCCCGAACGTAGGTGGGGAGTTCTTGGACTAAGGGGGACAGGACCGTGTCGAGGTATGTAGAGATGAGTTCAGTGGGGCAGGAGCAGGCTGAGACAATGGGTCGGCCGGGGCAGTCAGGTTTGTGGATTTTGGGCAGGAGGTAGAAACGGGCGGTGTGGGGTTGTGGGACTATGAGGTTGGAGGCGGTGGATGGGAGATCCCCTGAGGTGATGAGGTTATGGATGGTCTGGGAGATGATGGTTTGGTGGTGGGGGGTGGGGTCATGGTCAAGGGGACAGTAGGAGGAGGTGTCCGCGAGCTGGCGTTTAGCCTCAGCGATGTAAAGGTCGGTGCGCCAAACTCCTACCGCGCCTCCCTTGTCTGCCGGTTTGATAGTGAGGTTGGGGTTGGAACGGAGGGAGTGGAGGGCTGCATGTTCCGAGGGTGAGAGGGGTGGAGAAGTTGAGGCGGTTAATGTCGTGGCGGCAGTTGGCTATGAAGAGATCGAGGGCGGGTAAGAGGCCAGCACGGTGTGTCCAGGTGGATGGGGTGTGTTGGAGGCAGGAGAAGGGGTCGTCAGAGGGTGGGCGAGAATCTTGGTTGAAGAAGTAGGCACGGAGGCGAAGATGGCGGAAGAATTGCTCGATGTCACGCCGCGTTTTGAACTCGTTAATCCGAGAGCGTAGGGGAATGAAGGTGAGGCCTCTGCTGAGGACTGATCTTTCATCCTCAGAGAGTGGTAGTTCTGGAGGGATGGAGCTCCGAGCACTGCCGTGTTTTCACCATCTACTCCAGAACGTGTTCAACATGCGGCGAGACATCGAACAATTCTTCTGCCGCCTTCGCCTCCGTGCCTACTTTTTCAACCAAGATTCTCGCCCACCCTCTGACGACCCCTTCTCCCGCCTCCAACATACCCCATCCACCTGGACACACCGTGCTGGCCTCTTACCCGCCCTCGATCTCTTCATAGCCAACTGCCGCCGCGACATTAACCGCCTCAACTTCTCCACCCCTCTCACCCTCGGAACGTGCAGCCCTCCACTCCCTCCGTTCCAACTCCAACTCACTATCAAACCGGCAGACAAATTAGACGCGGTAGGAGTTTGGCGCACCGACCTTTACACCGCTAAGGCTAAACGCCAGCTCGCGGACACCTCCTCCGACTGCCCCCTTGACCATGACCCCACCTCCCACCACCAAACCATCATCTCCCAGACCATCCATAATCTCATCACCTCATGGGATCTCCCATCCACCGCCTCCAACCTCATAGTCCCACAACCACGAAACGCCCGTTTCTACCTCCTGCCCAAAATCCACAAACCTGACTGCCCCGGCCGACCCATTGTCTCAGCCTGCTCCTGCCCAACCGAACTCATCTCTGCATACCTCGACACGGTCCTGTCCCCATTAGTCCAAGAACTCCCCACCTACGTTCGGGACACCACCCACGCACTCCACCTCATGATTTTCGCTTCCCCGGTCCCCAACGCCTTATCTTCACCATGGACATCTAGTCCCTGTACACCTACAACCCCCATCACGAAGGACTCAAAGCCCTCCGCTTCTTCCTTTCCCGCCGTACCAACCAGTACCCTTCCACTGACACCCTCCTTCGACTGACTGAAATGGTCCTCACCCTGAACAACTTCTCTTTCCAATCCTCCCACTTCCTCCAAACCAAAGGAGTAGCCATGGGCACCCGCATGGGCCCCAGCTCTGCCTGCCTCTTCGTAGTATATGTGGAACAGTTCATCTTCCGCAGGTACACTGGCACCACCCCCTACCTTTTCCTCCGCTACATCGATGACTGTATCGACGCTGCCTCGTGCTCCCACGAGGAGGTTGAACAGTTCATCCACTTTACCAACACCTTCCACCCCGATCTCAAATTCACCTGGACCATCTCAGACTCCCCCCTCCCCTTCCTAGACCTTTCCATTTCTATCTCGGGCGACCGAATGAACATGGACATTTACTATAAATCGACCGACTCCTACAGCTACCTTGACTACACCTCCTCCCACCCTGCCCCCTGTAAAAACGCCATTCCGTATTCCCAATTCCTTCGTCTCCGTCGCATCTGCTCCCAGGAGGATTAGTTCCAAAACCGTACAACCCAGATGGCTTCCTTCTTCAAAGACCGCAATTTCCCCCCAGACGTGGTCAACGATGCCCTCCACTGCATCTCCTCCACTTCCCGCTCCTCCGCTCTTGAGCCCCGCCCCTCCAACCGCCACCAGGACAGAACCCCACTGGTCCTCACCTACCACCCACCAACCTCCATATACGTCGTATCATCCGTCGTCATTTCCGCCACCTCCAAACGGACCCCACCACCAGGGATATATTTCCCTCCCCTCCCCAGCAGCGTTCCAAAAAGACCACTCCCTCCGTGACTCCCTCATCAGTCCACACCCTCCCCAACCCAACCTCCACTCCCGGCACCTTCCCCTGCAACCGCAAGAAATGCAAAACTTGCGCCCACGCCTCCCCCCTTACTTCCCTCCAAGGCCCCAAGGGATACTTCCATATCCGCCACAAATTCACCTGCACCTCGACATACATCATTTATTGCATCCGCTGCACCCGATGTGGCCTCCTCTATATTGGGGAGACAGGCCACCTACTTGCGGAACGTTTCAGAGAAGACCTCTGGGACACCCGGACCAACCAACCCAACCACCCCGTGGCTCAACACTTCAACTCCCCCTCCCACTCCACCAAGGACATGCAGGTCCTTGGACTCCTCCAACGCCAGACCAGAACAACACGACGGTCGGAGGAAGAGCGTCTCATCTTCCGCCTAGGAACCCTCCAACCACAAGGGATGAACTCAGATTTCTCCAGTTTCCTCATTTCCCCTCCCCCCACCTTGTCTCAGTCAAATCCATCAAACTCAGCACCGCCTTCCTAACCTGCAATCTTCTTCCTGACCTGTCCGCCACCACCCCCACTCCGGCCTATCACCCTCATCTTGAGCTCCCTCCACCTATCGCATTTCCAACGCCCCCCCCCCAAGTCCCTCCTCCCTACCTTTTATCTTGGCCTGCTGGACACACTTTCCTCATTCCTGAAGAAGGACTTATGCCCGAAACGTTGATTCTCCTGTTCCTTGGATGCTGCCTGACCTGCTGCCCTTTTCCAGCAACACATTTTCAGCTCTGATCTCCAGCATCTGCAGACCTCACTTTCTCCACATAGACCAGATACTCAACTATCGGAGCAATCATTCCAAACCCACAAACGGAGCTGCATCGAGACATTATTTAAATGAGCCACACCAACTGCAGCACTCAAGAACTATAAGAAGCTGATGGAAAACACCCATACAACGTATTGAAAAACAATGGGTTCCCGATAAGAACAGTCCACCGATTCCTACACAACAGACCTAAACAGGTAGACATAACACGCCCAGAGACTCTAGCCACACTACCATACATTAAAGACATCTCGGAGATGACGTGCAGACTCCTCTGGACCCTTGGCTTCATGGTCGCCCACAAACCTACCACTACACTGAAATAGCGTCTGATGAATTTAAAGGACCCTATACCAACAAACAGCAGAACGAACATCATATACAAAATACCCCACAAGGACTAACAAACATTACATTGGACAGACTGGCTGGAAATTAGCCGCCAGGATACACAAGCACCAACTCGCCACCAAAAGACGCAACCAACTATCACTAGTATCCATACACACAGACGAAGAGAGACACCAGTTCAACTGGGACAACACATCCATCCTGAGACAGGCTAAACAAAGACATGCATGGGAATTCCTAGAGGTCTGGCATTCAAACCAGAACTCCATCAACAAACACATCAATTTGGACCCCATTTACCAACCTCTCAGAAAAAGAACCGGAAGTGATATCACCAATCACAATAGACCAAGGCACATAAATAGTAAGTCGGACAGAACACTAGTGCTTCATCGGAGGCTCACTGATGATGTTACCTAGCATGCTGACAAAACATCTGAGAACAAATCTACCAGCTCAGCGATGAAACTTACAACCTGATCACCAATAATTGGTCCTGGTCCATCGAAGTTCATACTACAGTTAAGAAAGCACACCAATGCCTCTAATTTGACATATCCACAATGACTCTTGCCAATTTTTATAGATGCACCATCGAAGGCATCCTATCTGGATGCTTCACATGCTTGATATGGCAACTGTTCTGTCCAAGACCGCAAGAAACTACAGAGAGTTGTGAACGCTGGCCATCATACAAATCAGACTTCCATCCATTGACTCTGTCTATACTTCCTGCTGTTTCGGGAAAGCAACTAATATAATCAAAAACCCTTCTCTTCTACTCTCTTCCACCCAGCAAAAGATGCAGAAGTTTGAAAACACGTACCAACAGATTGAAGAAAAGCTGTTGTCAGATGTTTGAACGGGCCTCTCGTATGTTCCAGTTGATCTTTCTCTGCACCTTCTCTGCTGCTGTAAGACTATATTCTGCATTCTGTCCTATTAACCTGATGCTATTGCCAACTTTTAAAGGGGAACATGACACAACATTAACACCCCTTTCTGTGCAGTATTCGCACTCAAGCAAATCTCTAACTGTAATTGGATTCTATGGTACCAAATAATATCTAGAAAGTTAAACTTCATATTGATTGGAGTAGCCCAGTTATTTGTATTTTGAAGAAAAAGAACACTATACATGTACATTTAGATCCAAGTCAACTATATATTGCACTACAGACACACCCACATTAGAATCATACTCTGGAAGAGCTTACTCCCAAGTTTTTAGATGCTACACAAACACAGTCCTGGAAAGGGAAATTGGTCCTTACATCCTTCCCTGAAGTCTCCAGAGCTGACAGCTTTTAGAGCACTTTTTTGTCTTCTTTATTCTCATAGGAATATGAGCATCCCTGGGAAGGCCAGCATTCGTTGCCCAATTCCAATTGCCCTGGAACTTAGTGGCTTGTTAGGCATTTCACAAGCACTAAAGAGTGAACTGCTTTGGGTCCACAAGCCAGACCAGATAAGGGTGACAGTTCCTTCCCTAAAGGATATTCAGTGAAACCGATGGCTATCTTTGATTATCAAAATGGTTACATGTCACCAATGTAGAAGCCTGGCTGTGCATTGGCAGTCCACAGCATGATTTCTCATGCACAATGCTATGGTTACAGATGACTTCAGCCTGCAGTGCGCAAGTGTCCAATTGAAGCAATTTCTCCTTGTTGGGTCTGACATCACTCACTGTGGAATCATGTGTTGAGACAGAAATAATTACTGACTTCCCCCACTCTGGGTGTGGTTGCAGCCATTTTCCATTTACAGTTCATATTTAGGAATCAAGTGAATGTGGCGGGAATGCAGGTTGCATTTGGTATCATGAGTCACAGGCTCAAGGTGGTAATCAAAAAAGCTCTCTGTTCCTTTCTTCTTGGCCAGCCCATCATGGCTGATCTCCCACACATTCCAATGCCCCATCAGGAAATTACATTTGCAATTCTCATTATTAGGTTCGGGTGATAGGAGGCAGGGTGTCATGTGGATAGACTGCCAAGTGTCATAGAATCATGGAATCATACAGTATAGGAGGGGTCCTTCAGCCCATTGATTCACTACCAACAAACATATGCTACCACCCACACCATTCCAACACTAAACCCATAGCTGTGAATGTTAAGACAATTCAGTTGCTCATCCAAGTGTTTTTAAAGGTTGCAAGGTTTCCTGCTTCAACTACTTTCCCAAGCAGTGCATTTCCAGACCCCTGCATGAAAGGATATTCCTCAAATCCCCTCTGAACCTCCTGCCTTTCAATTTATTGGCCCATCGACTAAGTGAAACAGCTACTTTCTATTCACCCTGTCCTTACTCCCTCATAATCTTCAACACCTCCGTCAAGTCACGTCTTGATCTCCTCCGCTCCAAACAAAACAACCTGAGTTATCCAACCTCTCATCACAGCAGCAATGCTTCATCCCTGGCTACATCCTGGCAAATATCCTTTTCACCTCCTCCAGTGTAGTCACTGTTTCAGTGTACAATGTAGGAAGAGGGTGAAGCCATTGAAGTGTTTTGGATGGATTGGTGTGGGTGGGATATAGCAGTAAGAGGGGTAAAGAGATTGTGTGTTGAATGGGGGAAGATGTGTTCTGGGTGATGTCAGGTCAAGGGAAAGGATAGTGGATTTGGGGAGGGGTGTTGGGTTCCAATAGAGGAAAAATCATGGTAGGGGATGGGGGTCAGATCCAGCACAGTATGGGACAGGGGAAGGTTCTTGAGGAATATTGGGTCCCAGTAAAGAGGAGGAGAAAGTGAGGACTGCAGATGCTGGAGATCAGAGCTGAAAATGTGTTGCTGGAAAAGCGCAGCAGGTCAGGCAGCATCCAAGGAACAGGAGGATCGACGTTTTGGGCATAAGCCCTTCTTCAGGAATCAAGGGCTTATGCCCAAAACGTCAATTCTCCTGTTCCTTGGATGCTGCCTGGCCTGCTGCGCTTTTCCAGCAACACATTTTCATCATCCCAGTAAAGAGGAGATGTGTTGGGTCTAGTGACTGGGGTATGTCAGGTCCCAGGGTAATGTCAGAGGTCACACGACACTAGGTTATAGTTGAACAGGTTTCTTTCGACTCACAAGCTTTCAGAGCGTTGCCCCTTCATCAGGTGATGAAGTGGCAGCATCCAGTCACCTGAGGAAGGGGCAGCACTCTAAAAGCTTGTGATTTTCAAATAAACCTGTTGGACTATAACCTAGTGTCATGTGACTTCTAACCTTGTCCACCCCAGTCTAACACCAGCACCTCCACATCAAGGTTCCAGGGTAAAGGAGGGAAAGTTGAGTGCAGGTCTGAGGTATGTCAGACGTCTGGAGGAGATGCAATTGTGGGTTTGTGAGATAAGTTGTGGATCAGTTGTATTGTTACTAGAAGTTAGACTTGGCATTTGTTGGGTAACCATTCACTTAACCCTCCAAATAACCTGACTTAATGGAAACTTCTGAAGGATTCCAGATTGAGTGGAATTGCCCAGCTGAATCTTCAATTTCCTTGTAATTCCTTCAGAGTCTGCTATGATGGGAATTCTACAGGTTCCCCATGTACAATTCCCAACAACACTGGAATTTAAGTTATTGTAGTCTTACCAGACTATGAGGCTGCTCTCTCTAGTTAAAGAGAGGCAATTGATGGTGATTTAACCTGAGGGGCAACACCTTCATGGTAACCTCGATCGGTTGGCGTCACTCTGCATTGCAAACCAGACATCCTGCCAACTGAGCTAACTGACCTCATCCCGCAATATGGCAACTGTCTGGCCATCAGAAAATCCAAGCCTACGTGTACAAAATGTGCAGCCATGTCAGTAAGCACAGGACCAGTTCCCTCAAATAGAAACAAACGTTTACGGTATATGTTACACATACAGGCCATCATTCCGATCATGGCATGCTAACAGTGCTGGTTGACCCAAGAAACCACATTAAACACCAATTCCAAACACAAAGCTAGGGGGCTGGAACAACACATTGCAGGAAGCTAACAGTGAACCTCTTCAGCCACCAGACCCCAGTTCATAGGTTGTCTGGTCCCAGTAAATCACAATAGGTCACAGCTGAAGTTAACTGATAGAATTGGGTTCAAAATGATTTTCCGTTGGATTTTCAATTGTTCTGGTGATTCTCAATGCATGCTGGTCACTCTGGTCAGAGGCACATTACATACAGTTGCAGTTTTAAACTGTCTCAAGGTGTTTTTTTTTAATACCTGCTAAAGGTATAGTGCTGTTGCAGATGGTAGGAAAGAGTTGGGGTGTGGGGAAGTGGCGTGCATCTACTATGATGTAATAGTAAATGTCAGTGACCTTCCGATAGGCTTGGGGTGGAGTAAGTTGGGGTGAAGTGTCGACCTCCTGATCAGTGGTCTATGGTCATTGAAAGATTCGCCTGACATCATGGTCTCCCCCAACCCCCACCACCCATCATGCTCCCACCCCAATCCCTACTGCCTCCTGTCCCTCAGCCCCCTTTCTTGGGCCTACCTGACTGGCCCTGCTGAATTCTAAACCTCCCTTACTTCACCCTGACAACCCCTCTGGCCTGACACCACATCCCTGCTCCTGTCAAAAACCCCAACCTGACCGTTTCCTCCAACTAGCCCTGACCCAAACTCTTGGCATGACCTGAGCCGACCTCACCTCTCACTTTTTCCTCGATCCACCTCTAACCTCAAGCCACCTACTGCACGTCTCTCTGCTTAACTTGCCACCCTTCCAGGTGGTACATTACCAAACATCACCCCACCCAATTATCAAGCTGCAAGCACATTATCTACTTTGCGGTCTACCAATGTTGCACCCTCCAAATTTGGCAGCTTACCTCACCACTCAGCTGCCAACCTGCCATTGTACCTACCTACCACTGCATTCACCTATCACTCGACTCAGATGTCTGCTTATGGAAATACAAATTTACCCCTTTAACCACCTTGCTTATTCCCAAACTTCCAACCTCCCCACCCATGCACCTACACCAGCCCCAAACACACTGCTCACTCACCCACATTTCACTGCCATCTGCAAGCTGGGTTTTCATGGCAGATTCTCTTTGTGCCACTATTGCAGCTGAGGCAATGGCAATCCGATGCTGCACCTCAGTCGGGTCTGCAAATGCTTTCATGGAGTTGGTTACGATTTCCCCACTGGAAGGAAAGGGCTCCAACTCTGGGCTGAGTTGGACTACACTCAGACAGCTCTGCACCAGGCCCCTCTGAGTACACGTCTTGTTCTCTACATCATCCTCTTAAAACTAACTGAGTTCTCTGCAGCAGAGCTGGTGAGCAACCGTAATCTGCAGGAATCTGACACCCTTTCCCTCTGGCCTAGCTACAGTCAATTCAAGCCCAGTCACTCATCATGCATAGATCTCGTATCTATGCCATCCTCTAAGGATCATGCAGTACCAGCATCTGACCTGGTGGCTGTGAGCGATTGTATTTCTTCCTCAGAGGACATAGAGTCATAGAGATGTACAGCATGGAAGCAGACCCTTCGGTCCAACCTGTCCACACCGACCAGATATCCCAACCCAATCTAGTCCCACCTGCCAGCATCCGGCCCATATCCCTCCAAACCCTTTCTATTCATATACCCATCCAAATGCCTCTTAAATGTTGCAATTGTACCAGCCTCCACCACTTCATCTGGCAGCTCATTCCAAACACGTACTACCCTCTGCGTGAAAACGTTGTCCCTTAGGTGTCTTTTATATCTTTCCCCTCTCACCCTAAACCTATGCCCTCTAGTTCTGGACTCCCTGATCCCAGGGAAAAGACTTTGTCTATTTATCCTCTCTATGCCCCTCATAATTTTGTAAACCTCTATAAGGTCACCCCTCAGCCTCCGACGCTCCACAGAAAACAGCCCCAGCCTGTTCAGCCTCTCCCTTTTGCTCAAATCCTCCAACCCTGGCAACATCCTTGCAAATCTTTTCTGAACCCTTTCAAGTTTCATAACATCTTTCCCATAGCAAGGAGACCAGAATTGCACGCAATATTCCAACAGTGGCCTAACCAATGTCTTGTACAGCCACAACATGACCTCCCAACTCCTGTACTCAATACTCTGACCAATAAAGGAAAGCATACCAAACGCCTTCTTCACTATCCTATCTACCTGTGACTCCACTTTCTAGGAGCTATGAACCTGCACTCCAAGGTCTCTTTGTTCAGCAACACTCCCTAGGACCTTACCATTAAGTGTATAAGTCCTGCTAAGATTTGCTTTCCCAAAATTCAGCACTTCACATTTATCTGAATTAAATTCCATCTGCCCCTTCTCAGCCCATTGGCCCATCTGGTCCAGATCCTGTTGTAACCTGAGGTAACCCTCTTCGCTGTTCACTACATCTCCAATTTTGGTGTCATCTGCAAACTTACTAACTGTACCTCTTACGGTTGCATCCAAAACATTTATGTAAATGACAAAACGTAGAGGACCCAGCACCAATTCTTGTGGCATTCCACTGGTCACAGGCCTCCAGTCTGAAAAACAACCCTCCACCACTACCCTCTGTCTTCTATCTTTGAGCCAATTCTGTATCCAAATGGTTAGGTCTCCCATTATTCCATGAGATCTAACCTTGCTAATCAGTCTCCCATGGGGAACCTTGTCGAACGCCTTACTGAAGTCCATATAGATCACATCTACTGCTCTGCCCTCATCAATCTTCTTTGTTACTTCTTCAAAAAACTCAATCAAGCTTGTGAGACATGCTTTCCCACACACAACGCCATGTTGACTATCCCTAATCAGTCCTTGCCTTTCCAAATACACACTGTCCCTCAGGATTCCCTCCAACAACTTGCCCACCACTGAGGTCAGGCCCACCGGTCCATAGTCCCCTGGCTTGTCTTTACCGCCCTTCTTAAACAATGGCAACACGTTTGCCAACCTCCAGTCTTCCGGCACCTCACCTATGACTATCGATGATACAAATATCTCAGCAAGAGGCCCAGCAATCACTTCTCTAGCTTCCCACAGAGTTCTCGGGTACACCTGATCAGGTCTTGGGGATTTATCCACCTTTAACCATTTCAAGACATCCACCACTTCCTCCTCTGTAATCTGGACATTTTGCAAGATGTCACCATCTATTTCCCTACAGTCTATATCTTCCCTATCCTTTTCCACAGTAAATACTAATGCAAAATATTCATTTAGTATCTCTCCCGTTCTCTGTTGCTGTTGTCAATTGGTAAGCACAACCTTGTCCTAGAAAAGAGAGAAAAGTGAGTGTGTTGCAATGCATTTGTGAGATAGCCCTACCTCAGCTGACTAGCTGGCCATGCATGCAACTTGTGAAATACAATTCTGCCGTTTGGGGCATTGTCTGAGTTTGTGAAGGTGGGGTGAAGCATATGATTGTGAGAATCTTAACTTTAAATTCAATCACAAACATTTGGATGTGGATGTCTTGGGGAGAAGAGCTGCAGGGATTGGAAGGGGGGTGCAGGGTGTGCAAGGGGGAGAGTGTGACATTGACTGCATAGAGTTGATCGTCCAAACTGCCTAACTCTAATGTTATCCCTCCTCTCAGATCAAGGTCTCCTCACTCCCTGCTCTTACTGTGGCAGTCTCATTTCCTCCCTCTGGTTCTCCCAGGTGTCTCTGTTTCTCCCTCCTTCTGTCTCTCTTTCCAGCCTCGGTAACTGTCTGTGTGGAGTTTGCACATTCTCCCTTTGTCTGCGGGCTTTCTCCGGGTGCTCCTGTTACCTCTCACAGTCAAAAGATTTGCAGGTTGGGTGAATTGGCCAGGCGAAATTGCCCATAGTATTCAGGGATGTGTAGGTTAGGTGCATTAGTAAGGAGTAAAGGTAGAGTAATAGGGTAGGGGAATGGGTCAGGGTGGGATACTTTTTGGAGGGTCTGTAAGGACTTGTTGGACCAAATGGCCTGTTTCCACACTGTAGGGATTCTATGATTATTCTATTCTCTTTAGACTGAGGCAAGTGAAGAGGGCAAGTTTAGTGGAGCAGTGTGTGAACTTAGTGATGTGGTTGATTGAATTTGAATTTGACAGATAAGGATGAATCCATTAAACTCGACCTGTCTTGCGAGTTCACTAAACTTCTTGTGGCACTCCATCCTGACCCGTTGGGTATGGTGACACTGACTGGCCCAGTTGTTTGCTCCCAATGCCTTCTCATCACATGTCTGTTATCTGGAAGACCAGCAGTCCTTGAGGGAAGAGAACTTTTGTCCTCCTGTCAACCTTCTACAAGCAAGGCCTCCAGCACAGTATCCAGTTTCCTTGGGGCACCCTCTCTGACCTTTGTGCTATTTCGGTTGGTTCTTCCTGGTCTTTCACTCTTTGTCAAGACGTTTTAGACTTTTCTGGAGCCAGAATGCCATTGTCTTTAAGAGGTGCAGGCTGGCTTTAAGCCAGGGGTACAGATTGGCTTTCAGTAGTGCTAACCTCACATGAACTTGAGTCCTCTGCATGCTGAACAAAAGCCGAAGCAGAGCTGGAAAAAGTGTAAATATTATATAATAAATATATATTAAATATGAATAAATAATATAGTAGTAAGCAGTATAGAAATAACATTGCATACCATATTGACCCATAAATTTTGCAGTGCACTGAGTAGATTTAAAGTAATATGCTTTGTTTCCTTAAACAGATTCATCAGTTTCAGTAAGAGCTACAACTCAGGCATGTTCATAAACACTCAATTTGTCGTTTTGGCAATGTCTACGTTTTGTGCCATAAAGCATTTAAGCTGTGATTAGCTCCATTGCTAAGGTTATTTTAAAGATTGAGTTTGTCAAAATAGATTACCTATATCCAAATCAGCATCATTGTCATTGGAAGCAAAAGTCATGAAGACATTCCAAGTGATAGATTGTTCTGTCAGAGAAATAACAGATGGTAACAGCTGAGATTTCAGATTGTGAGGGGAGAGGTAAGGGTTATTGGTCTATTATGAGCCCTCAGTGGTGATGTTCTTTGACCGCAGTTGACTGAGGTGTGATGTTGTTGATGAGCCTGCCACATAAATGAATTGCTTGGCGTTTCTTATGCCATTATCATCACAGTAAAGTACTGCAATGGGAGAAATGTATTAAAATATTTTAAACCATGCATTTCATATATCATCTCTTTCAGTGTTGTTTTGAACAGATATGGTATTACTATATGAATGAAATCTCACCTAATCTTGTTCTGATGGATAGTTTTAACACATTTTGCATAAATCAACATGGACTCCATCTCAAAATAATATGTAATCTGGTTGGTAACCTCCGCAGGTTAATGTGGACATTTTCATCTCCAGTGCAATTTATTAGGACCAGTGTGAGACCAGAGGTAATCACTCACAATAAACTTAAAAATAAAGTTTTAAAAATTTGCACTACTCAGCTCATTGCTAATGTCAGTCAGAATCTGACACTCATATTTAGTATGATTTTTCATACCAATGATAATTTCTATTAAACTGAGACACTGGTGAAAGGAGGTTGTTTTTATGCTCAGATGCTGTAAAAGCCAACTTCAACCCAGCCAAGAGTGTGAAGCACAATTCTTTCTGTCCCCTTGTACCATTTCAAGGATGGAATTGAAGCCTGAGTAACACTTAAAAGAGAAGGCAAGTAACCTTATTCACTGATGGCTGCTCATCAAATGTATTCCACCACAAATATTTGAAAAAGGCTATACCTATAATGAAACACAAGTCTTTGCCTGTAAGGCAGTAGTTAATCAATTTTCACTCAGCAATGTTGCTAATGGGTGCAAGTGCTTGTTTCAGAACAACAGAGTAGAATATTACTTGTCTTAGGTTACAAGAAAGGTCTCTAATGTATAATAATACTTAAGGTTGAATATACCCTCATTTAGTTCTCTGACTGGAGGGCAGTGTTTAAGTTGTAATATCTCTTGATAGTAGTCATGCTTAAATTGAGTAATCTGCTACTAGTGCACTGCTAAAATTGTTTTCATCACAATTACAAAGCCAATTAGGCTCTATATATTTTCTTCTGAATCAGGGATCTATGCCAAAACTATACCTTGGTTAGCTAATAGATTTTCACAGTAAATATCCTGGATGGAAAGCTTCCAAAGGCTTTGTAGATTATACACAGATGTCTCAGGAGATTAATTGTCAACATTCATTGAATTAGTCCATTCTGCTTTTAGAGTCAATTTGGGCATTTTCTAACTGGTTATCAATTGATAGATGGAAAACCTTAATATGATGGTATTTGAAAGTGATCATGAACAACATTGAGCAGCACTTTCTGATGTCGGTTGATGCAGGCTTGCAGAATTATTTGAACAGGATGTTCTCTAAGAGTGCCGGTTAATATATTTTTAGTATGCTGGAGATGGCTGCAGTCCTTTCTTTTAAACAAAAAGTAGAGAGTCTACTGGGACTGATAGGTTAAACTTCAGGATTGCAAACACATCCTATTTTTCAATACAGTAATTATTATTTGTTATGATTTAAAAACAATGAAAAAGGACAAAATGAATCTGGAAGTGCACCCTTGAGAGCACAGGGCTGAGGAGGTTATAAATGTAAATTAAGATGTTGTGGTATTATTTGGATCAGAATGCAACGATAGCCTACTGAGCAAATGGCCAAAGGCTCCATATTTGCTAAAATCTGCCAAATTCCAAGCTCAAACATTGTAAGTGAGTTTGCAACTTAATTTTGTGGATTGAGAAGCAACCTTTCACCTCCTGGAGCAATAAGGAATTTTGGAGTACTGCTATCCTGGAACATCTATTCCTACTAATCCTACGCCTCCCAAACTGCAGTCTCCTTGTTTCACCCCACCTGCCCATCCTGGTAAAACTTACAGCATTTTTCCATTCTGCATTTCATCCATTCATATCTCCAAATCAGCAGGTAATCATCAGACTAAAGGTATCTTGCCATTGTTCACTTGTTTATTTTACTTACCATTTCAGTCTGGTCACATTACTGGTAAATCTCATTCTGTAGGTGCTGTATTGATTCTTAACGCAAAACATTAAGGTAATTCCTAAGTATATCGCCTGCTGAACTGTCAGGTTTGTTCTATCTGTATGGTTCAATCATCACCACCATAAGTCCGCGCTGGGCTGATCTCGGCCATTGGAGCTGAAACTGCTGGGTCCCTAACCAGGCACTGGGCCCAGTCTCCAGTTGGGAACACAACCTTATTTCTAACTCACCGGACACAGTGTTACCGCCAACACTGTCCAAGCTCTCCACAAGAAGGTAGGTTAAAAGAAGGAAAGAGGAAAGGAAAAATGAGGAACAAGCGGATGAGGCCTGGGCCCCTGGGGTCAGGATCCTGAACATTGTGCTGCTTACTCTGCTGCCACCTTGTTGAGTTCAACTTTTCCAGAGTTGTGGCCATAATCAGATCAACCAAGATTTTGCCGAATGGTGGAACAAATTCAAGGGCCAAATTATCCACTCTTGCTCCATTCTTTTCACTGGTTATGGCCTCAGCAATGTTCTTTCTCATGATGACCACCACCATGTCTTTTCCACGGGAGTTTGAACACACAGCAGTATCTTGCCCCAGTTGGTTACTTCCTGCTGCCTCCAGCTGAGCACCACTTCTTTGTCTTGTAAGTTAGAACAAGGTGTGTTGGTGAATGTGGTGCGTTGTAAGTTGGAACAAGGTGTGTTGGTGAATGTGGTGCGTTGTAAGTTGGAACAAGGTGTGTTGGTGAATGTGGTGCGTTGTAAGTTGGAACAAGGTGTGTTGGTGAATGTGGTGCGTTGTAAGTTGGAACAAGGTGTGTTGGTGAATGTGGTGTGTTGTAAGTTAGAACAAAGTGTGTTGGTGAATGTGGTGCATTGTAAGTTAGAACAAGGTGTGTTGGTGAATGTGGTGCGCTGTGTTCGGGGTAATAGTGAGCAGTGAATGGCTGACAGGGTGTGCAAGCTGTGAGAGGTGAGGCTTGCAGCATCCTGAAGTGTTTGAGGGATAGGGTTTCAGGCGTAAGTCCTGATTGATAGAGATTAATGGTAGGCGAGTGATGGGGATGTGTAGCCACATTGATCAATGACTAAGGCCAGAGGTTTGGAGATGGGGTGTACAAGGTTACAAGTCACACAACACCAGGTTATAGTCCAACAGTTTTAATTGGAAGCATGATCTGGTGTTGTGTGATTTGTAACTAAGGCCAGAGGAACAGTGATTGGATATGCCATTTGAAGATTCACTTGCTGAACTTGACCACATATGGGAAGTCATGACAATCTTTACAGCACTGCATGCAGGGCCTCAGGTCTGAACTATGGCCACTTACTTCCACAGCACATCATATATCTGGAAGCATGCTTGACCCCCCTACTATTAGAAGAAAGTGAAGACTGCAGATGCTGGAGACCAGAGTTGAAAAGTGTGGTGCTGGAAAAGCGCAGCAGGCCAGGCAGCATCCGAGGAGCAGGAGAATCGACGTTTCAGGCATAAGCCCTTCTTCAGGAATGAGGCTGGTGTGCCAAGTGGGCTGAGATAAAAGGTGGGGGGGGTGGAATTTGGGGGAGGGGCTCTGGGAATACAATAGATGGAAGGAGGTGAGGGTGAGGGTGATAGGCTGGAGAGGGGGTGAGGGCGGAGAGGTCTGGAAGAAGATTGCAGGTCAACAGGGCGGTGCTGAATCCGGGGTTTGGGACTGAGATAAGGTGGGGAGAGGGGAAATGAGGAAGCTGGAGAAACCTACATTCATCCCATGTGGTTGGAGGGTTCCTAGGCGGAAGATGAGGCACTCTTCCTCCAGGCGTCGTGTGGCCAGGGTCTGGCGATGGAGGAGGCCAAGGACCTGCATGTCCTTGGCGGAGTGGGAGGGGGAGTTAAAGTGTTCAGCCACAGGGCGGTTGGGTTGGTTGGTGCAGGTGTCCCAGAGGTATTCCCTGAAACGTTCCGCAAGTAGGCAGCCTGTCTCCCCAATGTAGAGGAGACCACATCGGGTGCAGCGGATACAGTAAACGATGTGTGTGGGGGTGCAGGTGAATTTGAGACGGGTATGGAAGGATCCATTGGTGCCTTGAAGGGAGGTGAGGGCGGAGGTGTGGGCGCAAGTTTTGCACTTCTTGCGGGAAAGGTGCCGGGAGTGGAGGTAGGGTTGGTGGGGGGGTGTGGACCTGACGAGGGAGTCGCGGAGGGAGTGGTCTCTCCGGAACGCTGATAGACGTGGGGAGGGAAATATATCTACTATTAGAGGATTTCACTCCTCCTTCTGTCCTCCCATCCGGACTTCCAAAGCAATGCTGGAAAACTGTAGTACATACTCTCTCTTATAGTCAGCCATTGAAATAACAAGATTATTGGAACAATGATCTAAATATCTACTTGCACTCTCCTTTAAGCATCTCTCCCTTAAAAGTTGCAGGCTGGCTTTAATTAGTCTGGAATATCATTAGACAAATGCTAGCAAATAACAAAACCGGCTCACCTGCTGATGTGTGTAGTCAACAAGCAGTGCTATTAGCACTGGCTACATGCAGCATCGTAATTAAGAATACGGCAGTAAATTAGCATGTTGACTATATTATATGGAATGGGTAACTCAGTGTCACAATCTTTACACGCGTTTTTTGTTGCTGTTCAGTTTAGCCCCACTGTCATTATTCAACAGCAAAAGCCCCTGTCTGACCCATTGACTCCACCTCTCTCCCAAGAAACTGTCAAAGGCTGAGCAGGAGTATTGTTGAAACCCAATCCTCAATGTGCTTCTGCCCACCATGACTGGCTATCTCAATACATTGACTCCACCCCTACCTATTAGCTCATCTGCTGTTGAAAACCTCATTCACACCTCTGTTACCTCAAGACTTAACTAATTCAGTGCATTCCTAGCCAGACTTCCAGTTTCAACCTGCCTTAAATTCTACTCATAGACAACTATGATGGCTTCATCAGAACAAACTATGTTGCCTTCATCCAACAGCCCTCTGTTTAATGACCTTCACTGGCTTCCAATGAAGAAGCGTTTGAATTTATATTTCTATAATTTTTTTTTCAAATCCATCTATAATCTCATCTTTTACTCTAACTTCCTCCAGTCTTATGATCCTCAAAGCTATCAGAAGGCTTCCAATTCTCATCTCTTAAACATTCCCAATTTTTATCCCTCTAGCACTGGTGACTGTGACCAGCTATCTAGGACTTAAGGTCTTCTTTAAGGCACTCCTCAAAATTTACTTCTATGACCAAACATTTGAACATCCTTATGTGACTTGGTATCAATCCTTTACTGCTGCAAAAGTGATATGATTAGATTCGATTAGATTCCCTACAGTGTGGAAACAAGTCCTTTGGCCCAACTAGTCCACACCGACCCTCCGAAGAGTAACCCACACAGACCTATGCCCCATATTTACCCCTGACTAATGAACCTGACTCTATGGACAATTTAGCATGACCAATTCACCTGACCTGCACATCTTTGGACTGTGGGAGGAAACCAGAGCACCTGGAGGAAACCCACGCAGGCACAGGGAGAATGTGCAAACTCCACACAGACATATAAATGCAAATTGTTAAAGTATAATTACAAAATAATTGTAGCTTAGTAAAATGGATGATTTTGACATTACCTACATTTATGGTTAATGAGATGAAACTCCACTCTTTGGCTGTCTATTAGTAGGTTAGCTCCAGCTGCAGGAAGAAGTTATTCTCAATTATTACCTTAAGACCAAGAAGACTGTGAAAAGCCATTCTAATGTGTCTGACATCAGCCAATGGCATCTCAGTTGCAAAGATCTATGCTAAATTGACCTCGGGCAAAATTTTACTAATCCTGTTGTTACACAGACATGAAATTGTTGGAAAGATGAGTTTTCTGTCAATATAAACTGTGATGTAAAAGATTGCACAGTCTTTACTCGGTATAAAGCCAACAATGCCAATACAGTAAATGCTGTGAATTATTGGCAATATATATGTGGAAATCCTAAAATAATTTAATTTATGAGTCAGATCATTCAATGAGCAAATATAATAATAGACATCTTGACACCATACTAATTGTTGGATTCATTAATAATTTGTGTGGACTGTTATGGGTCAACAGAGAATAGCAAATAATGAGGCTGAGTGACTTCACCGTTGGCTTGTGAATACTGTACTTTTAGTATAAATAATTCAATGGCAGAGATTCCTGCTGCCAAAACCTCTGATATCTACTGAAACAGTTCCATGGTTTTTCTGTAAGTAAAATATATTTCTCCAAGTGAACATGTGCACAGCAATTTTAGAAAGTTTTGCAGATTATCTAAAGCTCTGTGAGCTAAAGCACAGTTAATACATTCACAAGAATTGTTTGTCCTGTTTTCGAAATCTGCGGTTAACTCCACACTGCCACCATCCAGGCAACAAACAAAACAACACCCTTCTGAAACAGATAAAAAGACGTTATGGCAAAACAAACTGAATCAAATAATCTATTATTAAAATACATTGCATTGAATCGTTTTTCATCATATCTTAGATTTCCAACTCACTATTCCACTGAGTCATAACAGTTACAGAACAACAAAATATCACAGTGGTTGTCATTAAACACCTTTGCAAAAGATACCGAATACATTTTTACGGGAAAATAGTGATGCAACTAAACTTTGACTGAATTTGTTTATGTCAATGGACATCTCATTAATTTAAAATCTGATACAGGAATGAATGTCACTGTCTGCTCATATTTAATATCAAGATTAAATAAAAGTATGATATAGTATATAGAGTTGACACTATAAGTTGTGTTACAAGTGACTCCACAAACAAACAGCCTAAGAGTTGAAAATGAGTATTTTGTTCAATGTCCATTCTTCTTACAACTGAACATGCAGATTTATCTTGACTTCTGCATCCTTAAGGTATCAGAAATTCAACTGGTTCCAAGAGATCAACTGATTCAGAAACAAGGAGTTAGTGAGGACTGCAGATGCTGGAGACCAGAGTCGAAGAGTATGGTGCTGGAAAAGCACAGCAGGTCAGGCAACATTCGAGGAGCAGGAGAATTGATGTTTCGGGCATAAGCCCTTCATCAGGAATGACATAGCTTTCTCAAGCTATGTATTTCTCCTCTAAGCAAAATCAAAACTGAATCTTCTCAACTGAAAGAAAGGTAATGCTTTTCAATGTTTACTCTGCCCTGTCGCAAAACTCGGACAATGCAAACAAATCTTATCATCGCCCCTGGAGTTCTTTGGCTCAGACAGATTTAAAACGAAACCAAGCTGTACACATAGAAATCGGATGACTCACTGTGCCCTCTGCTTCATAACTAATGACATTTTCTTACTATTATAAATAAACTAACTAACCCATGAAGTTAATCAATTCCGAATACCTGATTACTTGACCATTGTCATTATATGCATAATGCATCTTCCTATGTCTTCCTATGAAACGGATATCCATAACCTATTGATGGTCATTTGGGTAAGAAACTGTGCTGCTGATGCCATCAAGAATAAATCACCGAAACAGGAGTTAAGGGCCACTCTAACCTATACAGCCACAGGCAGCACTGATTTTGCCTTAGCCTGTGACTCCAATTCCTGTGACATTTGGTGATGAAGATCACTGATTGCTTGCCTGCGCAGGATTTAAAACCTGGAAATCGAGCATGCCAATTATCCCTCTACTCTCCTCTGCACATATAAATCATACATTGTGACACTGAGTCGGCAACATAATGTCTTCACCCCAGTCACCAAAATTATGGAGGACGAGCAGAAATCAGCAACCCAACTGAAATGTTGAAAATACTAATGAACAAGCTGTTGAGTATGTTGAACTTGAACACCCATTCATCTACCAGTTTACGTTTCCTGCTGCAGTTTACAGATTGTCTGAGAGGGAGAGAGACGTTTAAATTTGTAGCAGTGATCGACTTCCTGTTCCCAACATTATCCCACTTCTGCTATCCACCTTACGGAGAGTCTTGTGGGCGCATCACAGTGTCCCTATGTCTGAGTTCAAGCCCACCTCAGGACGCAATGGTCACAGATAAGTGTCACAATATGTCCAAATTGGTTGTTTAGTTTTTATTTTCACTCCTCTGTGCTGAATGCTTCAATTCCATGGTCCTGATGTATCCTCATTTTGAATATCTAATTGGTTTCTTTCTGCCATGAAACTTCTAATGCATCTGATGCTTGATTCAATGAGCTGAGACAGCAGACTGGGAGTGACTGTCTTACTCAGTTTCCATCCCACCTCCCTTATCCTGGTGGAAAATACAAACTTATTCCTCAGTTGTGTTAATATAGCCATCCGGCCTCAGAAAATCAGTTTCTGATCACTGAAAATGAGGTCCAAGACACTTCACATACAGCTAAAGTTTCAAGGGTCCAACATAAAGATAAAACAATTTAAACCACTGCTGGCATTTCCTAACAAGCTTCAGATAAAGTACTGCTAGGGTTTGTGAAGGGAATAGACTATGATTGGGCATGAGGGCTGGGTAGAGAATCTGAGGTGTGTTTGAGTTTATAAAGCAGGTTAGGCCACAGGCCAGAGTCAAAATGTGTGGTGCTGGAAAAGCACAGCAGGTCAGGCAGCATCCGAGGAGCAGAAGAGTCAACGTTTCAGGCATAAGCTCTTCATCAGGAATGTAAGGGGGAGGGGGGCTGAGAGATAAATAGGGTGGGGATGGAGGTGGGGCTGGGGGGGAAAGTAGCTATGAAGGCAATAGGTAGATGCAAGTGGAGTAACTGTGATAAGTCAGTAGGGAGGGTGGAGTGGATTGGTGGGAAGGAAAATGGACAGTTAAGACAATTCAAGAAGGTGGTGCAGAGTTGGAGGGTTGGATCTGGGATGAGGTGGGGGGAGGGGAGATTTGGAATCTAGTAAAGTCAACGTTGATGCCGTGTGTGGTTTGAGGGTCCCAAGGCAGAAGACGAGGCATCTAGCTCCAGGCTTCGGGTGGCTTGGATCTGGCAGTGGAGGAGGCCCAGGTCTTGCATGTTCTTGGGGGAGTGGGAGGGGGAGTGGAAGTGGTTGGCCACAGGGCAGTGGGGTTGCTTGGTGTGTGTGTTGCAGAGATGTTCCCTGAAACCCTCCATGAGTTGGCATCCTGTCTCTCCGATGTAGAGAAGACCACATCAAGAGCAACGGACACAGTAGATGAGGTGGGTGGATGTGCAGAAAGATGTCTGCCTGATGTGAAAAGATTCTTTGGGGTCTTTTACGGAGGTGAGGAAGAAGGTGTGGGCACAGGTTTTACACCTTTTGTAACGGGAAGGAAAGGTGTCGGGTGTGCAGGGTGGGTTGGTGGCGGGTGTGGATCTAACGAGGGAGTTGCGGAGGGAATGGTCTCTGCAGAACGCAGAAAGGGTGGGGAGAAAACATGGTGGCAACGGTTGGAGTTAGGACCAGGATGAGAGCATGGGTCAGAGCTTAGGGATGTGGATGAGAACATGGGTTCAGGAATGCAGCCATGAGGTAAGAGTTCAGGAAGCGGTCAGTCGATGAACAGAGGCAAAAAAGGAGCGATGAGATCCCAAGACCAAGGTCTCAAACCGAAGCAGCAGCAATGGGCTGCGGGCTGATGGGGTTAATGGATTAGTAGCAGCATCTGAATGTTAAAATGTAATCCTTTAAAATAACTGCCCTTTTTCTAATGCAGATGATCCTTCCAACTTCAGCTGATGCATTGTCTAACTCGATAAAATGGAGTCTATGCAAGGAGGCCTCAAATACACATGCGCTTTATTTGAAAAGGCAAAAATATGACATTCGTTTGCTTGCATACTTCTGCGCATTTGCTACTTTTTATTGGCATAGAGCATTATAACATTCTTGTTTCAGTCTCATTGGACACTCCCCCAGCCTGTGAAGCAGTTGTTGTTCTTGCTTTTCATTGATGTTGTCGCAACTTCACTGATAATCACAGCTGACATTCCAATCTTTTCTGTTAGTCATGAAGCCAACATAGACAAATGGTAGCAAAGTCTAGTTTGTAATCTTTAATTTTATTCTCTCTTCATCGTTGAACCTGGTTGGGTAAGGAAGATAGAAACCAAGGTTGCAGTGGAGTAAAAGTTAATGCTCCCTCCCATAAATCATTGATATCAGATTTAAGTTTAGTAGCACTGATTTTTATCCTCTAAGTGCAACCTAACAGTTCCCTCTTCTGTCTTCACCTTTAAACACACTTGTTTTGGTGTATCCTGTTCTGGCTTCCTCACTCCATACACTGATTGTGCTAGTTACTTATTAATTCATAAACTTACCACAATGCACAACATTTCTGTTCAAAGGAAGTGTCAGTTGGTGTAAAGGAAGATAAGTTCAGGACAGTGATATTTGCGCTAAAAACAATAAATAGATGAGAACTATTGGGTAGATTTTATGGGATGGATTTTAACATCAATCAAAACCACACAGAGAATAAAACATATATATTGTGACGGCGTTCTCAATAAAATCAGAGTGGGTATTCCATTTCCAGTAGGGAGGAAGTGCCACCCTGGAGACATGAATTGGAGATGCCGGTGTTGGACTGGGGTGTACAATGTTAAAAATCACACAACACCAGGTTATAGTCCAACAGGTTTAATTGGAAGCACAATAGCTTTCGGAGCGATGCTCCTTCATCAGGTAATTGTGTGTTTCACACAAAATCACCTGATGAAGGAGCGTCGCTCCGAAAGCTAGTGTGCTTCCAATTAAACCTGTTGGACTATAACCTGGTGTTGTGATTTTTAACTTTGTCCACCCTGGAGAGTTTGTCATCCAATCTGATTGGTCAGCAGCTCTGTAATCGTAGCAGGGCCAGAAGAGAGTGATGCCCAATCCTGCAGCCACAAAAATTGTCCAGTAAGAAGAGGAAAGGGCTCACAGTCAGAAGGAGTTAAAGCGGTGTAGACTGGAGTTGCACACTGGAACCATGTGGAATCCCCTACACAGCTAAACCTGTGGGAATCTCCAGGAAATTTGAGTTTGAATTTTCCAATGGGCCTGGAACCCTCCAAGAGAGGTTTGAAAGAGTTCTTAATTACATAAATGTAATAGTTACACAGGAAATGTTAAAGGATAAAAACCCTACTCCAACTCCATGTTAACTATTTAATGGAGTCCCCAACTCATCACTGATATCCCACCAATGCCTTCCTCAGACCCCTGAATACCCAGTAGCCCCAGGCAGCCAAACTAAACTCGCTAACTCTGATACCCTCATAATCAACCGTCCCATGCTGAAGCCTCCCTCACCCTCCTGACTTGACCCCCCACCTCCCCAATCTGTCCCTGACTAGATCCTGCATGAGCCATCCTGACCCTGCTAGAGTTGACACCAACCCACACTCAGTTTGGCCTGACTTGGCCTGACCCACTCCTGATGGAGCAAAGCCTCCCTCCTTCACTTTTACCCATCCCAATACCCCATCCCCCAGCCTGGCCTAGTCAACTCAACCTGACTCTGCTTATCCTGATAGTGCTAACGTCCCCTACCCATCTCCCACTCAGCCTTAAAGCCAACTTGATTTGATTTTTCTGGAAGAGAACACGTCCACCTCTTTTTCCAACCGAATGCCTCTCCCCAATCTACCCTAAGCACTCAGCCACATACCTAGCACCCCAACAACCTCACCCACATGACACCCCACCCACTCGCCACCCTTTTTCCTATCTACCTGACATCCGACCCAATTTCCTACCTTTCCAAAATATTTGTCATTCATTGCTTGGTTTGCACAATCACTTTACCTTGGCACCTAAAGACCTCATTAGCCCTAAGATGGGAATCCTTACCCACTCACTGTAATATGGGACACAGGACAGAAGTGGGAGGACAGACAATGGATTGACCAACCATTTTATCTTTCACGCCCTTCCGACTCCAAGTATGACATTAGGGTGTGGGGTTGGGCTACAAGATTGAGCCCCAAGATTTCCCCTCAATTACAATTGAAAGATGACAGCTAGGTAAAGTTTAATGCATTCATTTAATCTCAAGTGTTGGAACATATTTGTTGCTTTGCAATATCATCTGAAATTCACAAGATAATTTTACCATATTTGCTCCTAGGTATTCAATATTTGTCAATGATACATGATTTACATGAGAAGAAAACTGTGTGACCTTACTTCCTGACTGTTTATCGAATCTGTGTCAGATGGTTGTCGATTGAGGCCCATCCTTGCGCGAATATCACAAGAAGCAAAATGCTGCACCTGCTGAAAATCTGAAAATAAATCAAAAAATGGTAAAAAGAATCTGCAGATCAGGAAATTAGACTGATAAATATTCATTTATTTTCTCTTTATATCACACCTGCTTTCGCGAAACTTGAAGTTCTGTGCACCAGCACCACCACCAACAAGCTTTCATTTTGTGCGTTAGCGGAAATCAGTCATCTGACACATTTTAAATTTGAAATTAAAGTTTAAAAAGTTGATATCACACTTGCTGTAGTTGGACTCTTGAAGGTGGGTGTGTACCACTTTGATGTATAGGCTGATGTGAATTGATTTTTTTTATTGACTTCTTTGTGTTCATTAAGCTGTTAATGCTGGGAATGGAACACTTTTCATTTCAGGCATCCAGTGTCAGCATCAAGTACTTCAAGGTCACAGGCAGTATAAAGCTCGCTGTACTCTATTGCAACAAAGTGCCTCAGCCACACCATTCAGAGTGCACTGTGTGAATTTTTTTTCCAGCTAATCAACTACCTGAGTGAAATTGCCAACACGGTGCCAAATTAGGGGCAGTTTTGCCCTGTGGACCTACATTCACTACAAACTATCAAATCTTATTACACTGATGAGATTTATGATGCTGCAATCCCATTCAACCTCTCTGGCCCACACAATCAGCAGACTGCCGAGAAATTTAATTCTATTAGTTTAGGGTAAATTCATATTTCAGAACTAGTTTTTAACACTCTGTGCACCTAGCAGTCTTGAATGGGAAGGTTTTGACATACATTGCAACTTTACAATAGATTTTACTTCAGTCAGCATCTGCAGATCATAACTCATCCAGGCAAAACTTAAAATATAGTTGGATAATTCGTGCTTGCCCCTGATTGAATGGGAGAAAGTGAGGACTGCAGATGTTGAAGATCAGAGTCGAGAGTGTGGCGCTAGAAAAGCATGCAGGTCAGGCAGCATCCAAGGAGCAGGAGAATCGATGTTTTGGGCATAAGCCTGACTGAACGCAACATTGCCAAGTACATTCATAGTTCTATGCAATATAAAATCAAGAGTACATTGTTAAAAATCACACAACACCCAGTTATAGTCCAACAGGTTTACTTGGAAGCACTAGCTTTCGGAGCGCTGCTCCTTCATCCTGAAGCTAATGCTTCCAAATAAACCTGTTGGACTATAACCTGGTGTTGTGTGATTTTTAACTTTGTACACCCCAGTTTAACACTGGCACCTCCAAATCAACAGTAAATAGTTTCGGTGTGAAAAGTTGGTCACAAAATGTTTTGTGATAATGAACCCTGTTGTACATCATGACACTGCCAGCTTTCTTTTTATATTAATAAAAATGGTGACGATATAAACTTTTCACTGTATTTCATATTGAATACACGTGACAATAAATAATTAAATCAAACAGCTGCTCATTATTCACTGGTTAAACAAAGCCGAAATTTAAAATGAGTTATATTTTTGATACTAGAAAATAACTAACAGCCTATTGGGTGCTTTGAGAATAAAGATTTGAGAAAATAATTTAAATGAAGTCAGTTAATAGAAATTGCATTGTAGCTGAGCTATATGTTACAATGTTACATGTGGCTATTTTTACTGAGAGTTTAAATATCATTTAAACCTTTCATCCATATCAATGTTTAGCGTAGTGATGGACCAAGTCTCTAATAATTCACAAATATCAGTGAAATGCAGTGAAGCGTAAGATTAACAGAAACAAGGTGACTTTGAAACACAAATAATACTGATTTTGAAGACAGCCAAATTGAAGTTTAACATTTATGTGTCATTTTTACAATTTTTTTCCAGAGTAATGTCAAACTTCAAAGCAATTTTTAAAATTCAGGAAATTTCAGGAAAAATGCAGCGCAGTGCCCCTCAACTGGTGGGAAACAGTAAGGGCGCTGACCTTTCTAGAATGTTCCCAAGTCTCCAACAATTAAAAATTAACCTCCCAAAAGCTGTCTCCCAAGCACCAGGGAGAAAACAAAATGATCATATTAAAAAATAAAACGATGAACAGCTTTCTGGCTGACAGTCAAAATCATCCAATGGGAGAATTTACTTGTTATCCAGTTCAGGTAGAAATAGGTGCACACTTCAATTGGACATGTTCAATGACCAAAATTGGGAGCTGTTTCATGGGAGCAGCGTTGGGGGTAACATTGCTGAGGGAGTAATGCAGGATAACCAGAGTTGGAGGGAGCATTGTCCAGAAGGATAAGTGTAGGGGGAGCAGTTGAGGGCAGTGTGTGGACGGTCAATGCGAGGAGAGCATTATGGGAAGAGAAGTAAAGTGATGGAGAGGCAATGGGGAGAAGAGGCAGTATTAGGGGGGAGAGCAATGGAGGCAGTGTTGGGGGGGAGTATATTGGAGTGACAGTGCGGGATAAGGGACAATGAGGGGGTCTATGTGGGGCAAGAGTCAGTTTAGGAGAGAGGGTCACTATACAAGGATCACGTTAGAGAGGTAAGATCATTGTAGAAGGAAGGGTCAGTGTAGGAGGGAAGATCATTGTAGGAGGGATGGTTAGTGTAGGAGGGACATTCAGTTTAGAGGGTCAGCGTAGGAGGGAGGGTCAGTGTAGAGGGATGAGTCATTGTAGATGGGAGGGATAGTATGAAGAGAGGTTCAATGTAGGAGTGGGGATATTCTGGGGAGTAGTAGTTGAGGTGTAGTAGTGTGACGAAGGGTATTATGAGGTTGTACTGTTTCAGGAGCATGAGGAAGAGACAGTTGGAGGTGATAGATCATGAAACTGCCTGGAATATCTCAATCAGATTTGAGAACACTAGAGACTGTTTAATGGAGATCTGCACACAGTCCTCTTAAACATGAGGGCATATTTCAGTTATTAACACCAATGATGCTGGCTCTTATCAAAAAAAATGTTGGCTGCATTGTTCATAACACAGTCCACATTGTGTGCATGGTATTAAGGTGTTAGCATAAGATGGCTGTATGAGCTGCAAAGTGGGCAGATTGTGCCATTATGCAGTATCTAATTCTAAACAAGAAAGGCCTAATGGACCTGAAACATTAAATCTACTTTCTCTCCACACATGCTGCTGGACCTGCTGAGTGTTTACTAGCAATTTCTGATTTAGTATCTAATTCTATTTTGATGGAAAATTGTCAACTTGAATTTGACTTATTCTGTTAATATTCTCTTTCAAACACACCCAGCTAAGGGTGTGAGCAAGGCTCACATTGTTCAGAATGGCAACATGTTTAACTGCTTGAGGAATGGTCCACTCCTTTTTTTCTACTGCTGGGGACAAAGCGGTGTTGAGTAATATTTCAAGAGATTGGAAAAGTTTTTAGAATCACAAGGAAAGACTTTGAAAGAAGGTTAAAGAAGATGGAAGGCATATCAGGAGTAAACCTGCTTTTTGTCAGATGGGAGGGGGGGGGGGATTCAATCACTGCCATTCTTTTTAGCAATAAGACAGGGACTTGAGGTACAGTTGCAGAGGTGAGGTTGTGCAAGGAGGAGAGTTGAGTTGAGTTTAGAGCTGCACAGACAGCCCTGAGAGTGGCTCCATAGATCACCATGGCTGCCCTCCAGTATTTAATCCAATGGATTCTTCCCAACATTACCAATATTTCACAGACTACCATGGCATGGTTACATCAGTGAAAAGACAGTGGTCCCGCAATGCTACTGTTATGAAGATGTGGGTGTACCTTTAAGAGAGTTAAAAGCAGCAGAACCACCAGACACAGCACCAAGTGTTCTCAATAAGGCAACAACGTATGTAACACTAGGTCGGACAACTCGAGTAATTTGTTGCCTGGAAACAAAAATGAATTTGAATTCGGACAATCAGTTAAAATTATACCCCGAAAAAATATCAATTTCCAATCAAGTTTGAATTAAGTATATTGACAATCTTAAAATCCGATGCTCTGGGGTATAAGACTGGGGGAAAATTGAACAGTCAAGAGGAGAACTGACAAGCCCAGCATGTAAACAGACTGCCTGAAAAATAGCTCTCTTAAAAAGCTACTTTTTCAATTAGTAACCTGTGATGCAGAAATTCCTAATAAGGAGAAAAGAAGACACAGGAAGATCCGAAGATAAGAACCTACAGCTGCTGGTTTTGAGAAAAGAAATGTTGTTTTGTAAATCTCAATTGGGAGTTTTATCAGACGAGTATTATAGAAGGGAAGGTAAAAGATAGGTTAGAGAAAAAAGTTGTAAATAGTTGTTAGTTAATTCTTCTCTGTTATACTTTAAGAAATAAAGTTGTTAATTTTTACTTTACATCGTTCTTGGCCACTCGAATCTTTACAGATTACTGCATGGGATAAATCTTTTCTGTGTTGTTGGTTTTAAATTAAGCAGGAAAGTGTACCCTGTGTCGTAACACTACTAATGATGTCTTCATTGGCTTTGCTCAAACCAGAGGCAAGCAAGGATAATTGGCCCATTATTTTTTCAAGTTGACAGGATTCCGAATAGAGTCATAGAAATGTACAGCACAGAAACAGACCCTTCAGTCCAACTTGTCCATGCCGACCAGATATCCTAAACTAATCTAGTCCCATTTGCCAGCACTTGGCTCGTAACTCTCTAAAACCTTCCTGTTCATATACCCATCCAGATGACTTTTAAATGCTGTAATTGTACCAGCCTTCACTACTATGATACAAAGCTCAATGAACTGTGAGCACCTTGATCCTGGCTGCCACAGTAATGGATTATGCTACTGTAATCACAAGGGTTATCACTCCTTTAACAGCAGCTGGATTGAAGATGTGCCACAGAATGCCATGTTGGTGAATATTCATTATCCTGGGAGCAGCCATGCAGATTCGATTCTACAGACATACCATAACCCAGCCACCGAAGACTAACTGCTTGTGATTAAGTCCCATCTTCTGTATACATGACTCATGAATCCCCGCCTCCTCATGATGATGGCATGTGTACATTATGAGTTATATACCACCACTGGGAATGTGATGGAGTAAACCATTGGCGATTTCGCCACCGCTTGGATCATTTAGGGTGGGGATGGCCCTCTGTACTTACAAGGACATGTCTTTGTGGTGGTCTGCTCCACCACAATGTGATTGTTATGTGAGCACACCCCTTGCCACCAAACCTTCAGAGCGCAGCTTGAATGGAGCAGGAAGAAGAGACAAAGAAGGAGACTGAGGAAGGTTAAGAGGTGAGGAGGTCTTCAGGTTTCCTGTGGTCTGGATGAGGTCCTGGCAAAATCTCATCCCCTGTTGCTGCACAATTCCCCAGACTTCAACTCCTTTGGTTCAGACTGTTATAATCTCCACTTTGCCAAGACCTTGAAATAAAGGACACCATGAGAAACAACCGATAGTAAATTCATTCAATAAATCTGCAAAATACACATAAAACTGAACTATTTACCTGAGTGCATTCCTTTAGGGTCTTTCTTACAGCTGTTTGTCTCTCCAAGTGCTCCCACACAATGCTGCCCCAGTGACTACAGTTGGCTTTGCAGCACGGCCAGTGCTTTGAGGACTTGACACCCCAGATGCAACAATTCAACATGCAGGCAGGAATCTGGGCTGACTGTCAGAAAGACATCACCAAAGGATCCTGGACTAGAAGAGATGAAAACACAAAGTCTGTTTTCCTGAGTGAGGGCAGTGTGAGCAACTCCCATTCTTTAGCAACAAAGCATCAACAACTTCAGGAAGCTGTTGGAGTGTCACGTGATGGACTACTGTCTCAGCCTACATACTCTGTCCAACAGAGACATGTACACCTATAATAACAGTAGTCACAGTCTATAAAGAAGCAACCTGGGATTGTAAGTCAATAGGAAGTGATCCCATGACCTTCCTGTGTTGGAATGGAAACTGAGATACAAACTACCAGATGCTGCAACACAGTAGGGACCACATGTGATGTCATGGAGTTGGTTGTCACGTCTACACTGGAAGTGATGGCCTCTAAGCTCTAAACTAAACCCTGCACCAAATTGAAGTCAGACCCTCCCTGTTTCTTCACAGTGGCAGAAGGCTCTGAGACAAGTCAAAGATCTCTATGTGCATCCCTCATCAGGTCCTCATCTGAGCTCTCTGCAGCTAAGACATTTGAAATATTATCCTCAGGTGTTTATGCGCATGCACTAACTATTGCCCCTGCCCTGGCTGCAGATTCCTCCTTTCGAGTGAATGAACACATGCAGATCCAACTCTATACTGTCCCATAATGTTGGATAGTGCCAGTATCTGAGCTGCTCTCTGGAATTGTTCACTCAAGTGGTGAAGCTTCTTCATCAGAGGTTTGTTGTTGCTCAGAACACGTGTGGTGCGGTGGTACTAACTGCCTGGGTGCCAAATCTGAATATCTGAAACTGAAAATTTAGAAGAGGGGTAAGCACATGCAATAGGAGTCAAGAGGTCCATGAACCAAATGAACCACAGTTTGCACTTCATGTCAATTAACAGGATGATGGTGAGATAGAACATGAGAAGGATTTGATGGCAGAAACGTACTATCATGCTGGATTCTGGTGCCAGATGCACTAGCCGCTGTCATGGCTGGTTCGCATGATGCTGAACAAAATCTTCTCCAGTCGGCCATTGTGACAGGGTCTTTCTGAGCCTCTCTGTTGCTTCCTACAATTACAGGCTGCTTTATCCTGCAAAGAATGGGGAAATGCAATGTGTGAGGTGATGTGCCTGAGACAGTTGAAAAGCTGGAGGTAGGAGCAGCAAGAGGTGAATGGAGTCTGGTTTAATGGTGAAGATGGGGTGAAGAATCCGGTTTGTAGGAATGAAACATTATTATGAAATGTCAGAGTTGCAAGGATGTCATTCACTAACCTCGAGTCCCCATGTTAACTCATTGACAGCTTAGCCAGATAGCTCCCATGGCAGGATTATGGAAATTTCTGGCCACTTCACTTTGATGGATATCCATCAGGTCTTCCTGTGAAGCATGAAATTGCTCTTTCTTTCAATAAAGTCCCCTGTATGGCTTCCTGTCAGAGAGTGCCGGAGCCCAGTTACTAGCTGTTGCTCCATTATCAGCCATCTTCCTTCCAACAAAGAGGTGCTGCAACTCTTCCCACCAGTTGCTGCAGAGAGAGTGCACCTCCCTTTAAGGAAGGCTGCTCTTTTTAAGAAGTGTAGGCTTGTTGGATGTTGTGCAGTCACGTTAGCTGTTGGCCTCCGCTTTGAGCCAGCACTTTGCACTGGGGCTGCAATCACGCTGTTGAGCAGACAGCACAAACTCAGTACGCTGTCTCGCTCAACTGGAGCAAGCTTGGGATAACCATGCATATGAATCCCGCAACCACTAATCAAATAATTCCCCTTTCAATTCCAAGCCCTTTGCAAATTACCAAAATATATGAGAAACCAGTTTCTTCTGTAACTTTATGCAGGTAAAATGTAAAATAAACGCTGTCCATATGTTGGTAATTCGAAAGTATTCTCTTTTAGAGCCTTAGGAACTACACTCACTTGATTTTTTTTTAACCTTCTGCAAGAATCCCTGAGGTCTATGTGTGGCAGCAATTTCCAAAACCAAGAGCCAATGCTGGAATGACATTGGTAATCCAACTGGCATTCTTGGTCCCACAGAGCTTAGCGGAAAAACTATCTCAGACGTAGACCATCACCTCCCTGAGATTTGTCAAGATTTTTGTTGTTTGATCTTCTCTAGCATTTTCTCATTATAGTTAGTAGTTACCTTACTCTTATCAGCCTCCAGCTTATCCCCATTTCTGGTATGTAACTTGTGTATTTAACTTTGATGACAGACAGAATCACAGAATTGTTATAGTGCAGAAGGATGTCATTCCGCCCACTATGGCTGCACTGGATCTGTTACCTTGCGCCATTCTTTTGCCTTTTGCCCATTTCCCCGCACACAAAATAATCAGCCAATGCCCTCATGAATGCCTCAATTGAATCTGCACTGAGCACACTTCCAGGCAACGCGTTCTGCATCCTAACTGCTTGGTTTGTGTATACCTATCGCAATTCCAACGCCCCTCCCCCAAGTCCCTCCTCCCTACCTTTTATCTTAGCCTGCTGGACACACTTTCCTCATTCCTGAAGAAGGGCTTATGCCCGAAACGTCGATTCTCCTGCTCCTTGGATGCTGCCTGACCTGCTGCGCTTTTCCAGCAACACATTTTCAGCTCATGATTTTGAAAACCTCTATCAAATCTCCTCTCAGCCTTCTTCTCTGAGCACTAAATGACTCAAAATAGTTGCTCAAGTATTTGGGGCGGCATGGTGGCTCAGTGGTTAGCACTACTGCCTCACAACGCCAGAGACTTGGGTTTGATTCTAGCCTTGGGCGACTGTCTGTATGGAGTTTGTACATTCTCCCCGTGTCTGTGTGGGTTTCCTCTGAGTGCTCTGGTTTCCTCCCACAATCCAAAGATGTGCAGATCAGGTGAATTGGCCATGCTAAATTGTCCATCGTGTTAGGTGCATTAGTCAGAGGAAAACAGGCCTGGGTGGGTTACTCTTCGGAGGGTCGGTGTGGACTTGTTGGGCCAAAGGGCCTGTTTCCACACTGTAGGTAATCTAATATATCTGTCATTTCTTCATTCTCCACATTAATTTCTCTTGTCTCAATTCTAAGAAAACAACATTTAGTTGGTTACTCTTTTTTATATACTTGTAAAAGCTCTCATGTTATATCATTTTTTTAAATTCCTGACTAGTTTGTTCTTTATTTTTCATTCATCAACTTTTAGTGGATCTTTACTGGTTTATGGAGTCATAGAGTCATACAGCTCGGAACCAGACCCTTTAGCCCTACCAGTCCATGCTGAACATAATCTCAAACAAAACTCATCCCACCTGCCTGCTCCTAGCCCATATCCCTCAAAACCTATCAGTGTCATGTACTTATCTACATGTCTTAAACCTTGTAATTGTACCCACACCCACCCACTTACTCAGGAAGTTCATTCCACATGCCTCTCATGTTTTTTTTTTAAATCTATCTCTGCTCACCTTAAAAATGTGTGCCTTAGTCTTGAAATCCCTCAATCTAGGGAAAGGACAACTACCATTAACCCAACTACACCCCTCAAGATCTATTAGCTCACCTCTCAACCTCCTATGCTCCGATGAAATAATTCCCAGCCTATCCAGCCTTTCTTTACAACACAAACCTTCCATACCCAGCAACATCCTGATAAATCTCTTCTGAACCCTCTCCAGTTTAAAATTCTCACAGTTACTATTATTCTTTATAGCACTAATAAGTTTCTTCCTTTAATCTAATACCATCCTTAACCTGCTTAGCAAGCCGCAGATGGAGCTTTCCTGCTGAGTTATGTTTTCTTAATGGAAAGTATTTTTGTTGAATGTTTTGAATTTTCAATTAAAATGTTTCCCACTGTTTATTTGTTACCAAACCTTTTAGTCAATTTACATAATCAATCTTAACCAACTTTCCTTAGCCACATAATTATCATTTTTAAGTTCCAGATTCTAATTCTAACCGGTCTGACTCTACATATATAAAACAACTGCTGGGTAGACATAAAGTTGAGTTCACAGTTCTATTTAACTCCATTGAACTCACCAGCATTATCAACTTGTAGAAAAATCTAAAAATATAGCCAATTATATGAAGTGTCTTTGTGTATCGTAGTCAGCCAGCCCATATCTCTGAAAATTTTAAACAAAGTTTCTCTATCATCACTTAGTAATATACAGATCATAAAATTCAGCTACTTTGTAGTAATGGCTTGAAAGTTGCAGACAAAAAGTCAGCATGATCTCAGTATTTTCTGTAATTAAAGTCCAATTAGCCCATCAATTTATAGCAGGGAAGAGTCGAATTGGGCACCCCCCAGGAGTTGAGAGTTGCAAAAAGATTTATAGACAATTTGTGGCACTTCACCATTAACTTGCAAAAATGCCATTTAGTGACTAACCACCACATGAATTTCAATAAACTGCAGTGTTTGCTCAGTAAGTACATGTTTAACATGCTGCAGACAATCAGGCAAATACTTAACAGTCTAAGGACCAGGTGATGGTGACATTCCTGTTCCTGAAATGTCATTTGACCTCTATGGCCCAAAAAAATGAACATTTAACATTAAGGAGTCTCATTCCTTCAAGCTATAATTTGTTCATATAAATTAAGTTCAAGTCTTACTTCCTTTCATTTTTCTCTTATTTGTCACTTTGTCTCCTCACTTTTAGTCCCGACTTTGTTCCCTCATAATTTCTACCAAATTTGATTTTAATTTACCCTATTTCCTTTTCCATAATTCTGTTGCTTGTTGCTTAATCGTTAAATCTCATTGTTTTATGAAATTGGTCTTGCCATCACCAAAGTTGCAGTTTTGCCTTTGTCTTCGCTGCATTGTTTATTGACTCACACTTCGAGCAATTTTCATGCCATTTAAAAACACTAACGAATAGAATAGCATCCTTCTCACAAATTCTCGGCCACAACTTAGATGCACAGAATCTGAGCAAGTTTGTTTTGACTGGTGGTATTGTGCAACAATTGAAAATGTAACACTGCCAGAGCTTGATTTAAACATGCAACAAGGGAATATAACAAATTTCTGCTGAGGCTACTGTTATATATTCAGGGACATCCCAGAACAATTAACGATAATATGTTTCAGGCAGAAATGTACACTCTGTCCTTTCATTGGTACACTCTCAACAGCCAAGTGTATAGTTAACCACTGACAGTAATAAATTATCTGGAGATATTCCATTTGCACAAAACATCCTGTCTCAGTGGCTCTGTGCCACTTATAAAAGTTCCAGAGTACTGTTAATTACTCATAACTAATGGCTTTCACATAGAAAACAATAATGCACAGGAAGCAGTGTTAGCAACAGCTCCTAATAACTCTGGGGTCTAACTCAAACAATAGCAGAGGTCTAAATGCACTGAGTAATATGGTGGGCTATATAGACCTGGTTTCACCTAGACATATGCTGTGTTGTCTGATCTCACTAGAATCTATGCTGGGGGTCAATTAATTCATCTCAATACTTGGAAAATATTAATGTGGCACAAATGGGGGTAAGCATCAATTAATCCTGGTTGCCATGCAGTTGCACCTACTGGAAAGTGCAGGTCTAATTTTCTTGTCTAACGTCCTTCTCAGCCCTGAAAGAAAGCGACAAATCTGAAATGACAGGCCAGGCAAGACTATTTCATGTCCTAGGCAATCAATGTGATTTGGGTTCATGCTTCTGGCACAGGCAGACACACCAGAGAATTGGACAGAAAAATGAGAGAGGGACATATAGAATAAAATAGTACAAGAGTAATTTATTGTCATTTGTATGTTTTTTTTTACAAAAACTACAGTGAAAACTGTTCATGTTGTCATACTCTACTGCCATTTATAACAAATTATATATGTATACACAAAAGAAAAATATTAAGACAAATTAAGACAATGTGCAGAGCCTTCAGAGTTCCTGCCTTCTGCTTAAACACCAAAATATCCACTGAGTACACAAACATATATAGAGTTTACTTTACTTGGGAACAGACCCTCTCCTGAGCTCTGTTCTAAGGGCATCCTAGTGTAAAACCAATGCCAACTTCTAGGCCATCCTCTGAAGACTGCCCCACCCCCAAGGTCTCTATGGATATTGTAGCGGGAAACAGAGCCAAGGCCGTTATGGGAAAACATCAAAATCCTGTGGTAATGTAAAATGGCAAAATCTCGGAATTCTTTGTCTTTGATTTTTTTTTTCATTTTTGTGCTTAAGGTACAATGCATGTAAACTCAAATTCATTGTTATTTTTATCTATTCTTCCCTGGAATTTGGAATTTTAAGCATTTCTACACAATCATGCATAATCTCCACTGAAAACAGTTGCAGACACCAATATAGTAAAATTGTTATGCAGATGACAAATACATTAACATTTAAATCGTTTCCAACAATCCCACAATGATTTTGATGTTCCCCCTTTCTTCTCATATCTAGAATGATCGCTTCTGCCACACTTTGGTCAAAATTACATATTTAATCCTCAAAATAATAATAGTATGTGCACTCCTGCTCTTCCATAATTCATTACCACACACCAGATGCTAGTATACAGCATCCAACTTCATTCAGATCACAGGCCTTCTGTTTGCTGCTAATTTGCGATCATCAAGCAAAGGAACTGTGCCATTCTGTGAGCTCATTGTTGCTACACAGATCTTGATAATCTTTCTTCACAATGACAACATCTGATGGCATCCCAGACTCCCTGCTATGCCAATAATTGTTCAAATGTTGTCTTAGTGAACATTTACAGTCCATGGAATTGTCTTCTTCAGTCTAGAGTTCATGGCAACCTAGCTGATTGCTCAGTTCAGTGAGTCAACTGATGTTGAAAGACAGTGACTTCACCCACTCATCGGATCAGGGTGCCTGCACAGTTTCAAAATGGTCATCTGACTCAAGCCTTGGGACCTTGGTCAAGCAAACACATTGCCCCCAAGCCAAAACCTCTCCAGTCAATCAAAACAATTTCCAGAAAACCATCTCTTAACTTTGTCACAAACTTCATAAATTATTAAGACTTTCTCTCTCTCTAACTACAATTTTCATACCTGTTTTTATTTCTGCCCTTAGTTCTCTTCAACTGTGATCCACCATTTCCTGGAGGATTTTAACAATATTCATTCATTCCTCTGGAGCGAGGTCACCAGTAGTCGCAACTGCATAATTCACATTATAATCCGTGCTGTACATTGGATCTAATAATGAAAATGCTGTAAGACCCTTATCACTAAGTGACAGTATCAGCCTGCCTGTCCAATTTTTTTTTTGTCCCTTGCCAATGCTGGTTTGTTCATAACTACTTCTGTTTGCTTCTGATAATTTATCTGAATTCAGACTTTAAATAGCCTGTTTTGTTTTAATGTGATATCTGTCCTACTTTAGCTGCTGCTAATTGTTACGGTTCAGGTCTTTTCTCAATCACTGTTGTCTTGCATTTGTGGCTACAGGGCAATTTCAGTGTTCAGGCCATGTTCCCTATGCATTGGAAGGATGCCTTTCTTTGTGAAAAAGCTTTGGTTGGATTGGCATGCACATATTAAGGTAACCTTTATGCATGGACGTGTGGATTATTCACGAATACAAGGGATTCTTATAACATTCTTATTCCTTCAGTCAGACTGAAATTGATACAGCACGATGTAAGGGGACGACACACGTATCATTTTGTTTATACGTTACATAAAATATCAGAGCAGAGGAAAGAGCAAAAAGTGAAAGAATTTGACAAAAAGTATTTTCAAGCAAAAAGAAATCAGTGCTTTAGCATTGCCTTTGACCATTATTAGAGAGTCGGTGAGCTCAATTAGCTGGACAGTTGGTCTGCAACATGGGGCGATGCCAAAGAGTAAGTGGGCTGTATTCCCAACCATTCAAGGTTACAATAAAGGACTGTCTTTCTCAGCCTTTCCCCTCGCCTGAGGCATGACAACCCTCAGGTTAAACCACCACCAGTCATCTCTCTCTAATACGAGAGAAGCCCTACGGTCCAGTGGGACTATGCTGACTTTGACTTTGACTTTACTTTTTTCTATTCAAAATGCTGAACACATTTTGGAAGAAATTGCTCGTAGATAAATCAAAGATTGGGACTGCCCGTCCAAGAATCATGGAGTCTGACTGCATCCCTAATTATTTGATTGACCTTTTGTGTTTGATTTAGAGCAACCTAATTTGATGATCAAGCATGCTCTTCCAAATGAACCAGCAGCTAAACAGTTAAGTACATTGAACGTTCAAGTAAATATAGTGTAAAACCGAATGGGTCTTGGTCATTTAATAGTCTGCTATGACACCTGACAGTAATTGGAACTGTAAGCTACAACCCATTCTTGGTGCTCGAAATAAAATCAGCATATGAATTACCGCCTACCTTTCCATTTGATTAAGTCTGAGAACAAAGCTACTAGGCTTTGACTCAGACACACCATCTGTGTTGCCAATACAGATTCCAAAGAAGCACTTGGAATAATTAAAAATGCATTTAAAGATAGAAAAGCAAGCTAAAACAAACGCATAGTGCTGCTCAACCACAGCCTGAAACTGATCAGCAAATTCCAAAATGGCAAGCTCCCAGAACAAATAGAAATTAATTTCCAGATCAAATCTTCAGCCTGCATTCACTTGAAGAGGCAGAGGTGTTCACAGGGAGGACTGAATTGAAAATAATGGTTTCAAGGCCACACTTTCTGCCCATTTACTTAGAATGGAAAATGATGCATCATTGTCAAAGAGAACAAAGCTTGAACTCCTTAACTAAGATGAGAAAGTTGGGAGGTATAAATCATTACAATTGTCATTTTCCCTCCTCTGCAAGAGATCTCCGACACCCAGAGCATTCCCTGATAACTGGATCAAAACTGGAGGAGTAATACAGAAAATAAAATGTTTACCTTTCAGTTAATGCTAAGTAAAAAATTTGTGTTTAAAAGAGATGGTTTATCAGATGGGAAGGTAATCATACAAAATTTTTAATCATCCATTCTTTCTCAAATTGATAGTAATTGGTTCAGACATACAAACAATATTAACGCCTCACTGGCAACAGGACGGGACTGGAGAGTTTTTTTAAAAAATCGATATTATGTAACCTGACTCTAACATATTACGTATACCTATGCTAACATTTTATGGTGATGAGCTTCAGAGTGGCTGAGTGTCCCAATGTCCCAACGTGCCCATACTGTAAACTCATTCATTTATTTACTTTGAGTTCCCCTAATGCAATTCAAACATCGAACTGAAATTAACTTTGCATGTCAGGTTTTCAACAGCTGGGCATTGAAAAAAGTGAAATTGTACAAAACTTTATTGAGATGATTAAAAGCCAGGAGGTCTAGTTGAGTTAAGTTTCATTTATCACAGGCTCTTCCTCATTCCTTCTGGCTTCAATTTAGAGTTTAGTGTAAGAAAGTTTGAAGTTGTTCAGTCGAAGGCTGCACTTGATTCGACTGTCAGAGAGGAACTAATCAAGATCATCAAAAACAAGGGAAATGCAGTTGAGGGAGCTGCAAGGAACCAGCAAGAAGATACCAGCAGAGGGTATTTGCTTGCAAACCAGTTTACCCCTGGAACAGTGTCTAAAAATGTAGGCTTGTCTTTCTCGAAATATCAAGAGGAACAGTCCTTCCGAAGACTAAGATTATAAGTTCAGGTGGTGACAGACCACTAAAGCGTCGTGGAAGAAGACCTGATTCCTGATGGAGTTGGCAATCTCCCCTTACTGGTGACAGTAAAAGTTACCATTATCCTTAATGTCTTTGACTTCAACTTCTGGAGACTTAGCCAGAGACTTGAACTTAGCTAAATAAAGTAAATGTTGACCCTGAAAGAAAGAAGACTTTGTTATGATCACACTGGACAAATCAGATTGTAGAATGAAACCTGGATTGACCATACTTTGCTTTGATGGTTTTACTGGAATAGTCTTTGACTGAAATATCAACACACAGTGTTACAGATGTTGTTTGAATAATTAAACAAGTTTCTTATCAAAATAAAATGAAGATAAAATAGAATAAAATAAACTATCTACTTATATCTACTTATAACACAAACACAAACACAGTAAAAATATAATCCCATTAATCTCAAAACACTCCTTTATAAACTGATAAGAAAAAAAAACAGATTTTGTATAGTACTGAAAGTATACCTCTGATCCAGTACCAAAAAATATCACTTATACAATACTGACACCAGAGTTGGAATTTCTAAGACCTTGATCGGTTTAAATTGCAAGTGACTTTAATTTTTGGATTGGAATTGCAGGTAGCTTCTTCCTGAAGCTATTCATGCACCTGAACTTAGATGTACTCAGCTTCAAGTAATTCTTCAGGATTTTATCATCACACTTCTCATCAGAGACAAACATTTTTTTTTACGCTAAGATAATCTAGGTTCATTATATCTCTCCTTTCTCTGGAGCACTGGACATTTCAGGCATCTTTACCAAAGGACTTCATAGAACTGCACAATCCCAAAATAAAACTAAAACAAAATCTCTCCCTCTGAACAATGGATAATTCCCTTAAGCTCAATTAAAAGCTTCTCTTAACCTTCCAAACTGAAGCTTGTTTATCTTAGCCAGTCATTATGCCTACTGAAATACTAACAATTATCACTTCAGAAACACCAAAAACACACAAGTTACTAACTCAAAACCAAAATCCCAAATTTGCACTGAAGATATTTAAGATATATATAAGTCACACAGTTTACATCACAACACAAGTATGATTTAATCATGGAACCTGACAAATGTTGAAATTTAAAGTGGCCATTATAACAAAGTGATCAAGTCAACTGAAAAATACTTTGTCTTGTCAAAGATGCCTAAAAGGTTGATGTAGGTATCCTTTTCCAATGCACTACCAGCTTCACTATTTCAGACGGTAAGTTGGGCAGAGATGCTGCTTGTAACAAGGGCTTCCTTCATCACCAGCAGGTAGCTCTCCAATCTTAGAATGAAAGAAAATCTTACACTCTCATTGGCATTCTGTGCTCTTTCTACTCATGCAACTAAGGCACTACAGGTCTAAAAGTTACTCTGAGGCACATGCACATCTTGCTCATACTGCAATCTTCAGATTGTTAGTCAGGCATAAAACATGTTCTGGCATACTTTCAAGGAATGTAAGGATTGTGCCATTTGAATATGTGCAGTAAAAATTGGGGAAGCTGAACAAATTGATTTCTAATGAAATGGGGATTGTAGTTGGGAGGAATAGAAGAGAGATGCAAGGATTTGAGGGGAGCAAGAACGTTGATTCAAACAGAGCTGTAGGTGCAGATGGAAGTGAAGTGGATGCAAGCAGGGCTGTGGATGGAATATGATTTCCAAGTCAGAGTGAGAGAAATATAGCTGCATCTCTAACTTTCTAACATCTCAAGCACCCTGCCTGACTGGTCAAATAATCAAACCATTGCAATCTTGGATCCATTACGTGACTACATTTTACATGCTGGACCAAGTTCAGTGATACCATATTTATGCTAACAGTACTTTTTTTTTCTTATTTCTGCCTTGACCTTACAACACCCAGTAGAATACCATCTGTGATACTTGTTCTCATTCTAGACAGCTCTATATTATTTGTGAAATCTAAAATCTTCCATAGTTTTTTTCACTTCTAAACTGGATGTTTAAATAGTCAACAGGAAGTTGTGTTTTGGTATTTGCTACCATGCCCTCTTGTGTAGCAATTAAATTATAACTAGGAATCTCAGTTAAAATTATCAATTTTTATCTATCCCATGATGTTGTACTTTCATCGTTCACTATTGCCTCACTCTTCCCTGTTCCAATTTAACATTGACTGCCATGGCCAATGACTCCAGACCAATTTGGAATCACTCACTCTCTTTCCTGAATCCTGCCTTTCTTCCTGCATTGCCCTTGAATGCTGTTAGATTTTGTCTTGCTTGGCTATCAGAATACTAATGCTCTAACCTAAGCTTCAACACAGTCCCTCATTGGAATGAATTCTCACAATACACCAACGTAAGTAGAGTCACAGAAGTCTGCAGCATAGAAACAGGCCCTTCAGCCCAACTTGTCCATGCCACCCAATTTTCATAATTTAAACTAGTCCCATTTGCCTGCATTTGATCCATATCCCTCGATGTACGTGCCCAAACATTTCTTAAATGACAAAGTTGTACTCGCTTCCACTGCTACCTCTGGCAGCCTGTTTCCGGTATTCTGTATGAAAAGATTGCCCCTCTGGACCCTTTCATATACCTCCTCTCTCACCTTAAACCTATGGCTTCTAATTTAAGCCTCCCTTACCTTGGGGAAAAGCTGTCAGCTGTCTACTTTATCTATGCCCCTCATGACTTTTTAGACCTCAGACTCCTATGTTCCGGGAACCAAGTCTCAACCTATCCAAACTCTCCTTATAATTCAAACCTTCCAGTTCCAGGATAGCATCCTAAATCTTTTCCGCAGACTTTCTAGTTTAATAACATCCTTTCTATAGCAGGATGATCAGAACTGCACACAGTACTCCAAAAAAGCCTTACCTATATCTTGTACAGCTGCAACAAGACATCCCACCTCTTATGCTCAATGCTCTGGCTGATGAAAGCAATCATGCTGAAAGCCTTCTTCACTGCCCTCTCTACCTGTAATGCCATTTTCAAGGAGCTATGAATCTGTACCCCTAGATCACCTTCTTCTATAACACTCCTCAGGGCCCTACCATTGACTGTGTAAGTTCTGCCCTGGTTTGACCTCTATCAAAGTGCAACACCCTGCATTTATTAAAATTAAACTCCATCTGCTATTTGAAGGGAAGTCCACATTTGAGATGTGGGAGGCTTTCAAAGATAGGTTAAAGATAGTGCAGGATTGGCATGTCCCGTTGAAGGCAAAGGATAGGAAGGGCAAGATTCATGAACTGTGGATGACAGGAGAAATTATACGACTAGCCAAGAGGAAAAGGGAAGTGTACATAAGGTCTAGGCAGCTAAGAACAGAACAGGCCCTAGAGGAATATTGGAAGAGTAGGACAAATTTTAAATGAGGTATCAAGCGGGCTAAAAGGGGTCATGAAATAACTTTGGTGAGCAGAATTAACAGGAATCCCAAAGCATTTTATTCTTATATAAGAAGCAAGCAGGTAACTAGAGAAAGGATTGGTTCACTAAAAGATAATGAAGGAAGGCTGTGTGTCAAACCTGAGCGAATGGGTGAGATTCTGAATGATTACTTTGCATCAGTGTTCACTGAGCAGAGGAACATGATGAGCTTCACACAGAGGGTGGTCAGCATTTGGAAAGTGTTGCCAGCAGATGTGGTAGAGGCAGGCACTGTAGATTCATTTAAGATGCGCCTGGACAGATGCTTGTGTAGGTGGGAAGCAGAGGGATACAGATGCTTAGGAATTCACCAACAGGTTTAGATAGTAGATTTGGATTGGCTCAGGCTTGGAGGACTGAAGGGATTGTTCCTGGGCTGTAAATTTTCTTTGTTCTTTGTTCTTTGTTCCTCAACCTACTGGCCCAGTTGATCAAGATCTTGCGGTATTCCCAGATAGCTTTCTTCACTGTCCACTATACCACCAATCTTGGTGTCATCCACAAACTTACAAAATTACTAAATTCTCATCCAAATAATTTATATGAATGGTGAATAATAGTGGACCCAGCATCGATCCCTGTGGCACATCTCTGGTCACAGGCCTTCAGTCTAAAAACTCTACAATTGCCCTCTGTCTTCTACCATCAAGCCAAATTTGTATCCAATTGGCTAGCTCTCCCTGGATAGCATGAAATTTAATCTTACTCAACAATCTACCATGCATAATCTTGTCAAAGGCCTTGCTAAAGTCCATGTAGACAAAGCCTACTGCACTTCCTCATCAACTTTATTGATCACTCATTCCAAAAACTCAAATTCATGAGCCATGGTTTCCCACACACAAAACCACGCTGAATATCCCAAATGAGTCTTTGCCTCTCCAAATGCCTGTAGATCCTTATCTCTGAGAATCCCCTTTAGCAACCTGCCTGCCATAGATGTTAGGCTCACCGGTCTGTAGTTCCCAAATGTTTCCCTGTAGCCTTTCTCAAATAATGGCACAACATTAACCACCCTCCAATATTCGGGCACTTCATCCGTGGCTGTCGATGATACGAATACCTGCACTAGGGTCTTGCAATTTCCTCCCTAGTTTCCCATAAAATCCTGGGATGTACTTCATCAGGTCCCAGGGATTTATCTACCTTAATGCATTTTAAGACTTCCAGCATCTCCTCTTCTATAATGTGGACACTCTTCAAGATATCACTATTTATTTCCTCAAATTCTCTAGCATCCAGACATTTCTCGATGGTAAACACTGACAAGAAATATTAGTTTAGGATCTCACCCATCTCTTATGGGTCAGCACATAGATGGCCTTGTTAAACTTTAAGAGGTTGTCTTCTTTCCCTAGTTACTGTTTTGCCATTCATATACTTGTAAAATTTCTTTGGATTCTCCTTTACCTTATCTGCCAAATGCATCTCATGCCCTCCTGATTACTCTCTTAAGTGTATTCTGATACCCCCTATATTCCTCAAGGAATTCACCTGATCCAAGTTGGCTCTCATGTCATATACCTTCTTCTTTTTCAAGTCCAGTTATCCAGTATTCCCTACTCTTACCAGCCTTACTCTTCACTCTAACAGGAACATGCAGACTCTGAATCCTCATTAACTCACTTTTGATAGCCCCTCACTTACCAGACATCCCTTTGCTTCCAAACAGCCTCCCTCAAACAACTTTTGAATGTTTCTTTCTCAGACCATCAAAATTGGCCTTGCCCCAATTTAGAGCTTTAACTTGTGGACTGGACCTATCCTTTTCCATAGCTATTTTAAAACTAATGGAATTATGGTCACAAGTCTCAAAGTATCCCTTACGAACACTTCTATCACTTGCCTTGCCTTATTTTCCAAGAGGAGGTCTAGTTTGTCCCCTTCTCCAGTACAGTCAGCAACATACAGCACGAAAAATTCTTCCTGAACACATTTAACAAATATCTCTCCATCCAAGCCCTTAACACTATGGCAGTCCCAGTAAATATGGCAGAAAATGCTAATTGCGGGATTCTTAAGCTTCTTCTCTTCAATTCTCTTAGACATATTGTTCCCCCTATTGAATCATACCTTAGGTGCCTCTGCATTTGTTGTTTTTCCTTCACTATGACTCTTTGCTGCCTCTCTCCTGCTGCCTTTTTGCCAATGCCAATCTTCTAAGCTTTGGATTTTACATGCTGTAACATCATTCCAGAGATATAATGTATACAATTGATACTGGATATTTTCAGCTAATTTCCTGAAACTTTCTGTGGTCTGCTTCCAGAGCTACTATGGATTCAATCATTATTCTGACTTCTGAGTATGCGGTAACCGATTCAATTGCTACAAGATCATCTGCTGAATAAATATAATTAAAATAGGATCAGCTTTACTGCAAGGTTTTAAATGGAATGATTCTAAACACTTTTACCATTAACAGAGCTTTATATGAGATTATTGATTTCATATATACTGCTACCAAATCCCTTAAAAATTCTTTGAGAGAATGTCTTTATAAACAAATTCTATCTAAAGAGAATCGCTGTGTAAAAAGTAATGCAATAAATCACCACTCCATACAATCTACTTGTTAACTTCAAACTCTCCCTGGCAGAGCATTCAATAACTACCTGGTCAAGTAATCTAAATGCAGACATTGATGAATAGGAGGTTTGCATTTGCAATAATATCCAGTAAGCCACCCGTGGTGAAGAGTTGAAAATGAGACAGTATGCAACATTTTCAGTGTTTTAACCTTAGTCAAATGTTACTCTGTGTAAACCTGTTGGAAATGAGGGGCTAAAATTGTCACATTTCATCTTCCAGTCTGCTGTTGTATTTTTATTTTTTGGAACAAAGCATTTACCAATATTAAAGAAAACAATGTGAGATTTTGGGCACATTACTCTGTCAATCAGTGGGTGAGCAGAACTGAAATGCCAGGACCTTCCAGCTCCCAAGGCTCTGTCACCATATTTAAACCTCAACTGTACACCAGCAATCCAGGAACTGCCCCTCACACTATAGAGTTCACATCTAATAACTCAACACATGGCACAGAATAAAAAGTACATTTGTTCCCCAAAGTTCAAGGCAATAGAAAGGATTCAGTTCTCGTCCTGTCTGAACACAATGGGCCGCCCTATCAGAACCGTCCAGCCTGGACAACGACAGCACCACCAGTCAGTGCTGTATCTACCATCAAAATAGATAGTCAGCAATACTACAAATAGATTAATGATCTACACAGGTACATGCACCATCTTCTCGGCTATGTCATACTGACAGAATCATCACTCATTCCAATTTTTCCAAAGCACACATTTTTCACCAGAGGTGGTTCATTACAATTCTCAGCATCACTTACATCATGTCCACTCAATGTCATGTCCACTCAAAAGCTTATGCCACCTCATCCACTGTGACTACTAACCCTTGCTGGTCTCTTCATTTCCTACTCACTCACTAGATTAGATTAGATTACATTACAGCGTGGAAACAGGCCCTTCGGCCCAACAAGTCCACACCGACCCGCCGAAGCGCAACCCACCCAAACCCCTACATTTACCCCTTACCTAACACTACGGGCAATTTAACATGGCCAATTCACCTGACCTGCACATCTTTGGACTGTGGGAGGAAACCGGAGCACCCGGAGGAAACCCACGCAGACACGGGGAGAACGTGCAAACTCCACACAGTCAGTCGCCTGAGGCGGGAATTGAACCCGGGTCTCAGGCGCTGTGAGGCAGCAGTGCTAACCACTGTGCCACCGTGCCGCTCATCACCTGTCTTATGCATTCATGATAGCTAATCGCTCTCGCACCTGCTTCTATCATACTGAATTCTTCTCTTTCTTCCATTGCAGGAGAAGAGAGTTGAGTGAGTTGGGGAACAGCAGGACCACTTGTGTGCGAACAGGAAGGAATAGGATACCAATCCAGGGGCAACAGAGCAGGCAAGAGAAGCAGCCTGAGACAGGTAGTTGATAGCATCTAAAGGAGCAATTGAGATGAGAGCCCTGAGACTGGCAATAAGAAGCACTTAAAAGAGTGAGTGAGATAAGGATTTCAAGACAGGTAGACGACAGCACCCAGACGGGAAAGTTGGAAGAGGCCCATAAGACAGATAGGCAAAGACAGGGCTAGATTAATAACTGGTGAATAATTTTAATTTCTAATTTCTCATCTCCAACATTAAATAAGTGGTCTGAAAGTGAGCTTGATGCATAGCAAGATACCTCAGCTGTTTGAAATGCCAATTCTGTGTATTGTGGTGAATTTTGAATACTTTTTGTGGCCGAGATGGTTATATATATGGGAGATGTCTGCAGCTGTAAAATATTGGAAGGTGAGTGGCAACCTGAATCTTTGTGTAATATCCACAAAACTGAGAACAAAGTGATAACAGGTGTCTAATAAAGTTGTCACACTCAAAATTAAGAACAAGCAGGTAGAGAAAGACAGAGAGAGATCTTCCTTGCTTCTAGGAATTCAAGGAAGATCAGGTATGTAGTGCAGGAGTCCACTGAGTCTATCTTTCTCACTGACAGCTTTTCTACTTTGAATATTGGTGAAGGTGATGATTCATCAGATAGATGCACCAAAAGCCAATCTTTTTTTGATTAGATTCCCTACAGTGTGGAAACATGTCCTTCGGCCCAACAAGTCCACACTGACCCTCTGAAGAGTAACCCACCCCCCCGCTGACTAATGTGCCTAACAACTATGGACAATTTAGCATGGCCAATTCACCTGACCTGCACACCTTTGGAATGTGGGAGGAAACCAGAGCACCTGGAGGAAACCCATGCAGACACGGGGAGAATGTGCAAACTCCACACAGACAGTTGCCTGAGGCTGGAATCAAACCTGGGACCCTGGCGCTATGAGGCAGCAGTGCTAACCACTGAGCCACCATGCCGCTCCTATTGTCTCAATCTTATAGCTCAATTGTACAAGTTTGTTGGGGAATGGTTGAAGAGTAAAAGGGTGATAGTGGTAAATGATAGAATATTTAGTGGAATTATACAGCTTTCTGCAGCCATAGACATTAATCTAGAATGGTATGTTGCCTCTCTGGTGCCAGGGACAGCGATGATACAGAGCGGCTGTAGGATTCACTTCTCTGGGAGGATGAAGGCCAGAGATTGTAGGCCACATCTGCACTAATGACATAGATAGAGGGAGGGATGGGTTGCTGAAAATCACTTTTTGGGAACTAGGCAAGACACTGAAAAGGAGTAGAGAAATAGAAAGCTTGAGTGAATGGACATATGGCTGGAAAAATGGTGCAGGAGAGACAGTTTTAGATTTCTGGAACATTGGGACTGGTTCTGGCGCAACTGAGACTTGCGTAAGATTAGATTACTTTAGATTACATTACAGTGTGGAAACAGGCCCTTCGGCCCAACAAGTCCACACCGACCCGCCGAAGCGAAACCCACCCATACCCCCACATTTACCCCTTACCTAACACTATGGGCAATTTAGCATGGCCAATTCACCTGACCTGCACATCTTTGGACTGTGGGAGGAAACCGGAGCACCCGGAGGAAACCCACGCAGACACGGGGAGAACATGCAAACTCCACACAGTCAGTCGCCTGAGGCGGGAACTGAACCCGGGTCTCCAGCACTGTGAGGCAGTAGTGCTAACCACTGTGCCACCGTGCCGCCCACCAAGGAAGGCAAGTTTCACCTTAGCAGAACTGGATCTAATATTCTTCAAGGGAAATTTGGAAGTGTTATTAGAAAGGGTTTAGACAAGCTTGTCAGTGGGTTGGGAACCTAAGAGGAAATTCAGGTAGAATGAAAACAAATTTACAACTTTTTGCTGCAAGTCAAAAAGTTGTAAATGAAAGAATAAAGCAGCAGAAACAAATCCTAAAGTTAACCAGACTCAAATTACACAATACTATTTAAAAAGTCAGAATTAAAACCATTCTATCTGAGTGCATGCAACTAGGTGAATTGTTGATGTGGCACAGATCAGGAAATTACAGGTGTATGTCAGCAAGGGAATACAATCACTATGGGTGACTTCAGTTTACATATCGATTGGATAAATCCAATGAACACCAATGCTATGGAGGACAAATTCATGGAATATGTTCGAGACAGATGTCTGGAGCAATATGTTGAAGTCCTAACTGGGGCACGGGCTATTTTAGATGGAGTATTGTGCAATCAGAAAAGGCGAACTAATAATCATGTTGCAAAATACTCTTTAGGGAATAGTGACCATTTACCAGTAAATTTGAAAAAGATGTAATTCAAACTAAAGCCAAGGTCTAATACCAAATCAAGGCAATTATGAAGGTAAGAAGGAAGTTGGAGGATTTAATATATATTATATAGTTTGACAGTAAAAAGGCAATAGCTAGTATTTGAAGAATTTTTAATACTTCTGCAGGGGATGAGGGTGTTGCTGGCTTTATTGCCCATTCCTGATTACCTAGAGGGCAGTTAAGAGTTAACCATACTGTGGGTCTGGAGTCACAAGTAGACCTGACCAGGTAAGGATGTGTGTTTCCTTCCCAAAATGATATTAGTGAACCAGATGGGTTTTATCCCCCAACAATTGGCAATGGATTCATGGTCATCATTAGACTCTTAATTCAGGTTTTTATCAAATTCAAAATCCACCATCTACCATGGCAAGATTCAAACCCAGGTCCGCAGAACATTAACTGGCTGTTGTGGTTCTGTTTGCCGAGCTGGAAATTTTTGTTGCAAACGTTTCGTCCCCTGTCTAGGTGACATCCTCAGTGCTTGGGAGCCTCCTGTGAAGCGCTTCAGTGGTGTTTCCTCCGGCATTTATAGTGGCCTGTCCCTGCCGCTTCCGGTTGTCAGTTTCAGCTGTCCGCTGTAGTGACCGGTATATTGGGTCCAGGTCGATGTGTTAACTGGCTGCCTGGATTAACAATCTAGGCCGTCACCTCCACAACTCTTGCTTAGTTTTCATAAAAATCATATATTCATTTACAGGAAAAGGAAGAAAATCATGACCAACAAGGGAAGTCAAGGATGACATTCAATTAAAGGAAATGTGTTCAAAACATACCAGAAAAAAAGCAGTAAACCTGAGGAGTGGAAAGAGCTATAGAATTCAGCCAGGGAAGACAACATAATTGAAGAGCAAATAGAATATGAATTAAAATGGCAAGAAACATAAAAAATGTAAAAGCTTCTATTGGTGTGTAGAAAGGAAAAGAATGGCAAAGATAAATGTGGGTAGATAACAGGTAGAGACAGCAGAATTTATAATAGGAAATAGAGAAATACCAGAGAAGCTAAATAACCACTGAATGTCTGACTTCACAGAGGAAGGCACAGAAATATCCTTAAAAAAGTAAAGATTCAAGTGATGAGTGAGAGTGTGGGACCAAAAGAAATTGGTATCCGTTAAAAAAGTCATCTTGGAGAAATGAATGAGATTGCAGGTTTACAAGTCCTTGGATCTGACAGCCTTCATCACTGAATGTTAAAAATGGATGTAATGGTGATCATCTTTTCAAATTCTATTCATTCTGCAACTGTGCTTGCAAATCCTTCAACCCTCCTGTTTAAGAAAGCAGAGCAAGAGAAAACAGGTAACTATAGACCTATGAGCTTGACGTCAGTAGTTGGAAAAATACTCAACTCTGACTTAAAGGATATGATTACTGAATACTTCAAAAATAATTGTCTGACTGGACAGGGTTAGAATTAAAGTGGAAGTGGGTACTGCAGATGCTGGAGATTAGCGTCAAGATTAGAGTGGTGCTGGAAAAGCACAGCCGGTCAGGCAGCATCCGAGGAGCAGGAAAAATCAACGTTGAAGGGCTTTTACCCAAAACGTCAATTTTTCTGCTCCTCGGATGCTGCCTGACCTGCTAGGGTTATAATTAAGTTTCAAGTTGGAATTCATGTTTGACAAAGACTGACTGAGGTTTTTTTTTTGAGCATGATAATAAACAGAATCCACACAGATTACCAGTGAATCTGTTGCATTTGTTTTTCAGAAGGCTGTTTATAATGCCCCAAACCAGAAGTCAGTAAACAACGTTAAAGTGCAGGAAAGTGAGCAGAATAAATTATCATGGATTGAGATTTGTTAACAATAAAAAAAAACAGAGTGTAGGAATAATTGGGTTGCTCTTGGGTTGGCAGGCTGTGACCAGTGGGTTTAACAAGGTGCTTGAACCCAAGCTGCTCACAATCTAAATCAATGTTTTTATGCGAGAACCAAATAACCCTCTTGTAGCACAGAGGTAGTATCCCTATCTATGAACCTGGAGGACCAGATTCAAGTCCCATCTGCTCCAGACGTGTTTAATAGCATCTCTAAACAGATTGATTAGAAAAAAGGTTGTTTTTTTTAAATGATGTGAAAGATAATTGTAATGTTTCCAAGATTAAGATGATATAAAACTTGGTGGGAATGTGAATGGAAATGCAAAGAGGCCTCAGTGGGATTCAGCCAGTCTTAAATGGAGATAGTGTATTGACATTCAAAGGAATCCTGGTGACCCTGTTCATAAGTCACTGGATAGTTAGCATGCAGGCACAGCAAGCAATTGGAAGGGAAACAGTAAGTTAGCCTTTGTCACAAGAGGATTTAAGTACAGGAATGAAAATGTTTTGCTTCAATTGTGTAGAATTGAACTGATGAGACCACATGTGCACTTGCCTAAGGAAAGATACACTTGCCATTGAGAGAGTGTCACAGTAATTCATGAGTGTGATTCTTCGAACAGTTTGACTATCTTTTGATAGAGAATGAAGAATGAAGAAGTTCTTGGGGTATGGGTGGGTTGTGCTTCGGCGGGTCGGTGTGGACTTGTTGGGCCGAAGGGCCTATTTCCACACTGTAAGTAATCTAATCTAAAAAAACACTATTGACCTGTGTTCTCCGGAGTTTGGAAGAATGAAGGTGGTCTCACAGGAACTTACAAAACTCTTAACAGGATTGATAGAGCAGATGCAGAATGGAGTTTCCTCTTGCCTGCAGGGTCTAAAACCAGGGGACATAGTCTCAGTATAAAACGCGAGATGTTTGGGACTGAAATGGAGAGAAACACCTTCACTCAGAGGGAGGTGAATCTTTGGAATTCAGAGGGTCGTGAAAGATCAATCATTAAGTTAGTTTGAGATAGAGATTGACAGATTTCTCATTACAAATGATATTAAGGGACTTGATGAAAGCATAGGAATGTGACATTGAGGTTGATGATTAACCATGATTTAGAATAGTAAAACAGGCTCCTGGGGCCGAATGGCCTACTCCTGTTTCCATTTTCCTTCAGCTATGCTCTTTTCTGAATACCACTGTTGCTAACTCATGCTTTTCCACATAATCCTTTGACTGTCTTCACCAAGTTATTCCCTCTCTTCTATGAAAATGGTAATGACAATCAGTTAGCCTACAACAAGGAAGAAACTACTAAGTATTAGCCTAAGCTCTGAGAGAGAAGCCCATGAAAGCTCAGAGGACACACCATTAAGTTGTGCATCTCCTGCAACACTGAGATTGTCATCTTGGTGTGTTCTCTTTCTAGAGTAGAGCCACAAGAAGGAGGGGTGTGGGTAGCAATGTGGTGAGCATATCACTGGCACTTTTAAAAAATTCATTTGCAGGATGTGGGTGTCGCTAGTTAGGCCAGCATTCAGTGCTCATCCCTAGTTGCCCAGAGGGCAGTTAAGAATCAACTACATTGTTGTGATCTGGAGTCACATGTAGGCCAGACCAAGTAAAGATGGCAATTTCCTTCCGTGAAGGATATTGGTGTGGGTTTTTTCTGACAAACGTCAATTGTTACATGGTCATTATTCGATTCTTAATTAAAGACTTTTGTTGAATTCAAATTCCACTATCTGCCATGGTGGGAGACAAATCCAGGTCTCCAGAACATTGCCAGGGTCTCTAAATTAGCAGTCTAACTATAATACCACTGGGCCATTGCACCTACCATGCATGCATTGCTGGTTAGCACAGTCACATAATCAGGGAGCATGCCTTGGTGCTCAGCAGTCCTTAGTCACAACGGTGTGCATTCTCCTAGCTGCAACATCAAACTCACACATTGAGCAGCAGCTTACATGGCAAATACGCTGCATATTGCAAACAAGCAAGCAGCCATGCCTCAAAGTCCGAAGGGGTGTAGCTCCCACTGAAATTCATTGAGGCTGCCATCAGGAGGGAGTCATGCCACTAAGACAAGGACAGTCTTCAATAATCATCCACAGGATTGAGCATGGTCAGGTATTCACTTGGGGTGATCTTGGTGAGGGGTTCTTTTACTTTGCAGTCCAGGAAGTGGGTCATGGTCAGTCCTACGGCTCCATAGCACTAGTCGGAGGTGGGGGATAGGGCTAATATGGTGAGGGGGATGTACAGGCTCCAGTTAGGGATTAGGGTATTTCCCACCCAGAGAGAAGGTGTCGCAACCCGTCATTAATAGAAATGTGCAACGGGTAAGATTGATAACAGGTTTTTGTCAGAGTTGTAGTAGAATAAAGAGTGACACTTATTCAGTGTCGCTGCATCCCCACAGGAGCAGTCCTGGTCTTCACCTGCGAGGACCAGATTTTGTTCTTCACGTGGGAGAGAAGCCTAATGTCAGGCACCCCTCCACCCATACAGACTCACTCTGTCCCATTATGGGATGAATTCTTCTGTAATATCAGAAAGAGAGGAATTGAATGAGGTAAAAGTGGGTTGCTTGGCTGCTCTTGCTGGTACAAATGGTCAAAAGCAGATGAGGTGATCTGAGGGAGGGAGGAAGAATTGCAGAGGCAATGCAGGATAGCAATTTGAGGTTTAGAACATGGGTGAAAGTGGCTGGATGAAGAAACTACAGGCAATAATGAGAGTGACAGAGCTTAAGTCGGAGGTTTATGCAGTACCAGTGTTGATGTGAGTGTGAGGTAGCAGAATAGAGTGTGATCTTTACTCTGGGAGAACAGAGAAGGTCACTGACCTTCTTACAACACTGTTGACCATTTTTCAAGACTATGGAGATGGCACTGACTAAGGTGGTAAACTGGGACCAGGTTGCCACCTTTAGTGATAAGGCCCCCCTGTCCTTTTCCTCTGGGAAGAGAAAGGCTCTTGTTGGCACCACCCCCTCAACCAGAACCTCCAGGTCCCTGTCAGAGAATGGTAGTGCCATCTTAGCCTTTTCTGACATGTTCAGATTCTGCTGTCTTTGAGCAGGGTAATTTTGGAATGCCAGTGCTTGTGTGAGTGCACAGTGGCCTTTCAAAGATGTCACAGATACGAGGGTCCTTCAGCGGACATCCATTCTCTAGTGAGGTCTTCCAGGGACAGCACATGGTAAGATGGGGCTGGAAAAGGGCTGCCATGGGGCATGGTAGCTGGTTAACGCAGTGAGTTTATAGCAAAGCGAATCCAGTAGACCTCAGGGCAAGAAGGCCTCCAAAGATCTCAATGCATTCTTGACTTAGCCAAAAATTTCAAGATTCAGCCCTCACTCACTAACACATTGAAGAACTGTTAAATGCCCTAATGCATTTCAGTGTGTGTGTGAACATTTACCAGACCCAAATAAAAGGGTGTGACTTCTTCATAATTCCTAAAGTTGACTGAAGTTTCCTACACTGAGTGGACCTGTGGAATCCTGCAAAAGAAATGGCTAGGAAAATTGGACGAAGGCAGATTTTGTCTGATCATTATTTTCTGAAACAGGGGTTCAAAAACTCGATTGGAAAATATGAGTCATTATTCCACTTTTAATCTATTATTAAGAGTACATATAGCATGTACATTTACGACTGGTAAAAGTGCAAAATGGAGATAGAGAAACGGTAACCCATTTGCACACTGCTCAGTTTTTGACTTCAATAGACAAGAGACATAGGCAGTGTATAAATTAAGTTGGCATTGCATTTACCCATTTTGTACAAAAACCCAAGACAACTTTACACGTCTATCTTTTAGCTTAGTAATTGCCTTCAAGGTCCTGAGGCATACTTCTGTTTTGTCATCAGAGTGAAATTGATGTTCTCCTGCTTTGGGTTCCATTAAAGGGTTTGACCAAAATGGTATACTAATTTTTCCCTCAAGTTGTTTATGTATCATTCCTGTACATCCTCGTTATTTTTATGTTCTCACATGTTGGGTCTTGATGTGTTAGACACTGGCACTTTACAGCTGGAGCATGGATTTAAATCAAACACAATCTGATGAGATGAATGTCTTTTGAGAGTGAACACTTTTACAGGGATTTTACCTTGGACAATCTCAGTGAAAGAAAAACGCAGTAATCTCACTCTCATTGGTGTAGCAAAGCTTCGTTTGAAAGGTTCAGCTGAAGTATGAGAGAATGTAACCAGTGTATTCAACCAGACTTGGGGATACTTCCTGCTGATACGTCCTATTGATGCCCAACTGAAGATTCGTGTCACTCCCAGTGTTAATATCATTCATTTGATAGTACGGTATTTTCCAGCAAAAACCCACAGAAGGTGACTAGCCCAGATGGAGTTCTCAGCCATGCAATCGGATCCAGCTGGGGGGAAGTTTCGCAAACATCTTTCATCTCTCCTTACTACGATCTGAATTCCCCACAAGAAGACCACCATCATCTCTGTGACAAAGAAAAACCATGCAGGGTGCCTCAATGATCACCGCCTGGTGTCTCTGACCTCCATAATTATGGATTGCTTCAAGAGGTCAGTAATGCTCACGTCAACTCTAGCCTACAAAATTGCCTTAGCGTTTGCAATTCACCTGCTAACACAACAGATCCAAAGTAGACACCATCTCCCTTGCCCTACACTCATCCCTGGGACTTATGTCTAACAAGGACACCTATGTCAGACCCTTACTTATTGTCTACAATTCCACTTTCAATACCATAATTCCAAAGAAATTAATTTCTAAACTCTGAGACCTAGGTCTCAGTTCCCCCTCTTTGTAACTGGATCCTCAACTTCCTTACCAATAGACCACAATCTGTAAGAAAGGGTAACAGCACCTCCTCCACAACAATCCTCAACTCGGGCACCCACTATACTCCTTATACAATCATGATTGTGTGGCACCAACTACATTTACAAGTTTGTTGACAACACCACCATTGTAGGTTGGATCTCGATGAGACAGAATACAGGAAAGAGACTGAGTGCTTAGTAGTATGGTGTAAAGGTGACAATTTCTCCATTAATGTCAGCAAAATGAAGGATCTGGTTGTTGACTTCAGGAAGTCGATTGGAGAGCACACCCCTGTCTGCATCAATGGAGCTAAGATTGGGATGGTTGAGAGTATCAAATCTCATGATCATCAACAATCTATCCTAGTCCATCCATGTCAAGGTGACAGTTAAGAAAGCACAACAACATCTCTACTTCCTCAGGAGGCTAAGGAAATTTGGCATGTCTGAAAGACTCTTACCAATTTCATAAATGCACCGCAGAAAGCATCCTATTGGATGCATCACAGCTTGGTATTGTAACTGCTGTCCCCAAGACTGCAAGATACTACAGAGTCATGAACCCAGCCCAGTCCATCACCAAACTAGTATTCCATCAAATGACTGGCTGAATAGGCTGGGACTATTTTTTCCTGAAGTGTTGGAGGCTGAGGGGTGACTTTACAGAGGTTTATAAAGTCTTGAGGGCATGGGTATGGTAAATAGGCAAGGTCATTTCCCTGGGGCAATGGAGCCTAGAACGAGAGGACATAGGTTTAAGGTTAGAGAGGGAAGATTAAAAGGCACCTAAGGGGCAACTTCTTCATGCAGAATGTAGTACGTGTATGGAATTAGCTGCTAGAGGAAGTGGTGGAGGCTGGTGGAATTATAACATTTAAAAGGCATCTGGATAGATATATGAATAGGAAGGGTTTAAAGGGGTTTGGGTGAAGTGCTGGAAAATGGGACTAGATTAACAGGATATGGACAAGTTGAGCTGAAGGGTCTGTTTCCATACTATACATCTCTATGACACTATGACTCCATCTATACTTCCTGCTGCCTGGGGAAAGCAACCAACATAATCAAAGACCCTTCCTAACCAGTTACACTCTCTTCCACCCACTTCCATTGGGCAGAAGATATAAAAGTTTGAATACACATATGAATAGATTCAAGAACAGTTTCTTCCCTACTACTATCAGATTTTTGAACAGATCTGACAAATGTTAATTGTGATGGCTCTCTCTGTACCTGCTCTGCGACTGTAACACTGTATTCTGCACTATGTTCTGCTACCCTGATGCATTTTGTATGGTACGATCACTGTATCTTGGTACATCTGCCAATAATAACCAATCCATCAATTTTCCCCATCTTCGTGACAGCTTAGTGCAGGTTAAGCTGAGGCTGAGATGTATATGACAGTTTAGAATGATACATGAGTGACTAAAGATTAGATTCTTTCCTACTATTCTTAAAGTTTGTTGTCAAGGTAAGGGTGACACCACCATTGTTATCTGCTTTTTGTTATCACGGGCAGTTAGTTATAGCCACCTCTACAAAAAGCTGAATTACAAAATAGTGACTTAACAAAGAAGACCAATGTATTTCTAAGTCAAAATGATGGGTAACTTGGAGGAGAATATGGAGGTGAAAATATTTCTTCACCAATGCAGCCTTTGTTCTTCTGAATGCCAGAAGTCATAAGTGAGGGAGGTGTTGTTGAAATAGCCTTGACAAATTGATGCAGAACATCCTTTAAAATGTGTGCACTATAGAGCACAGTCCATCATGATGGAGGGATGGGTATTGAAATCCATTGTTGGCCACTGCTTAAAAAGACTGCTCTGTCCTTAATGATATCAATCTTCTTTTGTATTGATATAGCTAGAGGTATCTGGGTGAGTGGTGAGTATGCTGCCACTATCCTCATTTGAACCTATTCGTGGATGGAGAGAAATCAAAGCACAAGGATATAAACCATTGACAGTAAATCATACAAATCTCGCCCCTTTCTTTGTGATCAGCCTGATGCAAAATCCGATTCTTTGGAGTTTCTGTCCTATGGTGAATCCAACCTGTTAATAGTTACAATTTCATTATGGTAGTACAATTAATGATCCAAAGATTTTATTATTTTTTCCCAGATGGTTATTACTCAGTATTTATTCAGTTTAACAGTTACTACCACTGATGATATAATGGTCATGGGTATGACAAAGGCAGAGCATAACCACAATCTTCTCCTCCTGATGACAGCAGCATGGATTATTATTGAACAGCATCAAGTGTCAGCCAGATAAACTTCTTTGGGACCATCTACTCTGCCAATGGAGTCCATCCCAATCCAGGTAAGATCAAGGATATTAAACAAATGCGGATAAAAGAATGTGTGATGTTGCTTTTTAACTTTCTCTCATCTTGTATTCCAAATTTTACAAACAGGATATCTCTGCTATAAGGGATTTGCTCAAGATGGACATCCATTATGTACAAAAAGATGACAACCAATTTGTCTTCAGTTCACTTAAGTACGTTCTTTCAGCACCTACTGCAATACTATGATTCTTGAAGTGGGCACATTACAGAAAGACCTCATTGATGTCTTTTGCAAGGTTAGAAATCTATTGTTTTTAGTTTGAAAACCCTGTATTCTGCACAAGCCAAGCACATCAAGATTGAGCATATGACATTAGTGCTGATTTGGCATCATGCAGTTTCACACATTCTTAGCAAGAAATTCACCATTGAAACAGATTACAAGCCTTTGGAAATGATAGGGCATAAACTATTAATGATTGTATCATCCCATTTGCAATGCCTACCTACCAAGGCACAAGGTTTGACTTTGAAGTGAGATATAAGACCGTAACAGGATGATTGTGCCCAAAATGCTGACCAATTTGCACAACCCACACAACGACCAAGAGATTCCTCTCAGTTTGCAAATTGTTTCCATGATTCTGAAGTGGAAGGTATTCTCAAGCTTGATGTGAAAGTATCTGTTTCTGTGCTGTACATCTCTATGACTCCTTGACTTGTGAATGTATGTGATTTGTTACACTTTGGCCAATGGCAGTGTGAACAGTTGCAATCTCCAGCTGTCAAAGATGAGCAACCATAAGGATGAACATAAGAACGTTAGAACTAAGAGCAGGAGTAAGCAGTTCAGCCCGATAAGCCTGCTCCAACATTTAATGCAATCATGGTAATCTTACCTCAACCTCAATTTCACTTTCCTGCGCTCTCCTTTTAAATCATTGCTAATTAAAAATGTGTCTATTTCCTCTTTAAATTTATTCACTCTGCCATTGTCCACTGCACTCTCGAGTTGTGAATTGTACAGATTCTCAACCTTTTGAGGAAAGTAATTCCCCTCATCTCTGTTTTAAATCTGCCACCTTTAGCCTAAGAGGAGAAAGTGAGGACTGCAGATGCTGGAGATCAGAGCTGAAAATGTGTTGCTGGAAAAGCGCAGCAGGTCAGGCAGCATCCAAGGAACAGGAGAATCGACCTTTCGGGCATAAGCCCTTCTTTCAGGAATTTTAGCCTAAAACAATGAATCTTTATTCTAGATTGTTCCATAGGGGAAAGACCCACTCCACGTCTACTTTGCTAATCCCTTTTAGCATTTTATACATCTCTTCTCGTCCTTTTAAACTCTATTGAGTATAGGCCTAAACTGCTCAATCTCTCCTCATAGGAAGACACTTTCATCTCTGCAATTAATCTAGTGAATCTTCAATGAACTACTTCCAATACAATAAGGGGCCAAAATTGTCTGACTTACTCCAGATGCAGGTGGCAAAAGATCATTATTCATGGCCTGACTACTAAAGAGGTACCTGAGAGCATTAGTTGTCTTTGGTCATATAGAACTGAAATTAGTCTATCACAATAAATCATTTTTAAGAGCAAATTAATATCAAAATCATTGTATCAAAGTCGTTGTGACAACAGGAACTCCTGAGTGCACAAGATGGCTAGTAACTAGGTCGATATATTGGCCAGGGACAAAACAGATATTTAACGATTTTGGTTTAGAGCAACAGGGACAAATGCTGGCAAAAGGGGCTAGATTTATTTCGGATACCTGGTCGGCATGGACAAGTTGGACCAAAAGGTCTGTTTCTGTGCTGTACATCTCCATGACTCTATAACATGTGAATGTATGTGAGGCACGCCAGCTGTATCAACCCCTACAGTGGAGGGAGAGTCCATTTCCATACCACGTTCTATCCACTCTTAGACAAAAGTAGCAAAGGACCTATTCACAGTGCACAGGGAACATTACATCTTTGAGACAGATTACATTTCTAAATTTCCTGTGCTCAATAACTTAGCAACACAATGAACTCAACCATTGCTGACACAATGAGCTCTAGTTTCAGCCATTCCAGAATGGATAATGTCTGATCATGGATAACAGTTCACTGGCAAAAAAATGTTCAAGACATGTGTGCTGACTGGGGAGTGGAGCATATCACATTTTCACCCCACATTTTCAGATCATGGATTATCAAGTGTGAAACAACAAAACAAGATGTTTGCGTGGCATTGCTGGATTTTCAAACATCAACAATGGAGAAGAGATAACCATTCCCAGACCCTGTTCTGTCCCAGACACTCAGCCCTCAGCTTCACAACTGTGGCAGGTTTCTTGGTAAGACCAGAGTTAAAATTATATTCAGTGTCCCACATTGAATGACAACAAATCTGACACTGCAGAGGTGAAATATTCATTGGAGAAGGGTTCATCTTCATAAACTGTAAAATTCCGATATCTCCGAGCCTGAACAAACTTAGATTGACAGCAATTCATCACAGTGAGCTTAGAATTAAATTATACAAAACTCTAATGTGTAATGCCTTGTCCTGGTTTCCTGTGTTGCAGATGAGGGGAGCCGTATGACGCATAAATAAAGAAAATGTAAAAGCAGCCAAAGAAAGCTCAGATACTTCAAACTAACCTTGGGTGGAAAATTGCAACTAACATGGTTGAATTACTTAGAATCAATATTTAATCATCGTAGACTGTTTTTCTATTTTTTGTAGCTCAATACATTAACCAATGTCTCGAATTTGAATGTGATTATGCATTGTAAGAAGCGGTTTTATAGATATGGTATCCCAAACAACGTAACTTCAGATAATAAACCTCAGTCTGCATGCATGAGTTCAGAAATTGTAATAGATTCAAACACATACATTGTAATGGTTTGAATTATAACATGAGAGACTGCATGGAATTGGGAGCAGGTAGAGGTTAAATCCTTGGAAAGTGTGAATACACCATGAACAGCTCCAACACACTGACATTTGCATTTAACTGTAGCAAATTCATGTGCGTCCATGAAACTGCTTCATGAGAAAGAAGAAATTTCAGTATCTTAATCACTTAATTGTAGTGATAGCACAAGAGATGTGTTAGCCTTCCTTATTCCAGATCCCCACTTCTTCCTGCAAAACTTTCCAAACGTGATTCTTAATGATTTATCTTTTATTGGTGTTGAGTGATGTCCTTCTTTGCATTGTTATTTTTATTTGTTCATGATATGTTGATGTAGCTAGGAAGTTAAGGGTTAATTGACCTTACTAGAGAATTGTTACTGATCATCATCAATAGGGCTCATGTCTTGATGATATCAAATCACATGGAACTGGAACCTAAATCTGTTAGGTTCTACACAATTCCCTCTCTTACCATCTCTTGTATATCTTTAACAAAGCTTGCTCGTCTTCACTCACAAGAGTATAGAACATATGACAGTCGCTGGCAGGACTCACATTATTGCCTACTTGTCTTTGAGAAGGTGATAGCAAGCAGCTTTCTTGAAGCATAGCCCAGGAGAATAGAATTGCATTCCAGAGGTGAGATGAGAATGACCACCCTTGACATCAAGGCTGCATTCAACTGAGTTTGGCAACAAAGAGCCCTAGCAAATCTGGAATCAATGGATTTCAGGGGGTGAACCTGCTGCTGGTCATACCTGGCACATAGGAAGATGGTTGTGGTTGTTGGAGATCAGTCATCTCAACTCCAGAACATCTCTGCAGGCGTTCCTCAGGGAAGTGTCCTAGGCCCAACCAACTTCAGCTGCTTCATCAATGACCTTCCCTCCATCATAAGGTCAGAGGTGGAGATGATCACCAATGATTGCACAATGTTCAGCATCATTCACAACTCCTCAGATACTGAAGCAGGGCATGTTCAAATGCACATGACCTGGTTGATATCCAGGTTTTGGGATAACAAGTGGCAAGTAACATTTGCACCACACAATGACCATGACCTACAAGAGACCTCTATCCCATGACATTCAGTGGGGTTGCCATCACTGAATTCCCCACTATCAACATCCTTGGGGTTATCATTGACCAGAAACCCAACTAGATTTACCAAATAAACACAACAGCAGATCAGAAGCTAGAAATACTGCAGCAAGTAGCTCACTGGATGCTGCCTGAACTGCTGTGCTCTTCCAGCACCACTAATCCAGAATCTGGTTTCCAGCATCTGCAGTCATTGTTTTTACCAAGTAGCTCACCTGCTGACTCCCCAAAAATTGTTCATCATCTGCAAGGTACAATTCATGAATATGGTAGAATATGCTCCACTTGTCTGGATGAGTGCAGTTCCAACAACACTCAAGAAGCTTGACATCAAACAGCACAAAACAGCCTACATCATTGACTAAATCCAGAAACATCCACCCTCTCCACCATTGACTTTCAGTAGCAGCAGTGTGTACTCCAAGATGCACTGCAAAATTTACCAAAGAACCTCAGACAGCAGCTTCCAAGCCCCCAACCACTTCCATCTCAAAGGGCAATGGCAGCAGATAAATGGGAACACCACCACCTTCAGGTTCTCCTCCAAGCTATTTATAATTCTGACTTCGAAATATATTGCTATCCCTTCACTGTTGCTGGGTCAAAATCCTGGAATTCCCTCCCTAATGGCATTGTGGGTCATCCCACAGTGGTAGACTGCAGCAGTTCATGAAGATAGCTTACCATAACCTTCTCAAGGGCAACGAGGGACAGGCAATAAATGCTGGCCAGGCAGCGATGCCCACATCCCACAAATGAATAAAAAAACTTTAAAAACCCACTCGCATTGTTCTGAGGGATAATCAGATGTGTTTTTCATGAAAATAATATTCCAATCTATCTGCTTTTGGCTGGCATCAAATTAACAAGAATTTTCATGTGACTTCTGGCAGCCATTTTTATATGCTCTACACGTTAGTTAAAAAGTTAAATTAGCCTTCTTTATTTAACATATGATAGCATAATTACACAGTTGTGACACTACAGTGTCATTCATTCTACTTTATGTACCATTCATAGTATAAAACTAATTGCTGAACACCCTGAATGTAATTGTTTGAATGTTGCCTTTGGTGCTTCAAGTTGGTAGCCATTCATTCCATCATCACAAACATTGCGCCACTCATCGTTGAGATGAACTCCTCTAACCCAAGAAGTGGAGCAAAAATCATAGGTGCAGAGGCCCCCAGTACTACCCTAGCCCACAACTCAAGAACAGTGATCTTGTTCCCATCTGGAGCTCTGCAGCCCCAATCCCAGCCTAAGCATAGCAGACCTTCCTCCTACCCTGAGTATAGAGAGTCCTCTAGGGCCATGCACCCTGGGCCCCACCGAACTCATCTCTGCATACCTCGACACGGTCCTGTCCCCCTTAGTCCAAGAACTCCCCACCTACGTTCAGGACACCACCCATGCCCTCCACCTCCTCCATGATTTTCGCTTCCCCGGTCCCCAACGCCTTATCTTCACCATGAACATCCAGTCCCTGTACACCTCCATCCTCCATCACGAAGGACTTAAAGCCTTCCGCTTCTTCCTTTCCCGCCGTACCAACCAGTACCCTTCCACTGACACCCTCCTTCAACTGACTGATCTGGTCCTCACCCTGAACAACTTCTCTTTCCAATCCTCCCACTTCCTCCAAACCAAAGGAGTAGCCATGGGCACCCGCATGGGCCCCAGCTCTGCCTGCCTCTTCGTAGGATATGTGGAACAGTTCATCTTCCGCAGCTACACTGGCACCACCCCCCACCTTTTCCTCCGCTACATCGATGACTGTATCGGCGCTGCCTCGTGCTCCCACGAGGAGGTTGAACAGTTCATCCACTTTACCAACACCTTCGACCCCGACCTCAAATTCACCTGGGCCATCTCACACTCCTCCCTCCCCTTCCTAGACCTTTCCATTTCTATCTCGGGTGACTGAATCGACACGGACATTTACTATAAACCGACCGACTCCCACAGCTACCTAGACTACACCTCCTCCCACCCTGCCCCCTGTAAAAACGCCATCCCATATTCCCAATTCCTTCGTCTCCGCCGCATCTGCTCCCAGGAGGACCAGTTCCAAAACCGTACAACCCAGATGGCCTCCTTCTTCAAGGACCGCAATTTCCCGCCAGACGTAGTCGACGATGCCCTCCACCACATCTCTTCCACTTCCCGCTCCTCCGCCCCTGAGCCCCACCCCTCCAACCGCCACCAGGACAGAACCCCACTGGTCCTCACTTACCACCCCACCAACCTCCATGTACAACGTATCATCCACCGTCATTTCCGCCACCTCCAAACGGACCCCACCACCAGGGATATATTTCCCTCCCCTCCCCATCAACATTCCCTCCATGACTCCCTCGTCAGGTCCACACCCCCCACCAACCCAACCTCCATTCCCGGCACCTTCCCCTGCAACCGCAAGAAATGCAAAACTTGCGCCCACACCTCCCCCCTTACTTCCCTCCAAGGCCCCAAGGGACACTTCCATATCCGCCACAAATTCACCTGCACCTCCACACACATCATCTATTGCATCCGCTGCACCCGATGTGGCCTCCTCTATATTGGGGAGAAGACAGGCCGCCTACTTGAGGAATGTTTCAGAGAACACCTCTGGGACACCCGGACCAACCAACCCAACCACCCCGTAGCCCAACACTTTATCTCCCCCTCCCACTCCACCAAGGACATGCAGGTCCTTGGACTCCTCCATCGCCAGACCATGGCAACACGACGGTTGGAGGAAGAATGCCTCATCTTCTGCCTGGGAACCCTCCAACCACAAGGGATGAACTCAGATTTCTCCAGTTTCCTCATTTCCCCTCCCCCCACCTTGTCTCAGTCAAATCCCTCGAACTCAGCACCGCCATCCTAACCTGCAATCTTCTTCATGACCTCTCCGCCTCCACCCCCTCTCCGGCCTATCACCCTCACCGTGACCTCCCTCCACCTATCGCATTTCCAATGCCCCTCCCCCAAGTCCCTCCTCCCTACCTTTTATCTTAGCCTGCTGGACACACTTTCCTCATTCCTGAAGAGGGGCTTATGCCCGAAACGTCAATTCTCCTGTTCCTTGGATGCTGCCTGACCTGCTGCGCTTTTCCAGCAACACATTTTCAGCTCTGATCTCCAGCATCTGCAGCCCTCACTTTCTCCCCACCAATGATGTCCAGCACCACCCTTCTTCCCCTTCCCCATCATGATCTCTGCTCTAATCTCCAATCAATGTTCTGGAACTCACCCAAAAAAACTAACCTTCGACCTTTTTCTAAAAATTAAGATTTGCTGCTGGTTTTTCTTAATTTGGAACCGAAAAATAAAATAAAGGTGGAGCTAAACAATCTATATCATTGATGTTTCCCTGACCATGCTGCAGGCATGGCACCAGCCTTGCTCACCCAATCTCCTGCGATCACCGGCAAGCTGTTCTCCAGCTTATGAGATCAGATGGTGAAAGAAACGTAAAAGTAGGGACTTACATTTTGCTAGGGCTCCTTGATGCAACACCTGATATAATGTCAAGGACAGCCACTCTCACCTCACCTCATGTTTTGCCCAAGGCTATAATGTGTTCCACAGCCCAGTGGCTCTGAAAGAATCCAATTGAACATCTATAAGCAGATTATTGCTACGTAAATACTACTTAATAAAGTGTTGATGACATCTTCCATCACGTTGCCGATGATTCAGATTAGACAGATGGAGCAGTAATTAGCCAGTCTGGATATGTTTACTTTTTATACACAGAACATTCTTGAGTAATTTTCCAATCGGCTTGTTAAATATCAGTGTTAAAACTTAGTTTGGTGAGGGGGAAGGCTAGTTCTAGACCATAAGTTTACACTATTAATGCCATAATGTTTTAAAAACCCATGACCTTTGCAGTTCCAGTGCCTTCAATCTTTCTTGATATCGCATGAAGTGATTCAGATTGGCTGAAGACTGGGATCAGTGATCCTGGAGGAGGTTGAGTATCATGATGACAGAATAAAACCCAACGGATATTTTTAACTTCTAGTTCTGATATTTTTTTTTCCAACAGAGATGTACAGTCAGAGCTGTCTGGTAACGTCCTGTATGGAACTCAGAGTGTGTTGCACCTGCAGTGTCAGGGAAATTGCAAACTGCTCAGAGAGAGAGTTGTAATGAAAGAGATAAAAAGAAGGCTGACTATCCCTCCCCCTCAGCAGAAGGCCACCTCTTGCAGGCATGTTTTGTATTTTCCCCTTCCAGGAAAACACAAAAATCAGGACTACAAACTGACTGCAACCCTGCTCTGTCTGTATTAATGAAACAAGGTATACTAGTGAACTGAAGCCTTCATGTGTCACTGGCCTGGGTTTGAGCACTAAAAGTGCTGTGACTGTCACAGTCAAAAAAAAACTATCCTGACTCACCCCTGCATTGCAAGTAAAAGTACTCCCTCGCTCTGAGTTCTATAAGACAACTAATCAGCAGATCAGTCAGAAAGAAATATTATGAGAAGGACTTTTGTTTTGCTCTCTGTCAGAAGGAAAATGGAAAAAAAAAATTAAACTGGCTGCAAAGCTAAGAATCTATAACTTGACTGTTGAACTATCCACATTCCACTATCTGAGCCGTACATACCACCTAAAGAAACTGACTCGCGTATCCTTTAAACTTAGTCTACATGGACTTCAGCAGGGTTTTAACAAGATCTTGTTTGGCAAGTTGATTAAGAAGCTAAGAGCCATTGGAATCTGCATCGGTTTTGCAAATTGAATCCAAAATTGACCTTGTGCCAGGAAGCGAAGGGTGATGGCGGAAGTGAATTTTCGTGAATGTAACTCTGTGTCAGTGGCATATGACTAGGTTAGATGCTGGGTCCGTTGCCATTTGTACTGTACATAATGATCTAGACATGAATGAGGCATGATCAGTAAGTTTGTAGACGACATGAATATATTGGTGGTGTGGTTGTAGCAAGGAGGAAAGCCTTCAATTACAGCATGACACAGAGAGGCAATGCAGATGGACTGAACAGTAGCAAATGGAATTTAATCCATTGAAAAGCATGGGGTGGTGCATTTTGAGAGGTCTAACAAGGCAAAGGTGCACTCTAGAAAGTACAGAGGTTCAGAGGGACGTTAGTGTGCATGTCCATAGATTTTTGAAGGCAGCAGGACAAGGTGGTAAGAAATGATATGTGCTGCTTACCTTAATTGGTGAAGGCATTGAATAACAAAGAGATTATGATAGAGCTACATGCAGCCTTAGTTGGGCTGCAGCTGTGTGCAGTTCTGGTCGCCACACTATAGGAAGAATGCAATTGGATTAAAAAGGGTGCAGAAGTGATTTTTCCAGGGTATTGCCTGGGCTGGATCAAGTCACTGTGAAGAGAGACGAGCTAGGCTGGGGGGGTACAGCCTGAGGTGCACAAAATGGGGTAGATAGAGAGAAACCTTTCCTCTTAGTAAAAGGGTCAATAACCACAATAACCAAGGGACGCAGTTTTAAGGTGAGAAACAAAAGGTGCAGTCGGGACTTGGGGAAATATTTTTCACTCCAAGAGTGGTAGATGTCTGGTGCTCACTACCTAAAAGGGAATAGAGGAAGGAGACATCAAGACATTTACAAAGTATTTAGATGAGCATTTGATATCTCATACAAAATTATGGACCACTGAAAAATGGGATTATAATAGATAGATGCTTGATGACTGGTCTGATACATGATGGGTTGTAAGACCTTTTTCCATGCTGTAAAAACTCTCTAACTCTACTTAGAAGTAGTAATCTCAGATTACTCCCAATATCGTGCCAAATGAATATGAAAATTATAAGATAAAGCAGATGAATGTGCAGGATGCAAAATGTTCAGAAAAGGAAAGGAGAGGGAGAAGTGGTAGTTTTGGTAAAGAACAGCATTGTAGTGCTGGAAACCCAGGATATCCTAAAAGGATCAAGGTCAGAATTTAAAAATAAATCACAGAACAGTAAATGCTGGAAATCAGAAACAGAAATTGCTGGAGAAACTCAGCAGATCTGGCAGCATCTGTGGAGAGAAAACAGAGTTAATGTTTCAAGTCCACTGACCCTTCTTTAGGGTCAATGAAAAATTACTTTTTAAGGAAAAAGTGATTGTGCACAAAATAAATAGTCACTTGAGAAAATGTAAGTTATTAAGGAAAGACCGCACACATTTTTTACAGTTAAAGCATGTTTTAGTAACTAGCTGAAGATTTTGATGAGGTTACAGAGAAAGCTGATGAGGATAATATGATGAATACGTTATATACTGACTTCCAAAGGCTTTTGATAAAGTGCAGCAGAACAGAAGTGTGAGCAAAGTTAGAGTTCGAGAAATAAAAGGGACAGTAGCAATATGGGTACAAAATTGGCTGAGCGACAGAAACAGAGAATAATGGTTAATGGATGTTTTTATACTGAATCAATTTTTGTGGGAGAGTTGTATAGCGTTGAGATCCTTGCTTTTCCTAATATATATTAATGTTTTATACCTTGATGTACAGGGCACAATTTCAGAATTTATAAAAGATACGAAACTTGAAAACATTATGAATGTGAGGAGGATAGTGTTGAACTTTTAAAAGGGCAAAGACAAACTGGCAGGGTGGATAAACAAATGGCAGATGCAATTCCATGCCGAGAACAGTGAATTGATTTGTTTTCAAAGGGTGAACGTAAAGAGACAAAAAAAAAGGCAACGGGACATGAGGGACCTGGGTGGACCTTTGCATAAATGTTTGAAGGTGGCAAGACTGGTTGAGACAGCAGTTCATGAAGCTTACAGCAATCTAGGCTTCATTAACAGGTGCATTTTGTACTAGAGCAAGGGAGTTTATGTCAAAGTTATATAAAACATCGATTCACCCCCCCAACTGGAGTATTGCATTCAGTTCTGTGTGTGTTGCCTCTTGAAAAAATTAGAAGGCATCTCTTATTTTTATTACTTCAGAGCTGGCCACTCTGCAGTGTAAAGGTCACTGCAATATTGTCCTTGACAGATCCAAATGTGATGGGTAAATTAGTCAAGTTATGTTCAAATAAATGATTCCCTCAAGTTATTCTCTTCATTGCTTGCCACTGACTTGAGTCTAGCAGCTATATCCTTTGGGATCTGGCCATCACAGTCAGTGGTGGTAATATCGAGCCACTCTTGTTGGTAGACATTGAAATTCCCAATCCAGAGTACATTCTGTGCCTTCAGTGCTTCCTTCAAATGGTGTTCACCATGTTCAAGTACTGATTCACCAGTGGAGTGAGGGTAATTAGTGGAATCAGCTGTAGTATTTTCTGATGCTGTGAGATTTTAATGTTGAAAACTCTGAGAGTGACTCCTTCCGGGTCTATTTTACAATGGACCTGCCACCTTTTCTGGGCCAGTTCAGCTGGTGAGACAGGACATATACACAGTGGTGATGATGGTATCTGGAAGATTGTTTTAAAGTATGATTCCATGAGTATGACCGTGTCAGCCTTTTGCTTGACTGGTCGTTGCAACAGCTCTACCAGGTTTTGACATGAATTTGACATGATGCTCGTAAGGAGGAAACGAAGTTGCTACTCCTTCATAACTGCACAGTCAAAATCCTAGAACTCCCTATCCTGGAAACATATTTTGTCCTACTGATTACACCACACTGGTACATGGCACAATTCCAGTTACACTGCAGCCCCGAGTGAATGGTATCCAATAAGGAGCTATTGTAAATCTCCTGGATCATTTCTTTTGTAAGGGTTGCTGGCTGTAATCAAAGTAAATTAAAGCTGTCAAAGTAAGGCTGTTTTAAGTGATCATTAAGTACATGATCATTTTTTTCACTTGCAGTGAGCAGTCAGTCAACAATAGGAGCACATTGTTTGCCATCTGTTTGATATTTGTTTTTTCCATTAAATATATCGGATGCCTCCATCTCTCATTTCCAACAATCTAACAGACTGAGGTCCAGTGGCACTTTCTCTACAGCTGCAGGTACTGTTCCTTGTTCTCTGTACTGTATTCTGCTGCAACTAGGGAAAGAAGAGAACTTAAAATGAGAGGACTGATATATAGAGAGTGAATAGATCCAGAGCATCAGCTGAGGGTGATTTTGTGGGATAGGAATGGCCAATGGCATTGCATAAAGCTAAATGTGTCAGCAGTGAATGGATAAATTGGGGGTGTAAGGAAGTACTTAGTCAAAGAGAAATAAGATGTGAAGTAAAGGGTTAATTATAACTTTAAGAATGGCTATTAGTATGGAATTAAAGAGTTATGCATATAGACATCAGATAACATAAAACTGATTTGCATTTGAAGAGCTCCAGACATGTTTTCTTTTACAATACATATCACTATGTGCAATATAGCCACATAATGTATATTCATCTGAATATAAACCTAATGTCCCTCCTGTGGAACTTGTTTTAAACAGAGATAGATTGGTTTTTGATTAGTAAAGAGATCACAGGACATGGGGATGGGGAAACATATCAGCCACGATGGACTGGCACGGCAATTTCTATGAGCCAAATGGCCTAATTCTGCTCCTACAACTAATGGACTTATGGCTTTATGCAGTGGAGATGGTGACCAGACCTACAGAAGCAGAGACAAGCAGCAAGGTGCTTCTGAAGTGAAGCCTAATTGCAATAAAGCTCGATGAGTGAAGGACAAAGTCAGCAAGCAACCCAATAACAGAACCTGAAGAAATGCCCAGCAGTGACGGGGAGATGGAGACAACTGTCTTTGAGACCCAAATAGTTACCAGGCCACAAAATGGGAAAGCTCTTGCAATGCTGACAAAGCACAGGAAAAAGCCCACAGCAGAGAATACAGCAAATGACAAAAGATCAGTCAGCCCTACTGAATAATAGATTATTATCGATTGGAGGTCTTACAGAGATAGGGAAGCACTCAACATTCAACTGCAGAAAGTATGCAGAAACAGATGCCGTCACTGTCACTTAGAAGTCATACCAGTGGGCCCTTGAATTACAAAGGGTCATTAGAGGCCACAACAATACCATTTCTGAGCTGGATCAGAAGAACGCAAAGATTAAAAACAAACAAGACAGTCCGAAGTGCCCAAGCATTAGAAGATGTTGACAAGCAGGATGATTTGTTCTGGGGCAATGTAAGAAGCCCACTGTAGGATTTTGACACCCCTAATTTTGCAGACCTCAATCAGAAAAATGATGGAAGAGGTCATCAACAATGATATCAAGCAGTACTTGCTTAGCAATAACTTGTTCTCTAAGCTCTAATTGGGTTCTACTGGGCTTCATTATAGCTTTGTTTCAAACATGGACCAAAGAGTTAACCCCAGGGGGGAGGTGAGAGTGACTGTCCATGACATCAGGGCTGCATTTGACCAAGTATGATATCAAAGAGCCCTAATTAAATTCAAATCAATGGGAGTCAGGAAGATAGATCCAAGTCATAGCCAACACAACCAAAGATAGCTGTGGTTATCGGAGATAGGTCAGCCCAGCTTCAGGGCATCTCTGCTGGAGTTCATCAAAGTAGTGTGCTAGGCCCAACCCCCCATCTTCAGCTGCCTTGTCAATGACCTTCATGTCATCATCAGAAATGGGGATGTTCGCTGAGCATAGTACAATGTTCAGCATCATTTGCGATTCTTCAGATACTGAGGAAATAGTCCATGTCCAAATTCAGCAAGATCTGGCTGATATCCAGATTTTGAGGTGACAAGTAGCAAGTAACATTCACACCATACAGTGCCAGGCAATGCCTATTTCCACTAAGAGAGAATCTAGCCACCACCATTTGACAATGGTTTTAACAGCGCTGAATCCCCAACTATCATTATCCTTGGGAGTGATCATTGACCAAAAACTGAATTGAGCTAGCCATATGCAGTGAATAACTTAACTTCTGATTCCCCAATATCTTTGAACAATCTACAAAGCACAAGTCAGGAGTGTGATGAAGTACTTCACATTTGCCTGGATAAAAGTAGCTCCAACAAAAAGAAACTGGACACCATTCAAGGCAACACAGTCCACATCCCCAAACATTCACTGCTTCTGGCATCAAGGCAGCATCTATAAGATATACTGCAGAAACACACAAAGGCTCTGTCAACATATATTCCAACCCCATGATCATTCCCATCTAAAAGGACAAGGGCAGCAGATACATCAGAACACCGGATACTGCAACATCCTCTCCAAGCCAGTCATTATTCTAACTATGAAATATATGGCAGTTCCTTCACTATCTCTGGGTCAAAATTTCGTAATTCCCTCCATAACAGAATTATGTGCAAACTAACACAAAATATACTGTAGTTGTTCAAGAGGGCAGCTCATCACCACTTCTCAAAGGCAACTAGAGATGGGCAATAAATGCTGGCATAGCCAGTGAACCTACATTCTCTGAATAAATAAAAGCTAAAATTCTGGCATGTCCGATATCTTGAATCATAGCAAGAAAATTAAATTTAAATTAAATACAATTTAATGGGCATCTAATCTTTTGGGTGCAACACCATGTTGAAGCCAAAAGTTCTCAGACTGTCTTAGCTTTGGGGCATAGGAGCCATTAAAATCAGAGCAAGAGGGCAAATTCACACTAATTTTCTACAATGGAAAAGAGATAACAGAAGCCTTGTGTGTCATTCTGAATTATTACTTCTTTTATTATGAGAAAATGCTTGTGTCACTCTGAATATATATCATTCAGCAGACACAGAAGGTTGACTCAGTGTATCAGAAACCACTCCCTACTGCAGAACATCCATCCCAAGAACTACAGGCAGTTCTTGCTGATCCTTAATTTCTCTCAGAAGAGAGGTTGCAACCAGCCGGGGAAAAGATATTAAAGACAAAGCCACTTTCAGAAATATTTCAGAACCCCACCAGTCATCTTGATGATTTAGTGAAAGCAGAAATTCTAGACTTTCCCATACACTTAGCGTCTAGCAGTACTGATCAGTGTGGGAAGGCTGTGGTGCAGTGACAATATCAGTGGGCTAAGAATCCAGAATCCCCGATTAATATTTTGAAGTCATGGGTTCAAAACCCATATCCAAACTTGAATTCAATAAAAATCATGGTAACTGGTAATCACCGCTGATTATTGTAAAACCCCAGCTTGTTTACTAAAGTCCTTTAGGAAAGGAAATTTGTTATTGTTGTCTGGCCTACATGTTACTTGAAATTCACAGCGTTCTGATTGACTCTTAACTGCCCTCTGAGTAATAAATGCTGGCCTAGTCAGTGACACCTATATCCTAAGAATAAATAAAAGTCTCTGATGTCTCATTTGAGAAAAACCATCCCCTTGTGGAAGAAGGTAACAAAATGGTATATTTATTTGCTTGTTCCTTCGAACCACCAAAGATATGCGCAAGCAGCAATAGCAATCACAATGAGATTCCTCACCACCCATGATGAAGACCAGGGCATTACTGAGAAGTGGATAGAGTCTGCCATCCTGAAATATCCACTGCTGCAGACTGCACCTTTTCACGCTCTAGAAATGAATGGGACTGCGGTGATGTTGCAGCTGAAGGTGAAAGAGCTGCTAGTGTTGCAGGCTAAATGCAAATAACAGGCACTGATGGGAGGTGCCAAGGCAGCTGAAGACGAGTTTCAGTCACACATGAACACAACCAAAGCTTCAAATCCTTCCACAGCCAGAACAGTGACTACAATATCTGAAAAGTCTCAAAATAATGAGTAGAAAAGGACCTTCACTGATGCATGAAAGAGGTCTCACAATTCTGACCTAGATTTGTAGGTGGTGACTCTCAGGCAGAGTGGATGGATGCAACTTTGATAACAGAAGTCAGCTGTTTGTGACACATCTTTATAAACATGTGCAAGAAAGAACTTGATACATTTAGGGAAAAATATTTCAAACATTGGAAACATCCCATTGATGTTCAATAACTGCAACCTGCTGATACAAAGTAATTCAGAGGGAAGGATATGCTTAAGGACAAATTGGATTATGCCAATATTCAACATGCAGAAACTACTAATCTGCATAAATGACAGATGAACTTGCAATTTAGTCTTATTAGCAAGCCAAAGAAATACTTGAGAGCTCTTTCAATAAACAATTAGAGATCCAAACAATAGAGCTTTTAGAGATTGGAGCACTTTGGAAAACCATAAAGTCGAGCGCCAATATTTCAAAATTTGACAAACATTGGAGCAGTTTAGCACCTGAAACGGACTGCTGACCTGAAAAACCAGCTCCTGGCAGTCACACAACAATGTCTAGCTTCAAAAATTAAAAAAGAAAGACTGCCGAATAATTCCACAGTGCTGTGCAAAGACAGTCTGTATTCTGACACAAATGACATAACGAGATAATTTGATGGGAGAAATCATTCTTCTTCTAAATTATTCAGAGCTCAAAGATCACCATGAGTTATCAGCTGTGAAAAATATCCTGCCACAATCAATGAGTGACAATCTTACATTTGAGAAAGAAATCTTAAGAGAGGAAAGGTAATTGTTTGTTTAGGGTTTTGGAAAATTATCAAGGAAAAGCAAGACTTTGGTAAGCCTGGGGCAGCATGGTGGCTCAGTGGTTAGCACTACTGCCTCACAGTGCCAGGCATTGTGGTTCAATTCCAGCCTTGGGTGACTGTCTGTGTGGAGTTTGCACACTCTCCCTGTGTCTGCTTGAGTTTCCTCCCACCGTCAAAAGATGTGCACGTCAGATGAATTGGCCATGCTAAATTGCCCATAGTGTCAGGTGCATTTGTCAGAGAGGAATGGGTCTGGGTGGGTTACTCTTTGGAGGGTCAGTGTGGACTGGTTAGGCCAAGTGGCCCATTTCCACACTGTAGGGATTCTAATCTAATGATCGATGCCATAGTCAAACCAGGTATGTTCTCAGACTAGTCCGTGAGCTAAGAATCAGTATAAGCTCAGATATATACAGCCCCCTTTCAGTGTTTAAGTTCTGCAATTAAAAAATATTAAGAAGGCAGAATTTTGTTTCAAATGAGTTAAAAGTTAGTACTGCTATGGTTCTTCAAGCAACCATGATAAATTAGTAAGCAAGAATACAGATGCAAAATTTTAGAGTTGGTCAGGATTAAAAACTCAGTCTTTACTATGAGTGTAGGCCTAGCTTTCTTGAGATTATTTTTTGAAGTGAAGGAAGCTGGGAAGTTTTGAACACAGTTTTAATGTTTTGATGTGATAGTTTGTGCAGTTGAATAGTTAGCATTTGCTTATACAGGTGGTGAAAATGTGTTGCTGGAAAAGCGCAGCAGGTCAGGCAGCATCCAAGGAACAGGAGAATCGATGTTTCGGGCATAAGCCCTTCTTCAGGAATGAAGGCCCACCTTATACAGGTGGACCTAGCAAAACACAGAATTTGGGAGATGGAGAAATAGCAGGAGAAACTCACCAGTGCTGCGTTATGGTACTTTCAGATTGCTTAGACATTTCCAGCAGAATGCAATTGTTTCCAACATGCTTTCCCCTTGTGTTGGGGAGAAAGTGAGGTCTGCAGATGCTGGAGATCAGAGCTGAAAATGTGTTGCTGGAAAAGCACAGCAGATCAGGCAGCATCCAGGGAACAGGAGAATCGACGTTTCGGGCATAAGCCCTTCTTCAGGAAAGAAGGGCTTATGCCCGAAACGTCGATTCTCCTGTTCCCTGGATGCTGCCTGACCTGCTGCGCTTTTCCAGCAACACATTTTCTGCTTTCCCCTTGTGTTCTCTTACACTGAGAACCATGTCACTGTTAATGTCTCTCAGAGTTATTCCTGGGCCCTCTTTGCAAAATGACTTTCACAAAGTGCCTTTATCCAAACCAAAGCAAAATGCTTACCATATTGATTTCAAAATAAGCCATTGTTCAATCAGACAAGGAAGCTAATTATACTGAGGTCCTTTCTATCCCCTACTTATTCAAAGCATTAAATCTCACAGTATTAGAAGGACCCATAGTATTGTGTATGGGTTAACAGAATTACAAAAATGTCTCCCTTTGTAAGTGATGCTGAGATGGTACTGTACAATAGACTTTGCACCATCATAAAAATGACTTTTAAAACTTAATTTAGATGTCTGTTGTTCAATTTGCAGATTTTAAAGTCGAAATATTCGTTCAACAACATTTTTCTAAAAGTCTGCAATACCAGAACTAAATAGTTCAGATATAGAGATCACCTTCAGGCTGGTCACAATTGAAGAAAGGTTTGGAAACTAACAGGAAAAGAAAGCTGACTTCAGCACTCAAAATCCAATGCATCTGAACATTTGGATAAGATGAAGAGTAGTAAGCAAATGAATGCCTGAATGTCTCTATAATTATCTGATTTTCCATCCAACCTGTAGATGATAGCGTCACACAGGAGCCTCTTATGGATCCTGGTCCAGACGTTTTTTCCTGATTGTGATGGTTCACTATAACTTTTTGTTGGCATTTCAGAGATGTTCTCCTTTGCAGAGGAGCAGCCTCATGCTGAAGCATGTGTGGAATTGATATCACAACCTGCAGCAAGTAAAATTCCGGCATTTGGAGTAGTAGACAGTCTTGATTCCCTCGATACAGACAGTTGTCAGACTGTTCTTCATTCTTCCTTTCATCCATAAGGCTCAGCCTGCTAACAGACAGATCGTAAGAACCTAAAGCCCTGGAGAAACAAGCAAAACCTGATTTGGGAAATGAGCTCAGAATTGGGGTGCCCAAACAGAAAACGAAAGCCACCGATTGTTTTAAAGGTCAGCAAGGGTGTCCGCATAGGGGTGATGAAAAGGGCAGCAAGTGGGAGACAGTAATAATAGGTGCACAATGCTGATGTTACAGGTAGCTATAGCCAATAATGAATTCCTTGCTAATAGAGTGGACTGCCTGTCTTGTGGGAGACTGGGAATCAATTCCCTGACCAGAAGGTGAATTTATTTTGAGTTATGCTTCAAGGGTAAGGGTAAACCTTTTAGGAGATGAAGAGAGCTTTCTTCAAAAAATGTTGTTAATAGAATATTTCTATTTTATAATCAGCAAATTGAACAGTGGTGATTCTGTAGAATTCACTGCCACAGAAAGTATTGAGGCCAAAACATTTTGTGTTTTCAAGAAGGAGTTAGATATAACTCTTGTGGCTAAAGGGATCAAGGGATATGAGGGGATATGGGATGACGGTTTTGAGCTTCAAGATCAGCCATGATCATATTCAATGGGGGAGCAGGTTGGAGAGATCAATGGCTTACTTCTGACACTATCTTCTATATTCTTATGCTTTAAATATTTGGAGTGCCTATAATTATTACTAATAAGTGTTTGAAAAGGGGCTTTAATGGTTTGTTGCACTTGTAATGGAATCAATTGTAATTTTGAATCATAAGAAATACTGGTTCATATTACTTGGTGATCCTTGACCTGAAAGCAGTACTATTAGAAAGTAAGTTAAGATACAAAGAATAAATATGTATTGGGTGGGAGAGAATGGACTGGACCTGGAAAGAGGGGTGTGGAGAGATCAGGATCTATGGGGATGGGAGAGAGAGAGATTGGGAGCGAGACGCAAGGTCCAGAACTTTATTTATTTCAATACAGTCACCTCTTACTCTTCTGGACTCTAGTGTATACAAGCATAGCCTCTCCAGCCTTTCTTCATTTGAAAAATTCCAGGAATTAGTCTGGTAAACCTTCTCTGAACTGTTTGCAATGTATCTCCTTAAATAAGGACACCAAAACTGTACATAGTACTTTCGATGTAGTCCCTTTATAACTGAAACATATCCACCCCCTCATTTTTGTATCCAGGTTCTCTCACAATAAACAATAACTTTCTATTAGCATTCCTAGTTACTTGCTGTACAAGAACACTAGTGTTTTGTAATTTGTGCATGAGGACACACAGATCCCTCTGTGTTTCAGAGTTCTGCAGTCTCTCACTATTTATATGCTTTTGTATTTCTTTACATCAAAGTCGACAACTTCACATTTTCCCACATTAAACTCTATTGCCGAGATGCTTGATCACTCATTTAATCTACCGATATTATTTTGTAACCTCTTTATTTCTTCTTTGCAATTTATTTCGTACCTACCGTTGTGTGGTTTGGTTTTCGAATTCACATTGTTTGTAACAGCTTACCCATACAGGGTCTGGGTGGGTTACTCTTCGGAGGGTCGGCGTGGACTTGTTGGGCCGAAGGGCCTGTTTCCATACTGTGGGGAATCTAATCTAATCTAATAAATACAATGATGCAATCATGCAATTAAGAAATTATTAGAATTTTAATAAATTTGCAATTGCTCACTCCTCTAATGCAACAATGATACCCAAACTCTGCCCACCCTCTTTTTGGCTGGAAGCTGAGTTCCAGATGCTATTGACAAGGTAATTTGCTGGGATGAGTGCATTGCTTCTATTAGAATGCATCACTGGCACCCATCCCAAACCATTAGCAGAATGTCAGTGTCGTGGCAATCCTAAAGGAGATAAGATTTAAAAGAAAATCAATTTACTTTGTTCCTTTGCAGTTAATGGAGCAAGCCAGCTTCCTTAGGAAATTAATCAAGCTGGGATTGATTGTTGTGCATAGCTAAATGTTTGGGTGCTTTTTGCAAACTTCAGTGTGACTTAGCCAAGTTCTCAACTCGCAAAACGTTGACTTAAGGTGTAAAAGGTGATGTTTGTGGCACAGCTGGGGGCAATCTAGCAATGTACCCTTAGTATGGGCAGGGCAGCAAGAATAGTCTTGCATGGACTCAGCCACAGAAAGAGGTGGCAATTAGAAAACAGATTGACAATGGAAAAAGATTATACCAGATTTTCCAATACTTGCTGAGATTTTCCATGATTTCTTCCTGGCCTAATGGGATTGTCTAGGTGCCTCTTTCTAAAGGAATTGGAAATGTAACAAAATCTGAAAGCCATATAGACTATTGGCTCGTCTGAGGTGCCATCAGGGCAAAGATTTTTCAGGATTCAGCTTTGTACCTGAAGGCAGCAATGTATTCGTAACATATGCCCAGATTGAGAAACTTGAGGCTGGCCTGAAATTGGGACTCGCTAGTCATTGGCATTAATTGAGTGAGGCTTTTGGCACCTTTGGAGGAAAATCGCCAGTTGAAAAAATTAATAATGGGCCATTTGCCTCACTTACGCTCAGGCCCAGCAACGAGGTGGCTTGCAATGACCCAAAATGGAAATAAAGGCCTGGAGCCTGGTGGCGCAGTCTTGTCTATGAGGAGCAGTCTCCACCTGGAGTGCCCCGATGTGGAGGTCTCAGCCTACTGTGGAGGTCTTCTTCCGTGGCTTCTGGGTATTCCAGTAGCCTGGTGTGGAGGCTGCACCCCAGTATGGAGGTCACATCTCGGCCTGGCTTTGCTTGCCAGTTTTGGCCCAGCTTTCCAGCTTACCCCGAAACTGGGAGTTGTTAATTGAACTGTGACAAACGTCTACCTTTTTCTCTTCTTATTTATGACTTCTGTCATAATTTAGGTACCATGGCGTGGCAATTTATAAAAAAGCTTCACTGTATTTTTTTTTGCTTTTCTGTAAATTGCTATTCTTGGAAGCCTAAAGGTATGTTTTTGACTGAGTGAGGCCTGCTGGCATGGCAATAGCAGAGGATGTGGGAATTGGTGTACAAATGGAGACCTGCTAGGTCCAAAATAATGATTTTTAAAATAATTAATTATTTTTCAAATAATTTAGCTTTTGTTCTTGGACACACCATCCAATCCAAGATGGCAGCAGAATAGCAGGGGCTGCGTGTGGGCTCTTGATCAGGGCCCATATGCTTGACATGTTTTCTTTCTTTTTACTTCTGTTGTTTTTCTTCCATGTTTTTCTTTTGTTTTCCTTTTCTTTGGAGCCTTTTATGGCAAGTTGGTTGGGAAAAGAGGCTTGGCAGCTAAAGCAGGCTATGCATGGAATGGTGGTTCCTCCCAGTGGTCGGACGTGGCTCCTCACAATGACTGGAGGTGGTGATGGCAGCAGCAGCAGGAATGTCCTCTCAGTGTTCAGGGCTTCCAGCAGTGGTAAAACGCCTCCAGCAAACAGAGGCAGCGGTGGCAGTGAACTTTTCAAGATGGTGGTGCTGGCACAGTGACATCACAGAGGAGGGCAGTGGAGTGGGACTCTTTGCAAGGTGGCGACCTGGTCTGGCAGCAGAGTCAAAACTCTGATATGCAGTAAGCCCAGAGCAGAGCTCCAGGCCAGGGTGAGACGGTGGCTGTAGAAGTGGCAGTGTACTATGCCAGGAGCCAGGGATCCTAGTGTCATAGGGGCAGCAGTGGTGCCAGGGAGTCCTGGGTGTGGAGTGAATATGGATCTAGAACAGGACCCGGCAACAGCACCAATGGCGGAGAAGTGGGCCCAGTGACGAAGACATCGCGCCTAAAGAGTAATGACTCTGCATTGGACCAGACCAGACCCCTCAAGGTTTTTAAATTAGTTTAAATCCTTACTTTTCTTATTTTAAAGACAAATCCAAAGTGTCATGTTCCAGATGCAAAGCGACTTTTGAAACTATTGGGCATTCAGCTAAACACAACTTATTTAAACACTGTGGTTAACATACAACCAAAAGAAAGAGGAATTTAGAATAACTTAACTGTTTTGGAAAACTTAGCAGAGTAATAGATATAACAACTACTACTGATTAACTGCTCCAATATAATAACATCCCATTAACACAACCCTTGGAAAAAAGGCAAATACAGACACTGATTGTCACATGCAGTTCTCCAATCCAGGAGGAAAAAAATATTAAGAGAAAATTCTGAGACAGTAGTAGCCAGGAGACATTCACTGAAGCCTCCAGCTCTGTTGAGACACCAACAGCTTCTGGTGCTACTGACAAAACAAAATCCAGAAATCCTCATCCATAAGAGCTGGCCACACCCATTCAGGCTGATCAGAAAAATCCAAAGCCACCTAAGCTGTTTACTTTCATGCAGACAGTTCACAGAGGAGGTGATAAAGGTGATTGATGAGAGTAAAGTGGTTAATGTTGTCTACATGGACTTCAGTAAAGCCTTCGCCAAGGTCCCTAATGGCAAACTGGTACAAAAGGTGAAGCCACATGGTACCGGGGTGAGCTGGCGAGATGAATACAGAACTGGCTTAGTCATAGGAGACAGAGGGTAGCGATGAAAGGATGCTTTTTGGAATGGAGGGCTGAGTCTTGTGGTGTTCCACAGGAATCAGCATGGGACTTCTGCTGTTTGTGACCTACATAAATTATTTGGAGGAAAATGTAGCTCGTCTAATTAATAAATTTGCGGATTTTACGGAGGTTGGTAGAGGTATGGATAGTGAGGAAGATCATCAGAGGATATAGCAGGATATAGATCAGTTGGAGACACAGTCAGAAAAATGGCAAATGGAATTTAATCTGAACAAATATGAGGTGTTGCATTTTGGAAGGTCAAGTACAGTTGGAAATTATACAGTGAATGGCAGAACCCTTAGGAGGGTTCTGTGTGTAGGTCCACAGATCACTGAAAGTGGCAGCGCAGATAGATAAGGTGGTATAAAAGGCCTATGGCATGCTTACCTTCATTGAAATGGGCATTTAGAATAAGGATAGACAAGTTATGCTCAGCTTTATAAAACTTTAGTTAGGTCACACTTAGAACCAGCACCCGGCCCATATACCACCAAAGCCTTCCTATTCATACACCCATCCAAATGCCTTTTAAATGTTGCAATTGTACTAGCCTCGACCACTTCCTCTGGCATCTCATTCCATACACGCACCACCGTTTGCATGAAAAAGTTGCCCCTTAGGTCCCTTCTTTATTTTTACCCCTCTCACCCTAAACCTAGGCCCTCTAGTTCTGGTCTCTCCACCCCCAGGGAAAAGACTTTGTCTATTTATCCTATCCATGCCCCTCATAATTTTGTAAACATCTGTAAGGTCATCCCTCAGCCTCCGATGCTCCAGGGAAAACAGCCCCAGCCTCTCCCTATAGCTCAAATCCTCCAACCCTGGCAACATCCTTGTAAATCTTTTCTGAACAATTTCAAGTTTCACAACATCTTTCTGATAGGAAGGAGACCAAAATTGCACACAATATTCCAACAGTGGCCGAACCAATGTCCTGTACAGCCGCAACATGACCTCCTAATTCCGTACTCAATACTCTGACCAATAAGGGAAATCATACCAAACGCCTTCATCACTATCCTGCGACTCCACTTTCAGGAGCTATGAACCTGCACTCCAAGATCTCTTTGTTCAGCAACAGTCCCTAGGAGCTTACCATTATGTGCATAAGTCCTGCTAAGATTTGCTTTCCCAAAATGCAGCACCTCGCATTTATCTGAATTAAACTCCATCTGCCATTTCTCAGCCCATTGGCCATCTGGTCAAGATCCTGTTGTAATCTGAGGTATTTTGTGGTACTACCAGAAGGATGTGGATGTTTTGGAGAGGGTACAAAAAAGGGTTACCAAGATGTTGCCTGGTATGGGGGATTTCGCTATGAAGAAAGGGATAGATTTTGTTTTCACTGGAACACAGGTAGTAGAGGGGCGACCTGATAGAAGTTTATAAGTTTGTGAATGGCATCGATAGAGTGGAAACTATGAGGCAGAAGGGTCAATTACAAGGGGACACAGGTTCAAGATGCTAGAGGGGAATTTTAAAAGAGATGTGCAAGGCAAGTATTTCACCCAAAGGGTGGTGAGTGCCTGGAAGACGTTGCCAGAGGAGGTGGTG